>NC_054055.1:23733863-24048491 GCF_017639655.2 Falco naumanni | reverse complement strand
GAGAAAATTTAGAAGGCTCTTATGGTACCTTTTGAGCTAACTTCTGAAATAGGAATTTAAATACGTCCAACAGAGAATATAACCAATATTCACCAATATTTTGTGAAACCTGACTTTTGAGTTTTTCTTCAGAGGGTGAAGATTTGGATTGAAAATAGTTTATTAGTTCCAATAAAATATAATAATAGGCAATTTAAATTACTAGGAACCAATTTCCAATAACCTCGAGTAAACTTAATTTAAAAGAATTTATTCCACATGAGATTAAACAAAAGAATCCATAAAGCAACATAATTAGCAAGGTGTTTTTCTATATTCTTGTAACCTTCCCTTTTAAGTTGCTGGCAGCTTTGTTTGTTTTAGCCTGAAGCTTTGTTTATTGATTGTGGCCAACAGAAGGACAAACATGTAAAAAAAAAAATGAGGCAGCAATCTAAACTCTGTCTGCAGATGAAGGTCAAATTCATATCATCTGATCTCAGGAACACAAATTTCCCATTATCTCTAAAATGAAATACCACAGACACATAGGCCGGAATACTTGAAATCTATGAACTGATTTAGGAACTCGAGTAACCTCTTTTGCTTATGAGAGGAAAAATAATGGCTGTGGAGGGAAAAAAAAGAAAAAATCTGAGGAAACCCGATTTCCACCAGGTCTGGCGTCGGGCCCTGAGCGTGGGGCTGCTCCCTGGCGGGCCAGCTCCAGCCGCACAGCGGGGGTGGCCCCGTCTGCTGGGGACCGCGGGGCTGCGGCTCCCAGTGCCGTGGGGAGGCCAGGGCCAGGCCAGACCCGGGCCCCGTGCCTGAGGTGGCAGCTGCCGCAGGGCAGTCCCGCCTGGGGCTGCCCGGGGCTCCACTGACCCAGGCCCTAACCTGCAGGCCAGTGTCCCGGCCCACCCCTGTCCCCAGGGGGATGCCCCCCCCGCGTCCCCCTGCCTGCCCTGCCCCTGCCTGGGGCAGCGGGGTGGGCCCTGATGGTCAGGCCCTGCCCTGTCACCCCCCACCCCCACGCCCACCCCCGGCGAGTCCCACGCTTAGCATAAATACTGTTTAATTCCTAACTGGTTTTTAGTATCATTAGCACCCGATGGCAATGACTAAACAGTGTCTATCACATAATTTGAAGACAACATAGCACTCTGAAATGATGATAAATGAGTAGCAGCCCAAAAAAAAGAGCCATAGTTGCTGGTCTTTTCTGTAGAATCACATCCATTTCAGAAGGTCAGCGCAATTAAGATATCAAACAATAAACTCAATCCAGTTCCCTGCAGCAAAAAGCGAGGCAATTGTAAATACCAAATCTGACACCGAGGAAAAAGAGCATCCAAACAAAACATCATACTGATCTGCCCCAGAGCCCAGGAGAGGGTGCCCATCTTGTGACTAGTCAAGTCAAAACTGTGTTTACAAAAGCTATGTGGATTTTACAGCAGCAGCAATAGATCAGAAGTAAGGCATTCGAAACGGCAATGTTAATAGAGAGGCCTGCGGTTTACTTTGTCAAAAATTGGTGAAGAAAATTAATTTTAACAAATAGATTTCAATAAATTTATAAGAAACTTTTACGTTACATACTCCTGCATCTATGGTTATGAGCTGGATCTTTCTCCTGAGATATGTCCTCAGCCCCACAATGTATCATTTATATAAATATTTATATTTTTTATATTATGCTTGGTTGGGGTTTATGTCTACAGGGTCTCATTTTTCAGTAACATCTCTATTTGGCCTAGGTGTTTTCCCAGTGAAGCCTGTGGAGGTTTTACAGCTGTTATTAGCCTGATTTTGCACTACATTTGTGCCTGTAGTAAGGCTTCATCAGATTTCAATGTAGGCCAAATCTGGGTTACTTTCAAAATTCTATTTATCTGTAAACATTAAAAAGGATGAAAGAGTCTGCAGTGATCCACGTAAATGGAAGCTAATCTATGTATTTTGTTCTAGCATCCACCTCAAGTAACATAGCACAGGACAGTCCGTGGCAGCATCTTCAAGCTCATTTCAGGGAGAGAAAGGTGCTGGTCCTGGAACTTCCCTAGTGCTGTCAGCTGCTCATGGCTGCAGGGTTTGGGGCTGGGCATGTCTTTAATTTCAGAGGTGTGAAATAATACCTTCAGTCACCTTTATGAGCATCTTTCTTCCAGAGTTTAGCCTTCTAACTCATGAACCTCAGCAGCAAGTACCACACAAATCTTTGAAGTAAAATTGGGCAGCAAGTTGGACCTGCTGCTTTTAATTCTCTTTTAATCTTTGCTGAGCTGCTTTTCTTTAAATTGCTGCTAAAGGTACTTAATTTCCCTCCCCAGCATTACCAGTTGTTGGGTTTTGTGTTTGTTTTTTTTATTTTTTATTTTTATTTATTTAATTGTTTCTTCTTGCTTGAATGGTGGAAGATAATAGCCACCCTGTGGCTAGCTGGAACTGCTTCCCCAAAATGGATCAGATCACAGCTTCTGAACAGGTCTCATTTCTTTAAACTGTTTTCCCAGAGTCTTACAGAAAGCTGAAAGTCTTCCAAGCCAGGATTAATGTGTCATGGCTGTGGAGTGAGCAGAGGGCAGGTATTAATAACTCAGCATGAGGCATAGGCACAGATTGAAGTACTTTGGACTTCAGAGTACTGTCTAAAGCAAATTTCAGGTATAGGAGAAGCAGGAGAAGGCACTGGGGAGCAGAAAGCAAAGGGCTGTAGCACTCTGGAAGAGCATTTCAATGAACTGGATCCAAAGGCCATAAATGCTTTTTCTTAGTGCCCCACTAATCCTGAAAGCACCAGAGTTTGCTGGGTGACTCTTGCTTAACTTCAAGGATCCTGAACTTTTGTTCCGCATCAGCACACTCTGAACTAGGTTTCTGGGCTCTGAACTCCTGCCTACCATCAATTGTTATCAAAAAACTAGCTGCAATAGCACGGTATCTTCTGGGACTCCTAACTTGTTCAGTTCTTGAAAAAATCCAGTCATTGCTGCTTTCTTTTTAAAATGCATTCATAGGATTTTTAACAGACTAATGACCAGTGCACTCAACAGAAAAAAGGGAGCCTTGAATTTTAGATCCTTGTTTAGCCTAAGGATTTCCACACCTTCACGTCTATATATGTGGAGAAGAGTGCTACTGTTGGCTACTTCTGATGCTCTGGGAATTTCTTGCCTTTTTCCACTACTCAAAAATAGTTTTTCTCCCCTTCCAAAAAAAAAAAGAGATCATAGTTATCCTGTGCTTTGCTCATCCAGTGGGTTTCGTTGGTTATGTGATTTTGGTTTTCTGGTTTTTTGGTTGGCTGTTTGGTTTTGTTCCTGTGGAATGAAGACAGGATTAACAAAATGTGGAAGATCATAAAAATATACTAGAGAATTTGCTACAAAAGGCAAGAAGTATCAGGAACTATGAGTTATGTAGGGAAAGTGGTTTCTATTTAATGCAAATCTCTACAGTTAAGGAAAGAAAAGAAAGGGGGAAAAGATGGGAAAATGTAAGCAGAAGAAAACAAATCCTGCAGTGGAGGTATTTTAGTCTTGTTTCTGTAAGTGCTATCATATTTTTTTCACAATATTAATTGCAACAGTGGCAGAAGTTAGAACTTAATCACGCAGCAAGGGGGAGGAGAACTATGAGAGGAAACTGTCTTTAAGCACACCACTATACATAACATATAAACCCTGAATAACACAGACTTGTGACCTATTAAGACTCACACAGTGGTGGCATCTCAACTACTCCAAAAGTATCACAGCAACACAAAAGGTAAACCTTGGCTGATAAAAGCAGGAAAAAAATATATTCATTTCATCTTTAAAGAACTGTCACAATCACAAGCATGTTTAAAAATGAAGCTTGAGCTCGATGAAGAATTTCAGATGCCTAAAGTGGCATTTCAGCAGAATCAGATTTTGTTGTTCAAACCCTCGGACTGGGAGGATGAACATGCAGGTGTTTTTCACCAGCAGAATCTAGTGCAGCATCTATCCTGCTTCAAATCTGACACTGAATGGAGAAAGAAATTGTGGATTACAGAAAAAAATGCCTTTGGGAATCAACCCCAGACTGACAGTATCAGCCTCTCATGATTGCATAGACCAAGGCTAAAATCAGACTCCCTGTGTCTTTCTTCCCTTGGCCCCATGACTTACGTCCCTGGATCCCAGGCTCAGCTCCATGAGGAACTATAGGAACAATTTCTACTTCAGCATTACTGTGGTGAGGGCATTTTCTCATAGCTGGGGGAGTGAGTGGAAACCATAGACTGGGGAAAGTATAAGGTACGTGAGTGCTTTATCGACTAGCATTTAGTGCAAATACACAGCTTTTTTTGTGCAGCTTCCAGGAGCTGCACAGTCTGTAGATGGCTGGCTGCCTAAACCTGGATTATAATGGAAACATAGCCTGGAGATATGCGCTCATCGTCCTAGAGCAAGCACTTTGGAGCATGTTTGAAGAGCTAAAACAAGATACCTGGAGGACTTTCAGGCTGAGTAGGTAAGTGCCTGCAGGATTAGACAGTATTTGAAAGTTGCAAGTCTAGGTTGCTGTCTGGGAGAAATGCACACAACTTTGATTTACGTGTCTATGACTCAAATTAGACAAGATTTTGGCAGCCTGGCTCCTATCCAGAGTGAATGTCAAAAAAATATTTTTGCTACCTGTTGATGTGAAAAATTTTGTCAATGTACACATTCTACAGTAGATTATTACTAATACTAAATAATTTCCTGCATTTATAGCTAAACCTAAGATGATAAACAAGAATAGATAGGTAAATGAAAAATAAATGCAATGCAGATTCTTAATAGCCCTTGATCTTCTGTGCCCAAAGGACTGAAAGGTCAGGAACAGTTGCAGGCATGAGTAAATGAGGAGCCAGGAGACTCACAGTTGCATTACAAGACCTGAACTTGTCCTGGCATGCCACATAGGTCAAGCCTTGTAATTCCTTCTAAGAATGTCTGTATGCACTTACAGAATTATTCTGGATCTCTCTAACCTAAATTACATTTCTAAGACTTGCAAAGTATCCTATAAACCCTTTCATATTTTAGAGACTGTCTAAATTCTACTGCTGCTTAAATGTGATGCATTTATGCTCTGAGTAAAAGTATGGTAGCTCCGAAGAAAAACAATTTATATGAAGAGGTAAATACGTGGACATAAGAAGCAGGGAAGGAAGAAGTAGCTGTTAGAACTAAACCTGTCTTCTCTTCAGACATCTTTGCAGAGAATATTAAAGCTATTGTTTCCAGACTTCAAGATTTAGACTCCATCTGACATGAACATGGAATTTTCATTAATGTTAATGGAACTTATGCAGCTACATCAAGTGAAAAATAGCCAGTGAGTAATGAAAGCTATAGCAAAGTAAAAACAGGTGGCACCACACAGAGGTGGCTCAGCAAAGTCACTATTTACATATGGATCTTCCATCTTCCCTGGAATTACAATGTCCTAATCAATTATAGGAAATATTAGGAACACTCTTTATCTGTAAAGATGCCAAAGGACCCAGATAGTTGGACAACTCATCAATTATTTGCTCTGTCCCTTTACACTCATGTTTCCAACTGTTCCCCAAAAGAGAAAAAAAATCTACTTTAAGTGTACATGTTGCACTGTTTCTTTAAGAAGAAAGCACATGTAAGATGTTATTTCTCCCTTTCCTGCTAAGAAAATTCATTCTACTGTATGAGTATTATTTTTAAATAAATTTCCACTAATTTTCTTGGTGTCTTTCTCTTTATATAGTTTATATATATATACGGTGGATTTTTTTCTGTCAAACCAAATTTAGCATTTTTAGCTGTCTGAAAAGTTGAATTGGCAAATGTTCAAAACAAGCAAGCTCCTTTTGAACTTGGTGACTTATAAACTAAATAAGCCTGTTTTTGAGGTTGGACAGATTCTTTCTGTGATATTAGTAATTCAAAGACCTCAAGTTTCTTCTGCACACTTTCAAAGGGAAGCCAAATGACAAACTATATAAAAGGAACTATTTTGTGTTCTGGTTGCTCTTTGTAGCACTAAAAAAACCATCTACATCTACCAACTCAGTATTTTTATTTGTAAATTAATTCTGCACTTAACCACATTCCCAAATGGGAAGAATGAAACAAAACCCAATCCTGTTTCCATGAACTGGAGGGGTTTTTTTTCTTTCTGTTTTGTGTTCCAACTTTTCTGAAATGCTCCTGTGTTTATTAACATCGCCTCTTTAGGCTGCAAAGTCATAATACAGAACTGAGTAGCCTGGAAGAAAATGATGTTTTTCAGAAGAAGGTGAATAAGGAACAATAAAACCTATGTCTTTATGCCTGAGTCAGAGAAGGCTTTAAACTCTAATCCAATTAGCAATTAAACAGGTAAAGTCTCAAACTCTGGTAAAGCATCCTGGCTCTCCTAATCTTGTGTTTCAAAACCCACTGCCCCCCTAGAGTAAATAACCTCCTGCACAGCGAGACAAGTGTGGCATAGTTTAATTCCAGTAACTTAATTTTCCCTGTTTTCTGCATGAATCTTTTCAGAGCTATTCAGTCCACGCTTAGTCTGTGGATTAAGCCTAAATCTGCTTCATAGAGATGATGGTATAAGATACCCCGTATCTCTCTCTCCCTCCTGGATGATCTATCCTATCCTGTGCCTGGGTAGAAACACATGTTAGGAAAAAAAAAAAAAGAAAAAAAAGAGAAAAAAAAAAAAGATTTGTGCCCGGTCTGATTGACAGAGCAGGCATACAACTGCTGGTGCTTACACCCCAGGCAGTCACAGCAGAGAGGGAAGGGCAGCAGAAGAGAGCCCAGCAAGGCCTGTTGCAATGAACCATTCGTTCCGTAAACAGGGACTTGATTTCCCATTTCTCAGGTGCTCAGCCAGCCTTTCATAAATCCGGAAGTTACTGCACAAACACTGAAAAGAGAAGAAGTGTTTGTAGATGTTTAAATGATGTTTTAGTAGGTAACAGGCAGATGGACTCTGCTTACCACTGGCAGTGAGGGTGAGTATGTTAGTGATTGCTAAGAACAGCTGGCTGGAAGGCTTTGTAGTACTCTGCTCCTTTCCTGCTCTACGGCACCACAGGCTGCATGATCGCCTGTATATTAACACAGCAATTAGCTGAGGAACAGCAGCTGGCTAACATCAGTTATTTTGCAACACTAATAGTTTCATTGGGTTAATGATTAACAGCACTCACAATAAACTGGAATTTCTTTGGGTTTTGCATCTAAGTTACAAATGCTGTCTTGGATAAGGCACGCTTAAATTGCCTATTTTGGCAAGTCAGGGCTCTAAGCCACAATGCAGAAGTAATGTGGAACATTTTCCCCAAATGTCAGTCATATAGTCTTGACATTTCCTTCTTGTTTTATGTAATACACTTGTGGCTTCACTTTGCACACCATTATACCAATCATTTCAGCGTTCTGTTTTCACAAATAGCAAAAAAAGTGACTTAATTGCTTTATAGTACAGGTAATAATTTAAAAGGACATCTAAGTAGCTCCACGGAATGTCTGTTCTGATGTCACTGTTCAAAAGTTCTGTGATGTTATTTTCAGTGGACGCATGCTCTGTTATGGGAAGGTTATAAGGCGATATGGGTGATAATACTTGGAGCTTGTGATTCACATAATTTGAATCATTGAAGCCACAGAAGTATCAGGTAATATTAAGAGAATTTCTGAAAATCCCTTAACTTTTTCCGTCCACTTATGGCCATGACACTGTAAATCTTCATGTCATCTCAAATATCATCAAACACAACATATGGGGCAGTGAGAGAGCTATGGCAGTGTAAATAAAACACCTCATGTTATTGAAAACACTTTTCCTATATTCTACCAAATCTGTAAACCCAGACACAAATAACTGCTCTCCGTATCTGGCAAAGTCCTAATGTCCTCTCATTGTTGGGTGGGATCCTTCTGAGCCCTAGAAAAGAAGTTTAACTTAAGCAAGCCTTGTTGGTTCTTCAACTGTAATGGAGACAGAGAAGCACTTCCAAAAACTATTTGATCTCATGTGTTTTAGACATCTAAGTTAGGATGAGATTAATCACCCCACAGAAATGCCTTTGTATTATCAGGGACTATGGAGGAGCCTAGGCAGCTGGCTTAGACTAGACCCCTCAGGTTCAGAAAGCTGCATTTAGGTGGAACAAGTCTCACCCTTTAAACTGGTTTTCAAAGATGACTTTTCATTTAAGGAAATATTTTTTGAATAGTTTTTCAATAGAATCATAGAATAACTGAGATTGAAAGAGACCTCCACAGTTCATCTAGCACAAATCCCTGCTCAAAGCAGTTCCAATCAGATCAGGTTGCTCAAGGCTGTGTTCAGCTAATCTTGAACTCCAGGGAGGGAGATCCCACAGCCTCTCTGAGACACTCTGTCAGTACTTGACAACCCTCATGGTAAAAATAAAAAGTAAAAATCCTAACATGCAATTGGAATTTCCCATGTTCCAGTTTGTGTCCATTGCCTTCTATCACCATACAACTCCAAAAAATTGCGCTCCATCTTCTTTGTATACTCCAATCAGATGAAAACAGCAATGAGGTCTTTACCTTCTCCAGGCTGAATAAAACCAGGTCTCTCAGCCTTTCCTTATATATTTTGCACTCCAGCCCCTTGACCATCTTTGTTACCTCTATTGGACTCACTGCTGGTATGTCTGTCTTTCATGTACTAGGAAGCCCAAAAGTGGACACAGAACTCCAGATGTGTCTCACAGGTGCAGAATAGAGGGGACAGATCACTGGACCTGCTGGCTGCAGTATTACTGATACAGGCTTCACCCTAGCTAGTACACTAATGCTGATAGTGATATGACAGGCAAGCTAGAGTTGTACAAAGTTAGACCATGGGAGATAATCTAGTCATAAGATGATCGTAAAGGTCTTGATATCTACGGCATATCTCAGAAAGTTGTGTGAAGGTTGCTAAGAGGATAATTCCTGGAAACAAAGTGAAATTCAAGGATGTAAAAAGAGCCAACAAATAATAAGCAAAGAAACAAAACTATTTTTCTGCTGCTAGGTTTATTTCTTAACTGTGTCATTTTTTTGACTCAGCAATCTGCTGTATAGACAAAGTTGAGGAGTGTGATTATCTGTGGTACTGCATAGAAACAAGGAGTAGTGGGAGAGGTATAGGTTTTCTTTAACATTTTTCCTATTAGAAAAAATATCAGTGTAACTATACCCTGAGGAAAAAAAAAAGTCTATACTATTATGTCCTTAATTTGTTAATTCAGGGTCCCATAGCTCCCCTGGAAAATATTTACTGTTCCAAAAATGAAAACAGAATGAAAAGCACAGAATTATTAGAGAAGAACAAAAGGAGACAATGGACTCCAGTGAACTAGTGAAAGAGGAATAAGCCATTCCAGTTAAGTCAAATAGAAAATACATGAAGACAATGTACGATGTGCTTGGCAAGGAGCTTTTTACCAGATACTGTTAGATTTCCCAAATTTCATTGGCTTGCAATTTCTCTGAGATACAGAGAAGACAACTTAGTGTCCCAATAGAAGCTAAATCCTGATAGATATTCCCTTATCTAAACTAGCTGTGGGGGTTGCATTTGCAGCTATGATTAAAGTACTTTGGATGGAAGAGTGAGATTCCCACTACATACCAAATTGTGTAACAGTCAGGTTTTTTATGAGGAGCTTTGGTTGCAATGTGGAGTCCTCAGCTTTGGATGGAACTTTAGCCGATTTATAGTTATAATTGTATTTAAAAATAGAAGTAGAAATATAAGTTTATTATAATAGTTACAATCAGAACATTATAAAATGCTAGACCATTACAGTTGCTAGTGACATGAACTACATGATTTATGAATTCCTGAAAATCAAGTCCATATTTGTACTTCCAAAACAACTTTTGAATATAACTGTAAAGATTTTGCTCATAATGTTGATCTGGAACAACGTTGTCATGCCGCACACCGACAGACTCCTTTGTCTGCACATTTCTTCCTTCTTCCTTCTAATCCTTTTTTAAGGAGGCTATGACTGTCACTAGGGAAGGTTATTATGGCAAAAACTATTCGGTCCTCAATGGAAGAAACAATTTACTTCATATCTTAGCTGTTTCCCAAATGCAAAGGAAACTGGGAGATCTACAGACTTATAGCAAAGCAAGAAGAGGGCATTATGTCAATATATTAAAACCAGAACATCTGCCACTGACAAAATTGAAATTAACCTCTACAGAGGATGAAATAGAAAGAAAAAAAGAGTTGGTCCATTAGCTGTCCACCACTGAAGTAAATTCATTATGGAGATTGGTCTTAGTTCAGGCTGATTGATTGCATTTAATGTTAAACTGAAAGTACTGATATGTTAATGCCTGATATCTTTTATATGCAGAAATTATGATGAATGTACCCTACATTAAGAAGCCAGAATATATGGAATATGTCCCTGTACTGAGTGGCTTGACCATATATCCATTAAAGGAAGAATCAAGCCATCTCCTCCAGTAATAAAAGAGCTACCAGCTTCATCATGACACACAGCTACACAGAGACAGAGTTGGAGAGAAGTAAGATTGGGAGGACAAGTGTATTCCTCTAGCTGCACAACATCATGGGAAACCTTTCATGCATCTGCTAATGACTTACTGGAAAGGAACAAAGACAGATGTCCAGACTGATAATTTTAAATTGTATAGGTCAAGACTAGAAACTTTAGGATTTATGTGGCTTTGCATGTTCAAAACTTCTTATTGGCAAGGTCAGGCTGAAGGCTGACAGCAAGCACATTATCTTGTCTCCAACAGTGAAAAGCAGCAAATGTTGAGGGCAATAAGCAACAGGATAAATAAAAAAATCACCATTTCTTTCATATGACTTCCAAGCTAGGATAGCCTCACTGAAGAATATAACTCAGGAAGAAAGCAGTACAGCTGAAACTGGAAGTTCTCCAGGGTTCAGACTATTTCCTTAATCAGTCTGGGAAGGCAAGAACCTGTAACTTACAGTAAAAGAACTCACATATTTCTGATGAAACAAACATTTCCAGAAAACAACAATCCAGAGCTCTAAATGTTCTGTAGCAATTTCCTCCTACTCTACTGAATATATAAAGGGAAATGATAAACTCAAATAAAAGAGATTACTGTTTTGTACCCATGAATTTCAATAATCCATCTAAAAAAGAGAGAAGATTCAAGACCCCACACCTAATCTCCCTCTGCTACGCCGAAGCAAAAAACCCAGACTTTGCCAAGGAACACAAAAAAGTCTCTTTGCCTCACATTGATTGACAGGAATATGTAGAGAACAGTGATTAGAAAGGAAAACCATGAAGTCATACCAAGCTCCATTCAGTTCTCTCTGCTGTCTAGTGTATTATTCACACACTAGAAAGCAAAGTCTACCTTCTTTGAGTGAAACATCCAGACTCAGGTCATACTCCTCCTTCACTGGAACTCCTATAAAAACTGTTTCCATCTAAGTGTTTTATACACATTTGATTATCAGACAAAATTAAGTTAGCTGTACCTTACTATCTTAAAATTTTTCTTCTGCAAACCTGTTTGTAAAGAAATTAAATCAGTCAATGGGACCTCTGGTATTGCTCACTCTCACAAACCTAACACTGAAAAGGTAATTTAGTCTATAGAAATTACAGTAATTTAAAAGATAAATTATGTGATATTACAGAAAAGTAGATCTGCATTTACAGAATTATAGGCTTTCCAAGTTGTTTTCAGTTGTTCTTAGTATTGTGGCATAAAAATATGATTCTGTTTCAAAAAATATATATAAAATATTCACTGTTTTGATCACTTGTAAATTTATCTAACATTAACATTTCATGTTGTATTATATTTAGGCAATTTGAATACTATATGAAATATGGGCAATCAAATGCAGTGTTGGCAGATCCTAGCCCATGTAACACTGCACTCTGGATATTGATTATACTTTTTGCAGTATTAGGTGTCTATTTGTAAGCACTATTGTCAGACCTGCCCGTCAGAGGAAGCAGAGAAATAGGATCAGCAGATTCAAATATGAAGGGTTGCAAACTGTAAATTGACAATTTACTGAGCAACTTCTTTTCAGGGACTCATGACAACCTTGTAATTTCCATCACTAGAAGGTCCCTGGTTATTCTGAAATATTTTAAGTTTTCAATTAAATTTTGTTTTGGTCTTTACCTTGTTCTCGTCACTGTTGTATACGAGAATTTCCTTTCCTTTCCCCAGTGTAATTTTTTATTGTGTGCTGAATTACATGTGGGTTTATATCCTCTTCTCAACCTCCTGCCATTTGCGAGATGTGAAGAAAGGCTAAGCAAAACAGGTCAGTCTAACATGGCAGGTCAGTGTTCAGTGACTGAACAGTATTTTCCAAGATTTAAGTCATAAACCTAGCTTCGTCCTTTCAGCACAGTCTCTGACATACATGCAGAGGTCACTAATGTAAGAACCTACTGTGTCAATTCAGAGTGAAAAGATTATTGTGACAGCAGATTTAGCTTGTACTGAATCTGTAACTTGACTCTTACATCCTCCTCTTGTTAAAGTGAGTCTGATCAACAATGTAGACTCTAAAGGAATTGCCTGACAGCCAGGGTTGCTAAAAAATGTAATCCTGATGAATTCAGTCTGCTTTTTAAAAGATGTTCTCTGTAATAGCCAGCTCTACCTAGTCCTTGTTTTAAAGCAATCATTCTAGTAAGTTACAGTCAGCTTCTTCACATACAATAAACCATTGGACTCATGTCTAAAATTTAGATTTCTATTACCACAACATTTTGTGTAGATAGCTGTTTCTGATTTAAATGATCTGTCCTTGGCTTAAATATTTCACATAACTCTCCCCCTCTCCAAAGCCAACCTCTTATTAAATAAAAATCCTGCTACACTGTGCTAAAATTAATGCAGTTTCTCTGCTCCTGCCAAAAATCCCCTTCCTCTATGCAACATGAAACTTGCTTCTCCCACTGACTCTTCCTCAGTTATTTCACTGGAAGTTTTAACTCAATAAAAATCTTTTAAAGTCCCCTGAACTGCCTGAAAATGCATATGCTGCACAGTGACATAATCCTACTGCCATAACCCCTCATCTTCTATTCTTCACCAGATTCTCTCTCACTGCCAATTCACATCTAAAGTGATGCTGCAAAATTTTATGAATGGAAACTTTCTCCTTTATCCATGTTTTGCAAAAAGTAACTACAATAAAAATAAGGCAAGTGTGGGAGCTGTCTGCCTAGTAAAGCTTTATTCCTGGAAACAACCTCTGGCCTTTCTTCTGAGTTCGTATTTACAATGTGCAAGTAGTAAGTGTCTGAGTGTTGCACTATCCCTCTGTAGAAGATGCATCTCTGGCATTTGGAGCTGACGCACCCTACCAGTCTTACAATCACCCTCTCTGTCATCACATTCATTCCCTTCTATCTACCAGCAAAACTTTACAACATGAAGAGATTTTCGGAGAGGTCATGTGGAGCACAGCAAACATACACACAAGGCCATCCAGCTACATTCCTGACCCTAATATGAGGCACAGCAGAGCAAAGTATGCGCCACCTCAGAAGCTCACTTAGTTCCAGAGCTTAGTGTTTCTCCCAGACATGCTGAATTCCCTTTTGCCTGTCAGTGCACTTAGAATTTTCCCCCTTCAGCTCACCCAGAAGGTGTTGCAGTTCAGCAGAACTTTTAACAGCAGTTTAAGCAGTTTTTTCCCTGCTTGTGGAGGTGAGTGAAGCTTAATGCACGTGCCCTGACAATCCTAGGTCCCTCAGCAGTTCTGCTAGAGCTGAGAGGCAATGGAAGAAATTTTGCCTTAGATGTCCACAGATCTTACATCTGAGCAGCTCTGATTCCAATTTGGTCAACTTTCAAGTCCTTTAATGTGATTAAAGTACTGCCACCCAGCATGTTAAGTCAGGACTAACCTATCATTTCTATGTAGATGTGCTCAGTGCTTTGTTAAAAAACTCTTTGGACACTGGCTTATTTTCAGGACTTATCACATTAAATATTGGGAAACTCGATGGGAACCCAGGGCACCATGATAACATTGGGAGAAAACTGGAGCATGGACAGACATCTTTATTCCTTTTCTGCCACTTAAAAAACTTTGCCCACTTCTGGAGAGAAGGACTTCAGGAGCTTTGGGGGCTGAGAGGAGAGGGGTGGTGTGGTGGGGGGCTGAAGCTAGGAAGAAAGTGAAAACCAGAAAGTGGCATTGAAATAAATTCTAATTTATATTTCCTTTGTGACATGTTGGGAGGATTTAGATTTCCTTTGTGGGATGAGGAAGAAGAAAGAGTGGTGTATTGCATGAAGTTAATATAAACACTCTCGTAACCATGACCCTGACTCTGCTTTATTTGTGAATCAAAATGCTCATACACATACAGCAGTGACCTGGGGAACCTCAAGCTGGATCTAAGGTTCATGTGGAATCAGCGAGACTATAGAACTATCATTTAGCTGTCCTTAACTGAACCATTTTCTGCATGAGAAAAGAAGGTTTATGGAGCAAATGCAGCACATGTTGAGCTATAATTAGTTCCTCAACTGTTGGGCAGGTTTTTGAGAGAAATGCTACAATCTATAGTGCAATAGAGTACAGAACATAATGTAATCACAGATTATTCTTTAATTTACACAGTTGTCAGTGAGTATCAAGGCAAACAAGTTGAACATCTGGTAGCAGACATCTACCAATAAATTTAGAGCTGTATTTTAACTCATGCAGCTGTCCTAGCTAGCCATATTAAAAGCTTTTGTTACTCTTGATGTCTGCAACATATGTGTAAGAGTCTGTGGGAAAAAATTAAGTCTCACATCATTTGCAAGCTCTTTTTGTGAAGGAAACTGTTCCTCTCATAAAATATGTATTCATTCAGGCTAAAAATACAGCTTTGTAAGTCATGTTCACATGACCTATGTACTAAGAATGTGCCTATGACATCAGAATAGTAAATGTACTAGAAGGGCTGACAAAACAGTGATACCTGACTCTGCACGGACAAAAGGGCGTTGTTCCCTTGTGAGCTTCTTTACTGATTTTCCCAAGGAATCGAAACATCATGTATTTCTTTTAATTCCTTGAAGATGTAGCGTATTTCAACTTGATGCAGGTTGCATGCTTCCTGCTGCCCCATTAAAAGTTAACGGCCTTGCACGGTATGTGTGTCAGCAAATAATTTGAAGGACAAATATAGTAAGATTTATGCACATTCGACCCTTGCGCTGCTTTTGCACAGGAGGACAAGATGATGGAGTAATCATGAGAATGTTTCTTCTTCCCCAGGCAGTGGAGGAATGTCTAACATAGTGCTGAATATACTGACCAGAGGAAGGGGTTGTGTTTGCCACCATGATCTGGGACCTCTTGGCAGAACCAAATAGTACAGAATGGGTTTTATCCTGCCCATTGCTTAGTGCAATGATTTTTCAGGGGCACGTGGTTGGATATCTGGGAAACCCATTCCTGACATACTTTAAAACTCCTCTGATTTTGTCCCTTTAAATTTTGAAAAAGAGACATGAGCGAACCAATATTAGAAGTCTGGCATTTCAAGCTTTCACTCCCTACCAATACGGGGTTGCTTCTGACAGGATAATTTGTCCAGCCTGGCTGTGAATGAGACACTTCACTGGGCTGTAGACATTTGGCTAGAGTGTCCTCACTACATTATTCTTATTTGTGATTTAAATTATTCCTCTTTATAGAGTTATTAGCCTCCAAAAATTGTGTGGTATTCTGCACCACCTTATTACTGATATATTATTTGTGTTGCAGTACGCATCAGTGGCTCCAAACCATTAGTCAGGATCCTACAGCTGTAGGGATTATATAGACCCATAAGGGCAAAAATGGGTCCTCCAGTTTGTATTCTAAATCTAGGAAAGCTATAAATAGTAATATACATAGTTACAGGGATTGTCAACCAAAACGTGTGATTGGTAGGATTTTTAAAAAATGTTAACAAAGAGCCAGTCGAACACCCTGTCAGCATGCAAATGCTCTACACTTCTCCTAAGACGTGCCTTACTGGTGTGGGCTCTTGGGTTATTCAGACACTACCTTGATTTCCAGGCAAGACTGGGATCTTCAGTAATCAAGTTTTACACCTAAAAATCAAAATGTATGGAATTTTACTTGGGACTGGGGTAGTAACGGTCTTGTTTAATAAACGCCTCTCTTGTGTTTACGGCAGCGTAGTTACATATTTTAAAAAAATGGAAAATTACTTTTTTGGGGGTTACTATTGCTGTGTTAAAGATGCTTCAAAATCAGTATGAATTTGTGCTTAGTACGTGCCATTCTGAACTGCATGATACTTATGTTCCTGGGAAGAGGATTTTAGTATCAACAAACAGGGAAACTGTCACAAAGGCAAGACTCGTGCAGCACATAGCCTTATTTCAGGAAACTTAGTAACGTATGAGAGTTGCTGTATGTAGCTGGGTTGCTATTTGAGTACTAAGCTAAGAACAGTGTGTTTAATTAACAAAACCAATATTAATTTCCTGTTTCCTATTTACTAACAGGCAAACTAAAGCAAAATGCAATTGCCAAGCATTCATACCATCCTGAAAATACACCTGGAAGTCAAGCAGGCTTATGGATGCAAGCAATATTGTGTATTTTAGTAGTGCCTATGAATTGTCTACTTGGACCTGTGGGCACTCTATTGGAAGCATTTGGTAACCTGAATTCTCTATGGGCATAAGGGTGGTTATGCCAACAGCCAAACATACAGACAGTACTAGAACTGAGGTCGTTTTCCTTGTGAGGTTTTATCACCTCTTGGAGGGACAGCTAATATATTTATAGCACAGCTGAGAGCAGGGTTCTAGGATACTATATTTGAAAACAGGCATTACGTGACCTTGTACTCTATTTCCTGCCAATTATGCTTCAAGGCATATTATACACTGCTGTGAAACATGCTCCAAAACAGAAAGAAAGTTAAAGACTTTCGAGTCAAGACTATTTATAACTAATTACTGTGCTGCTCTGGTTTTCAGGTCTCTCTTGGCTTTGTGTTATTTTCCTGTTTACCAGAGAATTCATAATTCTGTTTTACCATACATATCTTGATTCTCTGTAATGCTTCACTTTTACAAAGCATAAACGTTTTTGTATCTTGTTACCTCTACTGAGCAGTCAGTTCCTCATTGTAATTTAAATCAGAACTGCAGAAGAACGTTTTGATTTGAACCAGTTACCTGAAGGTTTTAATCCTTAACTCTGACGCTCATTTACAGTGTGTTGATCTTTACCAGGTTCAAGAATCTACCTAAATTAGCATAGAAAATTCTGGAAACAGAGAAAAAAGTAGGTAATTCTGAGGTAATCCAAAGCAACTGCTTTATCAAGTTTCTTCTCAAATTAAAAAACAAACACAAGAATTTATAAACCAAATCTACAGAATCTGAAAGGTCAGAAAAATATTAAGCAGCAAAATCATGATAGCAAAAGTAAAATATTTCTGACCAGTGATTCTGTTCAGTCTGACAGTGTCACTTCTATCCTTTTTCTGTTTGACAGTCTTTTCTGTGTTAATAGCCTTTGGGACAGATGGCATAGGTGTAAAGATGGGAATGAGGGAAAGAAGATGGAATGTGAGAGACTGATATGGGTGGAGGATGATGCAAGCTGCTTCTTCAAGTGAATGGTATGGTTAAAATGCAAGACAGAAAGTATGACAAATTCCCTCAGAAACTATGGACAAAGTGGAACTCATAGATAAGCCTAACCTTAAAATGGGTGTGTGGATGAGAAGGAAAGATATGCCAGTGATCAGATTTGGAAATGTGAATGACAGTGCTTTATAAACATAACGATGCACAAAGTCTCTCCATAAATATAGTCCCATAGTCTCCCCAGGCACAGGTAAACAGAGAATGTTTTCAGCAGCATATGCTTCACAGTGATACAAACTGATGCTTGAATTAGTAGAGTAATTTATTAATTTCACTTCTGATTCATAATCACATATATCAGTGGAAGAGGCTAATAACTGTAAGAGTTATCCAGCTAGAAATGTCTGAAACAGAATATAACTATTCCTCATACAATAAACCAATGGAAACAAACTATATAACTCTTCCTCTATAAAATCATCTGCACATGGCCATGTATGTTAATATGTATGTGTGCGACCAGGACAAGCAGAGTTTTAAGCATAATTTAGTATCATATGTTGAAACAAAGAAGAAAAAGGTTTGCAGATTGAAAAAGCTGCTTGAGAACCTTCAGCATACACAAAGTATTTGTACTTCTTTTGAGTAACATTATATCAATTCTGCTTATTAGTTGACATAATGATCACAGTTTTTAGTGTCTTGCTGGATGACACCTGGGAATGAAATCTCAGCAAAGGGTAGTCTGGCATTAATGCAATTGGCTGAACCGCTGGGTTGAAGAATTTATTGTAGATTAAGAACAATGCTGACTAAATGCTTAGCACTGTATATTACACATATGATATATAACTTATTACCTGCAGAACAATTTAATTATAATAACTGAAAAGAAAGAAATGTTAAATTAGCATGCTGTGAAAGCAAATTTCAGATTTAAAACATCAGGTTTTTCTAGCAGGTACTTCTCAAAATTTACCATCACCTGCCTATTTGGTTTAAGTTAAGAATGCTGAATGCTTGTACTAATACATGCAGTCATAAACAAAGAATCACTGGCGTAAGTCAAACCCCTGATACTTCAGACCTCTCTAGCAGGATATCATACTCATTACTTTTGACTGGAGTATTCACTGGCTTTCAAATAATCAGCACATCTCTCAGAATATGCTGTTGGTGGTTGCCAACTAAAATAGAGTTGTATTTGTCCCTTCATGATTGTGGTTACCAGTTCTAATCAGGAATAGACTTGGCCCTTTCTTCTATAAAGCAAAGCTATGTACCTCAGCAATCTCTGGTGGCTCTGGCTGCCAGGTAGGTCATGAGCACCATGAGAACAGCTCCTCAAGTTGCATTTTGAACCTTCCTTTTCTTGTTTTGTCTTGTAAACAAGAACAGAGGTAAGCAAACCAAGTCACAGAGAAGTACACGAGAGTTTTTTCAAGACCTAAAAAAGTTTCGGTCTCAGTTTGATGTGAAAGTTCATGGGACTTACCCAAAACATTTCCAGCCTATTAATAGCCTTGGTTTAATATAGGCACAGAGCAAAGGCGCTGTGAAAACTTCCCCACATAAATCTGTTAATGCAGTTCAGGTTTGAGTTACATAATTGCTTTTCCACCTCTAGAACCTCTTCAGAAGTCAAACCCTGTTATGCAAAATTTGAAGTCTTCTATACATGGTTCAGGGCAGTGCTGGATTAGATATTTCCAAGCTAGCAATGAGAAAGCTAGGATCCCAACTAGTTCTCCACCAGGTTAGTATTGTGGTGTTCACCAATTCACACTGCTGCAGTACTAGTGACTTTTTCCCCAACTTCGGGAGAAAGTGTCTATAGGGAGGTAGTTTTTTCAAGCCTGGCCTTAGCTTTTGGAGCTGCAGGTGGTGCTACTGAGCTATAAACTCTTTTGAAAATCTGGCTCTTAATGGAAGAATCAAATTACTTGAAAAAAATAACTACCCATCGTGCAGCTGCTTTATTACTGATGTCACTCTTGATCTCATTTTACCAGACACAGTCACTTGAAGACCATTACACTGTCATACTTTGTAGCGGTAGCTGCTAGGTTTGGCAGCAGCAAAGAAGATGCTCGGTGTTTTTTAGCACTGGAGTATGCCTGAGAGGTATTTTGAGGTTTTGGCATCTTCTTCTGAATACGGATGAAATGTTTTAAAATTTTTGGGCGGTTTTAACTCTTATGTTCCCAAATTAGTAACTTTTTACTCTGAAATTTTCTTTATTCCAATTATCCAATTTTGTAAAAGGGTAAATAAGCTCATTAGCTTTCAGTTTCTATCAAAATACAGTGAGTCTCTCACTTGTTTCAACATTTGTTTTCAAAGGTAAGTGCAAATTCAGCCCCTTGGGCTTTTCTTTCAGCCCTCATGCTAACTACAGGAACTAAAATAGGATTTCAGTTTGCAGTCACAAATGTAGGCAGACAATACTCTTTGGTGGGGACCAGGGCATCTATGGGACAGGGAGGGCAGCCAGAACAGGCAGAGTCTTCAGGCATCAACCAAGACCAGGGCTGGGGAGAAGGGAGACCCAAGGAGCAAAATTTAGGATCCAACCACAAAATAGGAAGGGTATGGGAAGGAACTATATAGTAATAATTAATAGTTCTGCTTTGGGCATGAACTGAATTGTAGGATGATCTGGTAATGGCTTTTTCAGTGATTAACTTTCTGGCTTAACTTTCTGGCTACTGCTGGAATTGATAATGGCATGTTTTTTGCAGTGGTTGCAGAGAAATAAATGATAGTGCCAAAAAATGAGGGATGCGTAATAAACTTAACATCTGCAAGGCTGTCAGTGACAGATGCTCAAAATGTGTCTCCCGGGGAGATATGATTCCAGTGACCTTGACCCACAGTAGTCATCTCTTAGAGATATCCAGTAAAATGTTGTTGTTATTCACAGAAAAGAGACATGTCTGAAACACACTGTCATGACATAGAAATCAAATTGTGTTACAAAGGATCTCATACTGGGGGGAGGAACCCAGAATTTGTTTTCATTCCAGGTAGGATCACATTTCATGATGTCAGTTGGAAAATTACTGGGTATACAGCTAAGAAGATGAATCAAGGTCCTGATTCCAGTACGTGCTAGAATACTATTAACGCTGGGATTAATCCTATGGGATAAATAACTCCAAATCAGTGTTAAATCACACTGTATTTGAATTTTGTTGAGAAAGGCTCATGTATGCTTCAGTTTTTATTGCTTTAAGTATATTTCCTTATAAAAAAAAAAGATAGTTTTCCTTTCATTTTGCAGAACTATTTTCTAAAAAAACTTCTAGAAATTAAATAAAACACTTTCATAAATTTATTTCATTATCTCATGCAAAAATATAATCAAGAAATATGAGAAAGTTAAACAAAACACTTTTTACTTCAGGGATAAGGCACAAAAGAAGCCACCAAAAGCCATAAATAATAGTTCTGACAATAGAGAAATTAACAGCCTTCTTCATGGCATACTGCCTAAAACCAAGCAGAACACTAGTAATATTAAATAAATGAAGGCCAGCAAATATTCAAAGGTTTTAAACCAAACATTAGAACATAATAAATTTAAAAATCGGAAATGTGTTGTAACGTTGTAAACTGTAAAATCAAAGAATTATTTTAAATACCTGTACATCACCAAATCCTAAATTCTGTCGCTGTTGTCATCTGGGCGTCCCACTTAAATAGGACACCTTAGGAGTTCAGTATCATACAACCCCTGCAAGCAAGATGAAGTACTTGTGAGGTCAGCTCAGACTGGTCTGCCTGTATGTAACCTGTCCGTAGGTGCTGTAACCCTCACTTGGAGGTGTACCAACTGATTTCCTCCTCAGACTTGGATGGTTGGAAGGTTAGCATCAGCCAGGCCACCTGTGCACCACCTCTTCAGTGACCCACTAAAGGGAAACCTTAGCTGGCTGCTTTGCCTTGTCCTCATGCTCAGCTGTAACATGAAAGCTCATACAAAGCTCACAGACCTCCACTGGAGCTGGGGAGCTCAGATATATGACCATTTGAAAAGCTGCACAGATATATCACATTGCTTTAAAACCTAACACATTGCAGTGGAAAAGAAATCTTTAGGTAACAGGAAAATAAAAGCCAGTGATGGCTGCTGCATTGAAAAGCAAAGTGTCAGTCCTTTTCGCTGTTACTTTTTGGGAGTTGTGGCAAGGGTACATAAAAGCTAGCTCTAGGCAGTTAATTCAGGCGTTCACATTGCAAATTGGTCTGATTTCCTGCATGCTGTGTCAAAAAAGTGAAGCATCATCAGGTAGACATACAAAGGAAGGCACCCAACTTTGAAATGTAAACTCTTCCCCTTGTTTTCTCCCTAAAGACAGTTGAGTCTTTATTGGCCATGGAGCTCCCATCACGTTTGTTTAATAAAAGATGACTGAGCCCCCATAAAGAACCTCTTTAGGGAAATAATAGAAAGAAAATTCCCATGGATTGGGTATCTGTTCAGTACTAAAAGTTAGCTCAATTTTACCACAGACCTTCATACCAATTTTTTTCTACAGGGTGGGAGGATGCATTTGAAATGACAATGTCCCAGTCATGTAGATGTTTATTTTAAGGCTGCATTAGAAAGCAATCATATGAAAGGCTTGTTAGAGGAAGAACCAAGGAGGCGGAAACAGCCTTCATATCCAAATTATATATTTCAGTGACATTTCTAAGAGGCAATAATTAGGAAAAGATGAAGAAATTTCAGAGAAAATCTTGTTTATTTGTCTGGTCCTTCACCTCAGAATTTAGATCCAGGAATCAGCTGTAAGTTGATATAATCATATAATCATAATTAAATAGTATATTCCTCACATCTAGTTCTAATTTCATGGGCCAGTCACACTAAAACAAGAGTAAACACTATTCATGGTACAGTGTTTTTTTAAATTCTATAATCTTTAAATAGGAAAATATCGTCAAATGAAAGTGTCATAACTTTCAAGAAAGAACCTTTTAAAGAAGATAACTATTGCAAGAGCAGATCAGATATTATTTTCCACAAAAGAGAACAATTAGTGAATTAAATGTCGAAACCTCCCATGAGGTGGAATTTCTAGGAAAGTTCATTTCAGAAATATTGGACATTCTCTAGATTTTAATTCCAATAAATCGAGAAGACCCTTCTCACTAAAGCTTTCCATGATAAATCATGCTATAAACATCAGCATGATAAAGGCAGAACAAAGCACTTCAGTTTTACCACAACACTACGTTGAGAAGCTACTCACAGCAAGTATGAGAATTGACAGTTCCTGCAACAGCATGACTTAATCCAATCTTTGCTTCTCAAAGAGAAGAGTTCAGCAGTCTTTAACAAAATAATACATTCACATATCAAGATTCTCAAACATTCTCAGAAATTTCAGGGACTGATAAGACCTTTCAAAGTATTTTTAGAAGTGTGTATAATTGTTTACAGAAGAATAATTTGTCTTCCTCTGTTTGTGGTTAGTTTTCCTTGATGCTCATAATTTTTCTTCTTTTTTTCAAAAAACATTGCCTGACAGCAGCTGCTTTCCTCCAGTCCCAGAGAGCCCCACCGCACAGCTGGCAGGCACCACAGTTCATGCAGTGGTTTCTGGGCTCCACTTTGAGATCCTGTATGTCTTCTGGGAACTTTTAATGAGACTGTCAAGGGACTCCTGGGAACCCTTTGAGGAACAGCAGGGTGCCTGCTGCTGCCAGGAAAGGTTGGCTGTGAGAGGCTGTGACCACCCAGAAACTCTCACAGTGGGAGGAGGTCAGAAGCCTGCATAGCATCAGGGTGATGAGGGAAAGAGTGGATGGATACTTTCTGAGACCTGCAGTCTCATGAACTTCAACCCCAGCTGCTCTGAAGGAGAGGCCAGCAGCACCTCTGGTTATTAGGTTGGGAAATGGAGACTCCCACAATGGGAGCTGGTGAGTTGGCCAACCAGCTCTGGCCAACAAAAGGCCAACTGGCTGGAAAGCAACTTTGCAAGTAGGACCTGGAGGTCCTGGTGGAGAAAAGTTGACTATGACCAGCAATGGGCCCTTGCAGCAAAGGTGGCCGCTGTCTTCCTGGGCTGCATCAGGAAGAATGTTTCCAGCAGGTCAGTGGATTTGACCCTTCTCCGCTGCTCAGCAATGCTGAGACACATCTGGAGTGCTGTGTCCAGTACTCAGCTCCCTGATACAAGAGAGACGGGACATACTGGAGGGAGTCTAGTGAAGGGCCACGAAGGTGATTAAGGGCTTGAAACATCTGCCATACTAGGAGAGACTGAGAGAACTGGGTCTGTTCAGCCTGGAGACCCAAAGGCTCAGCGGGATCATAGTGAATGATATAAATACCTGATGGTGGGACTTAAAGAAGACAGAGCCAGACTCTTCCAAGTAGCGCCCAGTAACAGAACAAGAGGTAATGGACACAAGTTGAAATACAGGAAATCCCATTTAAATGTAAGAAAAAACATTTTTATTGTGAGGCTGGTCGGGTACTGAAACAGATTGTCCAGAGAGTCTCTGCAGACTGCCTTCTTGGAGATATTCAAAACCCTACCGCACGTGGCCCTGGGCAACCTTCTCTAGCTGACCCTGCTCTGAGCAGTGTTGTTGAACCAGACAATCTCCTGAGGTGCCTTCCAACTTCAGCCATCCTGCGTATCTGATAAAACTACTTTCAGGGTATAATCATGCCTTTGGCATTGCAATATTATTGCTTTGTGAGAAAGAAACCACATACAATGTCAAATCTTTTCTCAATGGACTTCTTAGGTTTTTATCGGTCATCTCCATATGAATGCTGTCTCATTCTCTTTGTTATCTCCACCCTATTCACTGGCAGACAAAATATGTTTGATTTTTCTGAATTGTTGAATTTTAAATGAGATGAAAATAGAATCCAATTTGAATAAAACAGAAAATACATCATAGTTTCATAAGAAGATTTTAAATTATTTGAATAAATTTTAAGATCATTGTATATTTCCTTCCTTCCATGAAATTCATCTGATATCAACCTGTCTGTTTGGCCTGATTTTTGTTTGCTTGGTGTTTTCATGGTTTTAAGAGAAGAGAAATAGCTTGACTAATATTTGCTTAATTTCTGCAGGGTTTCTCTTTTTATTTTTTTCTTGTCTTGTACTTTACATACATCATGTTAAAAAATCCTACGTTTTATAGATTGGATTAATATTTCTGAATTTTTATTTAAGATACTATTGGACATCCTGCTCCATGCTGGAGGTGAAGAAGTAACACCAAGCAGTGACACAGCTGTCTTAGCAGAATGAAAGTCTAAAACGAGGTAAGAAACAATAGAAGAGAAACAGACTCTTCACTGTCAGCAGGAAGGATGAAATAGAGGGCTTGTGTGATGCTTATCCCTCCCCAGCAGTGTGTTCACACTGCAAATTATAGCTCATCCTTTGATCTTTCAATTTAGACCTCTGTGGCCACTTTTCTGATCATACACTGTACCTGTAATTTTAGGTACAGAAGGTGAATTTCCTCCAGAACGTGGGAATAGCTGTACTTGGTCAAACAAAAAACAGATGTAGGCAGTGATCCTCATTCTGTTTGCCAGTCATCTTCCGCTGTTAGAAAAAACCCCAGGATATTCATTTATGAGGCTTCACTCTAATACCCTCCTGACTCAGTTCTCATCTAAATTTAGACATACACAACAAACATGCCTACATCTGAGGAAATCACTTTGGGAACCCCATTATATGGAACATGCATTTGGTGAAATTTGACTGACCTACTTTAAGCATCACTATCAGGATGAGATGAATTATGCTTTAAAAGTAGTTACTTCTCTTTTACCCGTATAGAGAACCAAGCAAGATTAGCTCAGACATAAGTGTATCTGTCAGAGACAAAGTTATCTGAGACTGATTCAAAATACCTGTAATCAAACTTGGATTGGGGATTTAAAGTCAAGAGGTATGGGCTGAGGCTCACGCCTGTGCTGTGACCTACACCTGATGTAGCTGTACCCCAAGCGAGAAGAAATCTTGCTGTGCTGAGAGGTGTTCAGCAAAGTGGGAACAGCAACGGCAAAGCAGTGACAAGAAACAGCAACAGAAACAGTGTTCAGAGGCAGTAACTGGAGCAGCAACAGGATAGCAGGCAAAACAAGTAGTAGTTTTATGAATGCGATAGTGAGCTGACTAGGAGCCACGCAAGGAGCACCGAGTGCAACATAAACAGGAAAGAAGGGTTGTGGCTTTAACCATGTCAGCAAATCTCAGCGGGAGGAGTACTCATCTGAGGACTTGTTCCCACAATTTCTTCAGTAATGCCAGTCCTTCCCACTTCTAATTCTATGAGCTGTTTCTCCAAGATGATGTTATAACTATGCTTTCCTTCCCTCAGATGAAGAGGGAGCTTTGTCTTCCTTAAGGCCTTTACAAACATTACCTGTGTGTGAGCGCTGTTCTTTCTGAAGCACCCAGAAGGTGCAGTTTAGTATCTGGAATGGAGCATGAGCTGCAGTTGTTTTAACTTTTTTTAGTGGAAATCCTTAGAAACTGAACCTAGCCTTTTTTTACTGTTTACACACATGTAACAGGAGGGTTAGTTGGACCTGAGATTGACTAGTCCTTCCAGCAAGAAAATTGTACAAAACAGCAGCTTCACTCTGTACAGCATCTTTCATGTAAACAAAGCAGAAATACCTCTAAAAGCAAGAGAGAATGATAGATTTCTCGTAATGAAACCAAACAAAATTGTAACAAAAGCAAAACCAAGCAAGGACAAAGCTAAAGAAAGAATCCTAAGAATCAAAACAAATTAAGAACAAGGAAGAAAACCTAGAAATCCTGGCAGGTTAGTTCAAAACAAGCAAAAAGCAAAATAATGTGTCCAGGCAGTCATAGCACCAATATTTCACTATAATTTACTTAGCAAAATCAGGCCACAGGCTCCATACTTTTTTCTCAGACAGTATTTGAAATTCAAGCTCCCTTTTGGCAAAACAGATTGGGCAAAAGAAAACTACTAAGGATAAAACACAACTTGATTATCTCAAGAAAATGTAGTGTTGCCAACCTCCTGTGACACCATAAATGTGGTTCTTATTTAAGCTTGATGAGCATAAACTTAGTGTATGATCGAGAATATTTAGAACAAAAAGTAACTTTAAAGCCCTTCTCATGAGTAAGGTCCTGTCTCATCAGTGTTCAATATTTGAGGCTGGAAATATAGGTAATCATAGATCACAAAATGGCTGCATATCAAATTTATGTCTGTTAGCTGAGGCTTTTCTAATCACTCTTCCCACTGTTCTGCTTTCCAGGCGTAGATCTTCCTTTCTGCTGCTCTTAGGGAAAAAGCACTTTTGCATGTTAGATACTTTGTTATCTGCCAAAAAGATAACTGCATTTTTCTTTCCAGCAGTTCTCATCCCACAATCATCCCTTCTTCTGTCAAACTAGTTTACTCTACAATGACTCTTGAGATTACTTTTCACTCAAGAAGGAAAAAAATTGTGAGACTTGTTTCCCAGCTTTCATCCTCCTGAAACTGGTTACTACCATGTCTCTACTGATTACCCTGTGTAGTGGAGCATCAGTGATCCTGCCACCAAAGGACCACCTAGGGTTCAGCTTTGATATTGCTTTACAGCTAAGCCTAGTTGTAAAGGTTTTGGGGTTTAATGATGCATTATAAGGCTCTTGATCTTTCTTGCCGTTCAGAATGACATTCCCTGTGCAAAATCACACTGGAAGGGAAAGTGCTAGCAAAGTGCAGCCTTCTGCAGTTGTTCTTGAGTAATGAATCTCAGGTGGAAAAAAAAAAAAAAAAAAGAGGACTTGTACATATTTTTTATGCTGTAAGTGTACAGGAATCTTAATTTTGGAAAATGAAAAATTGCACATAGACTCTATTACCATTTTTAGAATCAAAACAACTTCAAAGACCATCAAGTTCATCTGCAATGGTAATATTTCTTGTGGGTTTTCAAGAGAGGCCATGAACAAGTGCTCTGAACTTTAAAAGCAATCATGACAAATCATTTAAAGCAAAGATACTAATTGTTTTGACATCCAGGCCACATGGCGTTTACAAATAGAGACTGGGAGCTGGAGTAGAATTGCTCCCTTGGGTTATAGTGTCTTTGTTTCCACGACCTACTGTGATCTTCTAGTTCAAGTGTACCGTACATTTCCTTTCTATGTGAAACACTACTATTTCCAGTTCATAGAATGGTTTAAAAGGTCACTATCAAAGCATGGTCTAAAATTCACAGGCTTAGTCAGATTCTCTTGAAATTTTCTGTGGCCTATGGCATAAGGTTAATGATCCTGAAGTTGAGTCATTTGAAAAATCACTTCCAAAGAACATGCTCCCCACCTGCTCTCAAAGCAGGCCGGTACAAGTTCAGCAAGTTCTCCTGACTTTACCTTTACACAGAGCTTGAAAAATGGCCCAAATCAACAGTGCTCTGTATTTTTCAGGGATTAAAATGTACATTGATTTTTAAACAGAATCTAACACTTTCTTAATGAAGGCCACACTTGTATTCGGAAGAACTGTACCAATCAGGACTGATATTTGTCTAGTTTCAAGCCCAGAGTTTCCTCCAAAGGAATACTTGTACATTTTACAGTCTTTTCACCTCCCATGGGTACTTTTAACCCATGCACTTAAGAGGCTGTGGAGCAGAGTGCTCTGACCTAAAGCCACCCAAGTATCATTTTAGCGTATTTAACAAAAGTCAGTACTGAAATAAGCAAATCCCCTCCCCCAGCCTGTACACAGATTTCTACCCTCCAACCCCAGATATGGGAGGAAGGGCAGGGAGCACTGCTAAGACACCTCATCTTGAAGGACTCTCACCACCAGTTACCTCCTATCTAAAGCCTGGGACACAGGAAGGATTTCTCCAGTTTCATAAACTGCTGTTCATCAGTTGAGCCACAGTCATGAATCATGTTTATATTCTAAGTTTGGGGAAAATAAGATAATACCTATTGATGAAGCAGGCTGCAGCTATTCCACATTATCTCACATTTGCAAGGAGGTAAGAGCATGCATGCAGTCAGATTTTTTGCTAGTCCGTGATGCACAGTGATGTGTTAAAACACAAAACGCATGAGTCACAGCTAAGGCAATCTTCTCCAAGCTACCACTCCCTGTTTTCCACAGCCACCTGGGAAAATTCAATGTAACCACACTACATATGGATTACTCCCAATGACTCCAGTGGCTCCGTAACTCCAGGGCTTTGGCAAGTATCTAAACTTTCTACTATGTAAATCACAAAGCTGATTACTAAAGGTTTCTGGTTTGCCTTGTGTCTACATTCAGCCAGTTTTCCAAATAATTTCGGAATACTGAAAGCTCAAAAAATAAACTGAGAGGTTTCTGAAAGAGGAAATCTCTAGCTATCAACATTACAAGTATCAGTGGGCCAGTTTTCCCCAAAATTTAGTTTTTCCATGTGTCTTTTAACTCCTTTTTTTACCACGGTTATGTTATGTGGGAGACATTGAATGTTATTCTGTGATCAAATGAAGGGTAGCTCTTCATCTAAGATATAACAAACTAAGCAACAGAATTTAGTTACAGGGCATGCGGTAAGACCTGTCAACACTGCCTAAATATCAAACCCTAAATCCCAGTCACACCGAAACACTTCCCAACAACCTTAGGAAATTCAAGAGGGCAAGATTAAACTTTGTGAGTTACTATGTCTCTTTTTGCTATTTATGAAACATCTAAGATGGATAACCAAGACAGTACATTGCTTAATGGGAAACCATCACTTGATAAATTACATACAAAAAATTAAAACCAAAAAAGGTGACACTATGGAGTATCCAGAAAGTTATCTGGTTTATATTTCACAGGCTCTCGTTACATTCTGTGAAGACAAGACTTGTATTGTACAGAAGCCCTTGTCTGACCTTTTCCCAAACTAGCTATGTTTTCAGAGACAGGCAATCGCAGTTATTTTCTGTTACAAGAGAATCCATTATACCATACCATAGACTATTATTCTTCCTAAGTGAAGCTGGAATGAAATCAGAGGAAAAAAAGTCTCATACATTTAAAGGGGAACTGACAGAGTAAAATCCTGCATTTGATAAAAATAAACATGTATTGAGTGGTAGGAACACCATGTCTGTCTTCACCTTCACATTTAGCTGCAGATCGTGAGCAGTGAAAGACCTGATGATTCAACCAGAACTGACACACAAAATGGGTCAGAGAGAAATAGGTCAGAGGAAATACTTATTTATAAGAAGCTTTTATGGCCCTTACACTCATACAGAGAAGACATTTCACGTTGCCAGGCCACTTCCCCCAAAGACCAGGGATGTTTTGTTTAGGGGTACGGGCATAGTATTAATTTTTGCTGGGCTACCTCCTAGTCACAGTTTTGCTGCTGACCACGGGGCCCTCAAGAGATAACCTGCCAATATCAATATGGTTGACTTTAATCTCTGCACTCTCCCCCTCAATTTCACTTTGAGAGATTATGTTCAAAACAAGCACTGTGACTTCTAAAACACAGATTCTACGAACTATAAGACTCCTGTTTGCGTTTGGTTTTTTATCCTGAGGAGCAGTTAAATGTTTCCACATGCACAAACAGTGTTTTTAACACAAGTGCACAAGTTTTACTCAACAGCTATGTAGAGTGATTGTTCCACAACTTCATACTGGGTGCTTCAGAACTGGCAACTGGGCTTAAGGTGGGTCAAATCATACTAAATGAGAGTTAAAGACTGATTGGAAACCCATCCCAAAAGAACAAAAGCTAGCACTTGATTCTGACTTTTTAAAAAACACATACTGCCGACTTGCCCATTGCTGCTAGTCTCTTTTAATAGAAGACAAGACAATTCTGACTGGTTATCCTTTTGCACCCCCAACAGCATTGCGTCTCCATGAAGAAGACATTGATACAGTAATTCACAGTGGCCATTCAAGACTTTAGATGATGTAAGTCATACACGTTCATACTTCAGAAGAGTAGAATCAAAACATAGAATGTTAAATGAGATTCTGGAAAAATAACCAGATTTGTGCTTCAAACTTACTCATTAAATGAATGGTATTCTAAAAGTGGAGTTTATATACCAGAATTGATTAGTAAATTTTCAAAGACTGCTTTTTTGTCAAAAAATACCTCCTTATTTTAGCCATGAATATGATGAAAAAACTGATGGAAATAAAATTATGTTGTGCTTCTTTTACCTACACAGTAACCTGTTTTCCATATGGAGTATTCTGCTTTTAAGTCAAATACTTTTCATTACAAAATCTAGTATATTCTAAGATTAAAATGTTTACATTTTAGAAGTGTTAAATTCAATGCAAAAGTTTCTACTGTCCAAAACAGACTATATTTTTATATTTATCTCATGAAAACACTGAGAATTTTAAGGATAGTTTCAGACATGATTCAATTTAAAAAAAAAAAAAAAAAAAAGTAATTTCCTTCCCATTCTTAATATGTAACCTGATTCACATTATACATGCTGCATTTCTACAATTACTCTATTAACTACAGGATCTTGATTTGAAAGTATGCACTTAATGGAACCGATTTGCTTTCATTTATATTTCTGTAAAAGTTACCATCAATTTCTGGGGAGATATCTTATTTGCTACTACAAACAAGGTCAAAATCAGACTTCCTTCCGAGTCATGTTGTAACAAGTTACATCGACATAGTTTTATGAAACATTTTCTAAATCACAGTAAATAATTTGAAGCTGTTTTAACAATGTTATGGTATTTTAAATTAGAACAGCTGGCTGTAGTCCACACCAGAGTAGAGAAAAACTCAGCCTTTTCAGTCTGCTAAGGTTCTTACTAACAAACATCTTGGTTTATTTTAGATTATCTGAAGTTTCACATTTGAATTTAAGTTCAAGCTAACTTAAAAGTTTCCCAATGTTAGGCTGGTCTGTAGTGAATGAGTTGAAAGTAGTTTAAAATGAAGTTGATTTAATTTCTTAAACCAAGTCTCTTTCAGCTTTATATAAATCATATTGGAATAATCCAGGGGTTTTTTTCTTAGACAAACTTTAGTTCTTCCTTTGCACAAGAACTGTAAAAAGCATTGGATTCAATTGTCATGCCACTGCTATTTTTTTTTTTTTCTGTATAGTGAAATTACTGATTAAACTGGTATGAGAAGCTCAGCTCTGGCTTTTTAGTTATTTGAAGAGAGAGTTTGGCTATTCTTCAGACTGAAAGAGGAGAAAAAGATGTTCTACCACCTTCCAGCTAGAGAAACATAATATAGTTGTAAAACTATTGTCTTTAATGCTCTGATGTGTAAGTCTTGTGCCTGAGAAGAAAACGACTGGAAAAATATTGAGGAAGTTGTAGCACACAGGCCTGTTACTCTTTTAAGATTTTATACCTTGCAAAGTAGATTCTTCTTGCCTTGAAACTGCAAACAGCCTGTTTATGCAAATCTTTCAAAAATTATTTCAAAAAATCCTGTAAACAGGTTACTGTAGAATAAGCAGCTCTCAGAAACAGAGCATGAAGCAGCACATAACTGCCTCCCCTTCTGGGAATCCTGTATTCTGCAAGGCCAAAATGATGCTTTTCCATTTTCAGAACACTTTGTCAACATTTTTTGGAATCAGCCCCAAACTGGTAGATTATTTTCACTTTCTATAACAGAGATTCCGAAAGATAACTAGAAAATTTGGAAGGACACTCTCCAAGTTCATGTAATATGGAGATGGGTCATGGGAAGCAAAAGCTATATTCCTATCTAATGAGTCATCCAGCTATTCAAACTATATTTTTAGGCTTTTACCAAAATGGAGGTGTCCCTAAGTACATTCTCCGGCAATAACATTGCAATGTTAAATTAATAAATTATTAGTAAGGGTATAGAATTAATTGTATAATAACTGAATGTGTGGTTTACTGATTTTAATATGTTCAATACTGCATGATAGCTCTGCAGCATGATTCATCAGAGACAAAAGAAATAGGCAGTGCAGGCACACAGGAAAGTCAGTGGTCTGTCCATGGAGCTTTAATACAAAACTATGCGCAAGAAATCTGACTTTCAAATACAAAAAAGAAAACTTTCAACTCACGCCTTAAAAATGTTTTGAAAGACAAGCATATTTTCTAACCTCTTAGCTGCTGAAGAGAAAGGGCATCAGCCAAGGCCCATCACCCAGTTTGTGTTTTACTTTCTTTTATAAAGACTGACCATTTCTCTAGGTTTTAAAAGAAGAAGTTTTGGGCACTTATTTCCAGAGAAGGTCTTGGCCTGCAGTTCTCAGGCTAAACGGAGGCTTTTGGGCCAAACACAGGTGGCTGCTTGCTCCTGCCCTCCCTGCTGTTTCTGCTGAGTCCTCTCCCTGGTGCACGTGGGGACTGGGCTTGTTTCGTGCACTGGATTCTCCACTGGAAGTGAAAACTTCCCCCGCACTAAAAAGCAGTGCAGCGCGATGGAAGTGGGTTGGTACTGAGGGCCCAGTGTGCACAATAGATGCACACTGGGAGGTTTAATGTCAGACTAGAGCTAGTCTGACCCTGGGAATTTAACACCCCTTAGTAGGCAGAGTGCATTGGATGAGGTCTTGGAGCATATCTCCCGGTTTAATTTTCTCCAGAAAAAAATGAGTCTGTGTGCTGTGAGACCAAAGCACAATATGAATTGATGCACAGTAAGTGTGTTGAAACTGACATTCACTTCTGAAGTGTACTCCTAACCTAAATTAAGATGCTAGCATAGATGCCCTCAAAGGTACCTCACTCTCCTGCACTGGAGAGAGACTTGGTGCTGAGTATTAACATTACTAATTCAAAGACAGAGTCCAGCAGCATGAAATTAGTTGTACACAGGAATCAGAAGTCTAATAACAATCAGCTCACAGAAGTTAACCAAAACCAAGTTGCCTTTGGCCTTAAGATGGATCTGTGCTACTCAAAACGACCCCAGTGTATTTTATTAGGCTGGCACGCCAACCAGTCACAGTGATTGTTCAACCTTACACGCTGCGAAACATGGTTATACTCTTTATAGGCCAGGCACAGACCATTTGGCAGAAGCAAGATGAGATCAACAAAAATAATTCAGCTCAGTAGTTATCAAAAGCTTTTAGCGTTCAACATCACCATGCAGCCAGTGAGTGTTTGAAACAATTTGCTGTCCTACTTTTTTCCCTTCCCTGTGTTACCTTTACTTCAGAAACAAGTTTTCAGGCAGTGTTTACCAGTAAAGGCCATCACTTGCTATTACCATTTAAAAATTAAATTCCTCTCTGACGACTCAGCCTGCTGAAAAAAAAAACCCAGCTTTTACTTCCCTACTGCACCATCAAATGAACTAAATTAACTTCCAGAACGGACACAGGGCTCGCTCTCCTGCATATTTCAGCTGCTGGCTGTCAACTGGGACTTGCAAGTGCTCAGTTCATCAGATAATTTTGTCTTCTCAGGAACCTTAAAATAAAAATCTTTTTTAAAAGCTATACAGTGCCTCCTCTCTAAACAGAAACAATGCTGGATACTCCAGCTACAACATCAGAGCACAGAGGGTGAGGAAGGAGGGCAGAAGTTTGTTTGCCCTGAAAAAGGAGCCTGTGGCAGATATCTTTGAACTAGTACAGCTCTGCCAGGAGGACTGATCAGCAAAGATCCAGCTATAGGTTTGCTGTGCTCAGGCAGTGCTTACTATTAATACTGGCTCTTGGCATAGGTGTTTAGCTCAATTGCAATATTAGGCTAATACCACATGAGCATGACTATACTACACCCAATCTGTACCAACTCATTCTAAGCCAGACTGGATGCCTCCACACCCTGCTTTTCCATCCTGTGAGCCTGAACCAAGCTGTGACCATTCCCGTTGATGGAGATCTATTCCAGCCATTCCCAGCCCAAGAGGTGCAGAGCTGGCTCCGCTCCTGATAAGGTTCACACTCAGTGTGACTGCAACGGCTGCAAGTAACACAACCCACTTGGGCTGCGTCTTACGCACACTCGTCAGTCAGCAAACGATGTGCAATCACGCACCTCTGCTTTGAGAGGACAGAGAGAGAGCACCAAACAACTTTGTTGCAGTACAGCCCTATATACTGTCACCAGCTTGACTTTGACCACCGGCCCTCTGGAATTAGTCTTGGTCTCTGATACGAAGATTTCACATCAGCAGTGCTCACATGAAGCTGAAATCTTCCAGCTGCCCACTGGACACCCCTTTTCACTGCCAAACCCAGCAATGTATGCTAGATGCATACACAACCAAGTGCAGTCATCGGGGGCCTGCTACCACCAAAACTAATGAAAGTTAACTTTATTTGCCTCAGTGGAGGCTGTACTCAGTTCCTTACCAGAGAAAATAGGAGAAGTGAACACAAAAGAGATACAATACACTTGCTAATGTACCTAGTGCTGTCAGTAATACTAAAGCACAACCACTTACAGCTACACAATCACTACACACTGGGGATCCCAAAACTCAACATAGCATTACAGCCGTCATTAACAGCAATGATGTTTCATGCACACCCCTTACACACTGACAGTAAATATCAAGCCAATACACTTGTGCATGTATCCATTAATGCAGTTAATATGCTTTGGAATGAACACCTGATAACAGGTTTCGTACTTTAAATTAGCTCAGAGGAAACACCAGCTGGTAAAGCCAGGGCATTATTTCAGGCCTGTTATTTTAAGTAAAGTTATAATAATAATAATAATGTTTTCTTTTTTGCCAGCGTATTCCAGCCTACAGATTTACTGAGCACCAGTCTCCAGCACTCTTGCTCATGCAGCAGTCAATTGACCTGTTGGTGTTAAAAATGGAGTTCAAGACAAATGAAAAGATTGTATATCAGGAGGGAAGCTTTTAGGTTTTGGGGCTTTGAGACACACAGCAATAGTAATGCTGACCTCTGAGAGTCAGGCTGATGGCTGAAGAAGCCAAGAATGGAGCCAGCACTCGGTAATATTGAATCACAGCTCACAGTGTTTCACCGAGTCATGCCGGTATCAGTCCACCTTCAGTTTACAAATCCAATTCAATCACTTGTAGGAAACCACCTTCAGAAAGATCCCATCCAGATGAACACAGGTTGATTGTCCCAGTGTTTTTATACTGGTGTGGAATAAAGCAGGCAGCATTTTCCCAGCTCCAGCTGTGACACTGATGACTTGGTTGTGTCCACATTCCTGCCATCCCTTCCCTGCTGAAGGTGACTGTCCCTACAGATTTTCTTGAAGAAGTGGTTCATGTGGATACTCCCAAGTCTATTTGGTCAGAATAATCCAGATCCTTGGTTACACTGTTGAAAAGATGTTTTCTTGAAGCAGAGTGCAGGGCACAGAGATGAACAGCTCTTCAGAAAAAGCTGCAGGGGCAGCAAGCATGAAGCTGTTTGCTGAAAGAACATCTCCCAAAATCTCTGTATTCTTTTTGTGTAGGTGTTGCTGTTCCAGCATAAAATACTTTTACTTAGAGGTTTATCATTTCCAGGTGCGGGAAGATTACTACTTCAGATTTGCTTGTATAAGTCAAGCCAGACAAATAATTGAAGTGCAGACAAGTTCTCAGCAACCACTCCCTCTCCTTCTTTAAATAACAAGTAAACATCAGAGATACGTGCTGTCCAGCTTCCTAGGGCTATGGTGTCAATGGACACAGAGACATGAAAATGGAGTACCTGTAATGGAACAGATCTTTAAGGTAAGCATGCACTTGTTTTATATTTGTTTAGTACTTGGCAGACACAAGTTATTTCTTCTGTGTATGAACTTCTTAATTTTCATTGCCAATTATTTATTACAAGATGTTGTATATGAAATATAAGAGTACAGAAAATCAAAAGCTAAATAAAATCATATGTCTGCGTATTGGTAGCTTTTAGCATAGCGTGTTCTGAAAAAGTTGTAAAATATGCAGCAAGCAATTTCCAACTGAGATGGGTTAATAACAGTAATAAAGCACAACCTACATATTTCTCTGCTGAAGATCTCAAAGCACTCAGAAAGCTTCACAGGCTTAAGGAAAAAAAGTTATAGCTAGGAAAACTGAAGTATGAAAAGGTGGTATGATTAAAGCACAGCACTAGCAAAACTGCAGAAGTTCCTGATTCCTGCCAACTTTCACAGCTTTCAACGGCAAGACTCTGTATGGAAGTACACTTAAGAGATATAAGCCAAAGGTAAGACTAATTAACAAAAAATATGGAATTCCATCATTTCCATCATTGGGGAACAACAAGCTTCTCTTTTAGTTCTGCAGCACAACCTGCTCATTCTTCTTTCCTCATTATCTATTTAGAAAATATAATATTGAGACACTGCATGTCAGTTGTCCAATTCAGTAAGTATCTCTGAAAGGTGGGGGATGTCTCTAAAATACTATTGTTAGGAAAATAAGCTGAGCATTTTTTGCCACCAGTGATTTTAAGGAGAGCTTACACTCTTCAAGTTTCCTATTTGGAGGAGTGTTAAAGACTGAGACCTTGCCTTTATGCATTACACCTTGCTTGATGCATTACATCAAGGAAGGATTCTGTGCAATTCCTTAATCATATATGTTTTAGCCTGAACTGCAGAACAGTTTTCCATCCCTGGTGACCAGCCATTTGGCTGAGTCCCGTTTGACCATGTACTCTACTGCCTGCCTTTCTGTAATGCAAACACTGCAGGAACTGTCTGCCTCAAAGTCATAGGTTTCAGCTCATTACATCATACAAATAATCTGAATGGAATGAAATCATAGGATTCTTTGGAATTCCATCAACTTTTTTCATATTGATTATGAAGGGAAAAGTATAACAGGCATCACAGACAGAAGATGGGGGCCTAGAGGAGATGCCTCGTTCACAGAGGTTTCCGAAATGTTTTGTTTCTAACTGTGAGCTCAGATCTTTTCTCTAAGATCTTCATTGTTGTTCCTCAGGCTGCGAATATATTTTTTGGTTAACAATTAAAAATATTGTCAGTCCTTACATGTTTCCTAAGATGTATTCTCTTCCCAGTCAATGTTTTGTAAATGTATGGATTTTACAATACTCTTCAAGGAAGGATCCTGGAGGAGATGTGTGTAATTAAACTCTACTTACAATTTGGAAAAGTGAGTTGAGGTAATCAGCAATAAAATGGCTATTTCAGGGTTCCAGCTGTTAGAGATTCCTGGATATAGATTCAGTCCTAAAGAAGTATTCTGTGAAAAAAGTCTTACAGAAGGTACAATGAGAAGCATTAAGAATTAGCTAATCAAGGGATAAAGTGCGTGTGCCTGTTTGTGTGTATGCAAGTACATACATGTATAGTACAGGTACCCTCCAGTAAAATAAGAAAAATATGGTGTTGCACAAATGATGTTGTTAAGTCCACAGCCATTAATATTGCTGTGGGATCTGTATCTGATGGCACATATAGACTCTGGCAGTGAAAGTTATTTGTTGGGGAAAAAATAAAAACCAGAGCAGAAAGAGGGAGAGGGAAGGGGAAGGGAAAGGGACAAGGAAAAGGAAAGGGAAAGGTCATAAGAACAAGGGAAAGCACTGCCCCAAAGGCTCTGGGAAACACCACTCCAGCAGCTTGGGTGAAAGCGTGCAGGGCTGAGGGTGGAAAGCAGATGGCAGGGTTGCAGCAGAAGGTGTAAGCAATACAAGAGGTGGAAGCACCTTAGGCAATCCACAGCAAGTGGAAATACATGGCATTTATTTTGGTTTTGACTTTACTGTTTGGTTTTGAAAGGACTGGATAGTTTGAGCATTGCCATACTCTAGGGATATATCTATCCCTAGAGTCTTAATTCTTAATTCTTGTAATATTATGTGAATAAGCATAGCCATTTGCTGATATGATAAACTAGCTATATCAGTAAGATAAAAGAATATAATGTCCTCATTATTTGCTTATTGTTGCAACTGAATATATGTGTATATCTGCAAATTAGTGATTGCTGTGATGGAAGACTGACAAATCAAACTTCAAAACAAAAGAGTTACTGGATTGGCACTGATTAAAATACACATTGCTATAGAACATCATGAAGCTGAAGCCACATAGTCGGTGCTGGTGGCTATGGCGCTTGGTGGTCTTAGTTACCCAGTTGGAGGCAATTACGATGGAGAGCTCTTTGACAAGGGAAGCTGGACCTGACGCAGGTCTTGTCTTTCTCCCCTCCAGTTGCCCTGAAATCTGAGATCTCCTTTCGTATGAGTTTTCAGTCTCCGGATAGTTCTGAGCCGTTTACCTCTGTTACTGACCTACAGGCTGGGAGGATGCTTAGGTGGGGTTATTTTCCAGGCTGTAGCAGGTACTTTATTGTGTCACTTGGCTGTTTTTCTTTTGTGCTTAACTGCATCTTCTTGTCTTAAAGGCAAAAGCAGAGTCTTGCCAGCTCTTAACCCGTAGGTGACCATCAGCTGGTTGCTCATAGTTCTTGGACCTCTCTTTTCAACTTGTGCCCATACTTTCAAGGCCTTCACCATCATCTAATACTTTAATTTCACGTCATAACAGAACACACCTGGTAACAAGTTCCAGTTCACACAGCAAGCTCTCACAGCAAGTTGGTAACAAGCCCGGACTGGGGCTTGCATGGTTAGCGCAAGGCAGAGTCAGCATAAGATACAGCTAAGGCATGTGCCCTGCTACTAGCAACAACATTATTTGTACTGGGGCACTGTGTACAAAAATGCTTATACATTGTTTACCAGTTATGCTATGAGTGTGTTTATGTCTGAGTTCAAAGCAAGCTAATATTAATGAAATCCTTCTTAGCCTGTTTCTACTTTACAGGTAGAAAAGGTCTGTGGCTAGGCTTCACTGTCAAGGTTGAGCCACGGACAGCCAGCAGGTCTGATCCTGCTGCTTTCCGTGGTCTCTGTGGGAGCAGCGGGTGGTTCTGCAGAGAAGTGGCCCATTATCCATTCAGAATTAAACCCTTGTGCCCATTAGCTGGAGAAGAAAGAACAATGTTTGTGGAGCATATGTTTAACTTTAAAAAGTACAAGCTTTCAGCAGTCTTCCTGATAGCACCAAACTAATAAGAAAATGGGCTTTAGGGCACCAGTTGACTCCAGCAAACCCATGCCGCAAGCCCACATTAGCCAGCTTGTGAAACAGCCACTGTGTGTGCTGATGCAATTTTCTTTTTTGTACAAATCCAAATTGTTTCCAAACATACTTAGCTCTTCTTATCAGCAATTTGCAAAATATAACGACTGAATTTGGAGCAGAAAAATTTCCTTGAGAGAAATTATTAGCACAATTTTATAGTCCTCCCAGCTCTCTAAATCCTTGATTAATGACAACACTTGTTGCTATTGTGCTCGCTCATTTGTTTGTTAGCTCAAGGATTTTGTGACCACATGGTTCAAAAGTTTGAAAAGTTAGGAAAAAAGTTATAAATAAGTTATCAGTAACAATGAGAAAATTTTAGATTCTGAATTATGGCGTGTACAGTTTTGTCTGAAAACTTAGAACAACACAAAAAAAGTTTTGCCCCTGTATTACTTAAGATGTCCTATGTTGCTAACAGGGAAAAAGGTTTCAAGAAAACTGGATAAATTCAGCTTCTGGTTGTTTTCTCTGTTATATTTCATTTTACACACAATAAGAAGGGATGCATAAAAGTGGAAAGAATAAAGCTGCTATATTGACATAATTTAATGTTAGATATTGAGTTCTGCAGACTGTGGGAAACAGTGGGAACAACCTGAAGTTGTATCAGACTCTGGGTTGCTTTGAAGCATCTTAGACTTTGTCATCTAGTGTCTGTCTTCAACTAAAGATTTCTTGAGATTTCCATTTCAGTATAATAAATTCACATAAATCTTCCCGTTTCTATAGTCTTAAAAGAGATTTAACGATGGCTGACAAACCAAAGAATTTATTTTCTTCATGCAGCTGAGGTCTGAAGCATTGCCATTTTCCTGATAGCACACCGACCCTCCACATGGTACCATGAACTCCTTCAGTAGTGTGCAGAGATTGTCATTATGAACTTGCAAGGACTGTTCTGGAAGGTGGTAATACAGAAAGACAGACTCCTCCAACAAGCAGAAGAGAAGGGATAAGGTCTGACACTCATGGTGGTCCTCAGACCAAGACATCAATGCCCAGTGCCATCTGAGCATTCCTTCATGACAGCCATCAGTCTCTTTTTGAGAATCCATATGTTGTTTGTCCAAGTTATGAATCAAAATATTAAAGAAACCAATCCCAAAAATCATTTTTTAGGAACTCCGCTAATAAAATCCCACAAGGCTGATTCCTACCTTTTTTAGCCCTACACATTGCCATCTTTCACTTAGTCAATTCATCACCCACTTTATAATTTCTGCTTTAATCCACATCTTCTTCCATGTAATTAATAATCTCCACAGTGCTATATCACTTATTTTACATAGTCAAGAGTTACTCCTCTCAAATAAAGATACTGGGCTAATGAAGTGTACCTTTAGTAAATCTGTATAACATCTTAACCTATTTTCCCTTCACTTCCATACCTTTGATAATCCTTTCCCTCACTGTTCTGAAGTCTCTATATGCTTGATGTCAGATTAAAAAGATAGCAGATATCACAAGCCAAAAAGGCAAACTCTGGCTTGAATTTCTATCTTAGGTAGGGGGATAAAAAAACACCAAAACATGGAAGCCCTAAGAACCGAAGTGATAAGTAGAAATAGCAAGTCTGTAAAGAATGCAAAAAGGGCTGGTTGTGAAAGACATCTGTGATTTAAAAAAGCTAGGAGGTACAGGGATAAAGGAAGAGAGAAAAGAGGGAAAATGGGATTTCTGAGGAATGATAATAAATCATCTTAGTGTTCCCACATATGCTGGGAATATGGGAATATATCCCACATCCCACAGTGTTTCCACAATAACTGTTTTACCTGAACATAGAGTTACAAAGTCGAGCTTGGAGACCAAGTCAGGTTATCTATTGGGAATGAGAAGAAAACAGATATTACAGAACCTGAGGCTGAAATGAATTTCAGCATTTGCTTGGTGGATTTTTAACTGTGTGAACAGGGTCAGCTTTGTGCCAGCATGCTGAAGGAACATGGACCTACATGTCTGACAGCAAGGACTGAGCACAGGTGTTAACTCCCCAGTGGAAAATCACAAATTTACTTCTTTTCCTCAAGAAAACTGGTAGGAAGGTGTCCAAGGGACAGGGCAACCACAGGCCTCATCAGAGATGTGCAGCCAGCACCACCATGCTAAGTGCTGTGGAAATTGGCTGCTCAGGACCAGTGCCGGCCACGAAGCACGATATAACCCCCATCAGCAACTTTGTATTGGGACTCTGTATCCTTTGGCTAATCCCAGTAGGTTGTATAAAGTCCTTGAGCTTTCTCTGGAAGGTGATGCTGAAGCCTTCCCCCTTCCCCCTTCCCCCTTCCCCAGCTGTGGAGGCAGTGCAGTGGCTCTCTGCACTTACACGAAATCCCATTAACAAGGGCAACTTCCCGAGCCGGAGCCGGAACCTAACCACAACTCCATACCAGGTAAAACTGCCTTTCCGCACCAAATGCCCAAGGAAAAGCAATGAGGAACTGAGTCTGTTGGGCTCAGGCCACTTGTTCTGAAGGTCTGCTGCTCCTGATTCTCCCGAAGATGTTTGTCTCCCACCTCTTCCCTCCCCAGTGCCATAGCTCGCAGCCTCGTTAGCTGAGGGGCTAATGAGGCAGCTGTTTGGCAGAGCAGCTTTGTAAAGGTGATCACTGAAACAAGTTGTCTACATTGCTATGGAGAGCAACACAAATCTGGAGACTGGAAAAAAAACCACATAGCAGGGACCAAATGCAGGAGCATACTGGGATGGAAACTCCCTAGAGCCATCCCTTCTCCTTAGTCTGCCGAGATGTTTTCCTTGGAGAGTCAGCAGTAAGAGACAGGATGAAAATCAGGATTCCTCCTCTCTCTGGGGAGTTTCCATCCAGCAGACCTGGAAGCCAAGCTTCCTCTTGTTTGTTCCCTCTGTCTCTGGCCCCTTGATTCTTTCCTTCCTCTCTGAAGGGTGGCCCAGCCATTACAGGTTGAAGGGTTTTGCCAAAGGAATGAAGGGTATGCAGCAGGGTGACCAGATGTCCCTTGGGGTCACTCAGCAGTTCATCAGAATATTATCCTACACAGCAACCTTATGAAGAATGTGAATAAATAATAGCAGGAGATAGCGTACATCCACATGGTCTTTACTGAGGGAATGGCTAGGTAATGAGAGGAATCACAGTAACAGACAGACATAAGAATCGTAATAACGACTAAATTGTCACCTTAACAGATGCCGGATTAATATCATTGGTGCACACATACAGTAAGAGTTTACTGCTAATTTTGATTGTGTGTGGTTGATTTTTACACTATGTCGGTATTGTTCAAACGTTTACACAAGAGATTTTTCCCACAGCATGCCTCCATTTCCTGTTTGAAATCCAGTGACCTTAAATACTGAGAAACTTTTTAAATAGCTTGTGGTGGGTGACACAGGCTCATGTTTTTATTTTAATGAGAAAAGAAGCATTTCTAATGAGGACCATCTACTCATGCAATATGAATCACTGAGGCAAAAATGTCACAATTTACCAAAAATACAAAATTAAGTGAGTCAGGTCTCATGTTAAGAAAGTAAATCCCTTTTTTATTGGGATGGAAAACATGTAGTTTCATAATCTTACTCCAGTGTGTCAAAATCTAACCTCAGTTTTCTTCATCCACTCTCTGCTAGCTACTAGAGCTCGAGATCTCTGAGTAGTACATAGCAAGATTAGCTTTCTTTTACTGATTAATTCCAGTTGAAAAGTCATTTATATTTTTACAGATTTCTTTATGCATAAAATTAATAATCATTTCTGCAGTTGTGTCTGCCTATGGCATTGAGTTCTCATATCTGACACTCAAACAAATGGAAGGAAGGACTGCCAGCCAACCACACCAATCTTACATCCATGAAAATTTCAAAAATTCAGATTTCTTTGAAACCGATGATGTGAAACCAGTGTAAGATCAAGATCACCGTCTCTCACTTCGTATGCTGAAATTTAATGACAACAACAGAAAATCACAGAAATCAACTGAATTCCCATCACTAGGTCTGTGCTATGGAGGGAAATTATGCTACCAGCACCCAGGGAAAGTGAAAAACTGCTATGAAACTGTCTTCTCAGTTGTGAATTCAACAATGTGATCTCTGGCCTGATTTTTCACTGCTCAAATGATGATGAAATCATGAAGTATAGACTTCTTCATAAAAATGCCAGCGACCAGGTGAACCGGCCACCCATACTATCCTCCCTGTGCACCCGTTGGTATCAGACACTGGGCGAATGTTTCAGGAGAGCTGAAGAGTGACGGGAAAATGGAACAGGCACATGTTCAATGGTGCTGCAGTTTGCCTGAATAGGACCATTGCCCCTACAAGAGTAAATGTGAATAGGAAGTCCTTTAGTCAAACATGAAATGATTGCCCCAAGTTCGGCTGCAGTTAAGGTACACCAGCATGCCAACAAGGGAGAGATGCTGTGACCAGAAAAAAGGAAAAATATGCTGTGTGTGCTAAAAGCATCATAGCAAAATTCTCCACGGCTGTCCTGCACCTGCCCTATCCCTCTCTCTCCTTTCTTCCAGGGCCTTTTCCCTGCCTTCATATCAGACACATCATCCTCCCAAGAAAAATTTCTGCCTGGTTTTTTGGCCTTAGAAGTGGCGTCATTACTAGGTGGCTCACTCGGATTTTGTTTTATACCCTTTTCTCCTCCTCTGTGTAGAGTTGCCCACCCAAGCAGGCGTTGCCACTGCTCTGCCTTTGTGCCCTGCCAGAGGCTTGTCCTGCCTGGATGGGTCTCCTGACTGGTCTTTACAGCACGCACTTTTTTGGCGAGACAGTAGGAAATATTTTTCAAGTGATGCAATTCTCTCATTCTCTGTTCTTTATTTTACACAAAGCACCAGATTCTTTTTCTGTTGTCTGTCAAAAACATGTGAAATGGTGACAGTATGTAGATGGAAAGAGGCCATGCCAGCACTGAGTATGACAATCTGTGGTGTCTTACATAGGACAGTCCTACTAACGCCATAGACATTAGACATCATCACGAGGTTTGATGTTTTACAGTGGCGTCACACTGTTAACTCATGTGTAGTTAGTTGTTCTTCAGTGTTGGTGCCATCTCTTCTTTGTGCATGCACAGTATTAACTGTCTAGACCCCTGTCATTTTGCCTGTCTTATTCCCCTTTCTTCTATCTATGTCCTCCAAAAATTGTTAAACCCGTGGTCAACTTCAGTCAAATTCAACTGCGGTATGAATCTCACAGGTATAGCAAGTTTAAGCAGCCAGGGAGATAAACTTTATTAATACTCTCATTTATATAAGAATAAGTTCCAATTTGAACTTATTTGAATATATTAGGGCTTCTTAGAGCTTACTATAACTCCCATTTCCCTCTGTCGAGGGAATGGCTACAGGCTCAGTCCCTGTTACAAATCTGAGGACTCACCTTGGAGCTCAGCCTCCAAGCACAATTCTGTGTCAGCTCCAGCATTCATGGAAAGACTTTTTGTTAAATCTAAGTGTATAAATCAAAATCTGCAAGTAAGCTGAATAAGGAATCTGGATCGAATTAAATTGTGCATCTCTCATTTTGGGGGATAAAATTAGGCCTGATGAGCCAATGATAATGGCATGACAATGAATCTGGAAAACAAAACTCCTGAGTCCTTATTGTTATCAAAAGTTTCTTACGAGATGTTAGGTAAGGGCCATGGTCAAAGAGCTTCAGTTCCCCATGACTAATTTTCTAGTTGTTCTAGGCTCTAGCTGGCTTGATTGACTTTACAGACATCCAGTAGATGATATTTAGATCAGAGATCTAAGAGAAATTTAAGCCTTCTAAATCCCTGTGTTTGCTTTTTTTTATGGTTCAACTTCCCAGTTGGTAAATTGTACACAGCAGCATTCCCTTGTTTTACAGGTAAGGAAGAACATACTGAAAACTGTAAGACATTCAGATGTTACCCTAGCAAGGAGGGCCATATAAATACCTATAAAACAGAAGCAGTATTCCCAATACTAACACTTAATAGTTTGATTCACTGGTTTTTTTCTTCTGCATTAAAATCTCCCACCCTTCCCCAAGAAAGAAAAAGGGCAGCCTTTTAAAAATATCAGATACCAAGTGCTAATATGTTTGTTGTTGTAACATCAGTATTTTTCTATTTGTAATGGAAATACTATCAAGTTGTTATATTTTATCTGTATAGTATAGTCTCTGTGTTTGCATATATATATATACACACAGATATATACACATATATATTGCAAAGATTTCTGTCTTCAAGAATCAAATAAATGTTACAGAAGAGTTTACTCAGTTCAAACTCACTGGTAGTATAGTCTTAAAGCATAAGAGCATGTGGATATAAATAAATTAAAGATGTCCTTCTGGAGCAATTTTTTTTACAAACTGAATTACTGCCCAAAATTCACGCAGGAGGAATCAAAGACAGTTGTTAAGAACCCCTATTTTTGTGTTGCTCCCAGCCATATGTGTGCTACTGTTCTGATTGGAAACAAAAGAAAGCATGATACTTACATAAATCATAAAGTAATTCACTGTAAATCAGAGTAGGTATTTTTATTCAGAGTTAGAAATTACCCAGTTTACTGGGCATCAGTCTTCATAAAATTACACAATTGCTACTCTTGTCAGGAAGTGAATGCAAAGAATAATGCTCTTTAGTACTAATTCAGTACATTCAGGAACTGCTCAGCAAGAAATAGGGCCTCGTTAAGGCATTGACCAAATTTGTAAGTGTAGTTTTTCATAATTGTGGTGAAATAGGATAGTGGTAGATCCAATATTGTTGATCAGTTAAGTAAAATTTATAGAACTGTGAGATCATCAGAGTTACTCAAGAGAAGTATTTAGAAAATTATTCTGATGAAGGTGACCTTGTAAAAGTCAAAAGGAAGTAAACAGTAGGGTGAGCTCTACGGATATTATTGGAGAGAAAATCAAATTTTACCAGAGCACACAAAAATTCTCAAGACATTACCAGTAATCAAATTCTACAGTTTCCAGAGGTCCAGTAAATCTTTTGTAAACGTTTGACAGCTTAGCCAGTAACACTAAGAACACCAAAAGTTGATCTTTCCTCCCCATTCTTTCAAGATTTGAAAACACCTCTTTTTTAACCTACTTTTACAGTAAGAATAAGTAAGCAAAGGATAGGATCCCCTAAGTATTATTAATTCTCTTTTCTTATTCACACTATAGGAAGGCTGCGGCAGCAACACGAAGAACTATGGACTTAAACTGCTGTAAAACCAACAAAGCTCAGAACCATGCCCTGTGTATTTCCATGGTGCACATTAGCAAACCATTACAGCAGGAGATCTATCCAGTCTAAGGCTACCCTCAGATGTTTCCTCCACCTAGTATGCAGTTCTGTGTTATTCAGGGCAAAAGCTGAGTATCTCACATTTACTTTCATGGAAATTTTACTTAAAACCCTGTCATTGAACACATTTGTCTAAATGTGCTACTGATGTATTTGCTGGGGAGTTAGTACTCTGTCCCTATAAGAATTGGCTTAGATTCTTACACCAGGAATTGGTATTTCATTTTCAGTTTGGCCAATGCAGCTGACCAAACACCAAATTCAAGTTTACATGTATGTTTATCACCGCTCTTCCCTTAAATAAGTTGCCAGGCTGAGTGAAATTACTCATACCAGATGCAAACAAAAGTTAAATATTGTCTAAATATTGTCTGTCCCCACTGAGTATCATCTATGTTGTTCCATTCTGCAGCAACAAAAAAGTAATCAAATGATGTAGTAACTTGTCCCAAAACTATGTGAACATCAAGGTGCACACAGAGTTAATCACCAAGAATCTAACAAAGATCTGTGCTCCTAATGTAGCTAGTAATGATGTGAGGCACTAAGTAACTTGGAGCCATAAGAACCTGGACAGCCACTGTCTCTGGATGCATCCCACAGTGTTCCTGAATGGTTTCATCGATGTGTAGCATTACTTATTTGTCACTACAGTAACTTGGGCTGATTTGATTAAAGAATAAAGTGCCTGACCCTGCACAGAGAGTGGAAGGGATGAACCGTTGCATCCCTACATAAATTTACTGCTACGAGCAGGTAAAAGGTGGATCCTTTCAGAGGTTGCAGGTACAACGAACCTAACATTACTAAACATTATTAAAGCAACCAGTCAGCAGCAGCATTCCTAGACTGAACGCATGAGGATTTTCAGCCCATCTGTGTTACACATAGTTATCATGAGCCTGAAGCAGTTTAGATTAAGTTAAAGAGCCCTCTTCTGCATTCCTTCCCTAAATCTCTGTAGATGGCTGTCTGTTTTGCTAACATGCTGTCTCTTCCTACAAAGAACATCTGATACTGATGAAATTTTACATGAAGCTTCTTTCTCTGTGACTACCATGTCCCAGCTTGCCCTATGACTGTGCTCATTCATGGCATTTGCTTGGTGGCTGCGTGGCTGCCATAGCCTCATGGCAAAACTTGGCCTAGAGGACTTCACATTCCTCGCATCTTCTACAGAAACCCCCCTGCCGTTTAACACTTTTGTTGTAAATATTATCTTCAATGAAGCAGGATCCAGTGTAAATAAATAAGCAACGTGACATAGATTTCTTTGGGATATTTACAATCATCCCTCCTATTCTTTCTCATTTTTCTTTGTTTATTTCTTCCAGAGTGTCACACCACTCACCTCTCCCTACTTGTCTAGTCTGGTCTCTGTTGTCTGATTTACCATACTTCTGGATCTTGTGTGTGGGGATAGTGATCACCTATTTTTCCAGACCTACAGCAGCCTCAACTGGAGAATCACAATCATTATTATTATTATTATCACTGCCATATGCAGCAAAGAAGGAGCAATCTCTTGGGTGATGGAGTTCAAGCTGAAACAGAAGCTTTAATGAAATATGAAATGTCACCATTGGGTACATCATCAAACTTAATCATGCACCTAGTGGAAAATGCAAGGTTGGTCTGTCTCAGGCTGGAGAGTGCAGCCTGCTTTCTGCAGCACTCCAACCACTTGTTTCATCCTGTAGAAAACTGCCACCATTCAGAAAACAATGCATGAGCTGGCTGTCTACGGTTCAAAAGACAATTAAAGTCTTTTCCCCAAATCAGGGGCAGAGTTTCAAGCTGTGACTCCCAGTCAGTCTCACACGGAAGAAAGAGACATACTCAAGTCCTCCCCCTTTCCACCGCCAGGTTCAACAACCCTTCCTCCTGGCTGCTCTGGATATACTCTAGACGGAGGAGTCCCTCTGTAAATGCACAGGAGGGAGAAGGCTCGAAGGCTGGGCCAGGGATGTGCAGTAAGAGCTCCTCCTGTTTCTGAGAGCTTGTCTCATGTGCTGCAGATGCTGAATGAGGAAAAGTAAAGCAGATTTCAGAAATCAGCTCAATGATTGCCTTGAAAGACTGATTTATTCCTGAATCTGCCTCTGAACAACAATTTGATTATGCATAACTAACTTAAGGTTTTCATGAGGTGTAGCTAAACTGCATGTTTCTTGTTTTCTGGATACCTGACAAGCAGCCCTAGGGTCTATTTTTCTGAAGTGCTGAGCGTTTCCATCTGTGTTATATAATACAAAGTCTTTGAAAAGGCTTAGTCTTTAGTAGATATCTCTATGTGCCTCAGTTCCCTAGATGTGGAATGGGAATAAAAACAGTCCTTCACCTAACAGTATTTTTGTGAAACTAAATTAGTATGTTAGAAAGGGTTACATTCCACGTGATGATTGCCATGGAAACATCAGAAGGAAATTATTAGTTCTACTTTCAGATAAGCATATGGTAAATAAAGGACAAGGCCATAGCCTGAACAATGAATATAAAACAAAATACTGGCCAGTGTAACACAGTCAGTCCATCTCGTGCTCTGACTGAGGCAGCACAACTGCAAAAAGAACACGTTACCATGTCATGAAACATTGTCATGCACACATGTACTTTCAAGTGCTTTGCTCTATAACCTTTCCACTCTGATCATTCCGTAAAAATATGTGTCTGTATACATGCTTATGCATAACTGTGTAGAGAAGTGTGTACTTATATGTATATACGCACACTTATGTCTATGTATACATATATAGAGGAACACTTCACAAAATCTTTACATTAATGACTTTTAATATCCCTCCTTTTTCCTGTTCTATAACATTGCTATTAGTATATGAAAAGCTTCCTCTGCTGGAGTTCCTGTACATTCAGTGGCATTTCTGGGTTTTGCATCAGCCCTGCTTCTTTTCGGGGGAGTTCTGAAAGCATTTTTTTTTTATTTTTTTGCTGTAACATTTTAATAGTCAAATGGTGAAAAATGAACCTCACAATTTTGCTATTTAATGACACATACAGCATTTAGATAATCTTTTATTAAAGCACAGTTGAAAACAAAGATGAAGTATAGGTATTTGTGTAGTAAGTCTTAAATGCAATAAAAATTAAATTATATTTTTTAACTACTTTGCTTCAGGCAGCTGCTGCTTTTAAATTTCACCAATCCTTCTGTTGATGTTGCATTAATCATTTAAGTTAGGAATGACTCACACAAGGTGCCAGTTATCACTGGCATATCAACAAACCACTGTTAGTTGGGAAGTCTTTAACAAGATCCTCTGTTCACATGGTCCTACCATCTGGGGGGGTCTGGGATTTGATGACAGGTTTTGTTCAAGTAAATGAGTGAACACATAAAAGCTTTTATTCACAACAGGCATAAATCTGGTGCACAGGGCAGAACATTCCCTCAGGGGAAAATGACAGCAGCAGGAAACTCCCTCCCATTTGTGCAAAGTCAAATGAGAATTCATGAGGAATATTTTCCCAGCCTTAATAATTTTCAAAATGGCAACTTGTTTATCACACACTATAAGAAAAGCAGCACAGGATATCATTTAACTCAGAGTGTATATAACTGACACTACTGTATTGTTTAACCATCTTCATGGCAATGAGTTCTTTCTAGCTAAGCTTTGTTGACAAAGATAAAATTTGGTTCTCTCTTTTCTGAAGCTCTGTGAAAATTTCAGTTTAGAAATTAAAACAACATCCTGCATCTATCCAACCACAGCTACAAAAAAGTACATCTTCTGCCTTTTTCCATGGCTGCACTGGCACCCTCTCCATTTTTACAACAGATTCAAACTTCTTAATCTCACCTTCTTAATTCAAAGACAGTGCTACCTATAGTCTAGTCTCCAGTTCTCCATCTCTCTCTACCTTCTGCTCAGTCCCCTCCTCGACTACCTTGGCACCTTCTCCTGTATTTGTACCTATTTTCTGTCAACACATGGGACAAATTCCTAGCCCCTCTCCATTAAGTAATTTTCCGTTTCTCCAGATTAGTTCCTTAAAAATTCAGTGTCTTGCCTTCATGACTCTCGTTGGACTTGCAGGTTCATAATAAGCCCCTTATGATGGTCTGACTTCTATCTGTTCAAATGAGATCACCATCAGCTCAGTCAAGGGACTCCTCTGTCATGATGTTAATCCCAAAGTGGACTTCATCCACCAATTGGAATTAGCCAGTTTATGGACTAGTCACTCTGAGAGGATACAGAAGAGTACCTGAGTATTGAGTGGGAGCAGGGTCAATAATCTTCGAAGGAAAAATCTCACTGACATAAATATACACATTTTTCCTGTGACTATTTTCTCCAAACACTACTTCAATGCTCTCCCTTGAGCGCGGACTGGCTTTGGGGTCAGGCTAAGTTCTGAAATGAACTAGAAAGACTCAACACAACAGCAAAGGCGAGAAGCAGAGCTAGCTACAAGCGGCAGATGATTCTCCTGATGTGGATCAGATGGTTTCAACAACTGGCAGAGCACTGAGGGGACAGAGACATGAAGAGGGCTCCTCCTAGGACAGATACATGCTAGGTATCTAGTGAACACATTTAGTTTCATGCCAATACAAGTATTTTAAGGGAGTATGCTTGGCCAAAGATAAATATGACATATGTGAGAAAGCAAGGTTTCCTGACCCTGTCTGAATCAACAGATGGCCATCAGTTTTCTTTCCTTTTCCCCCTCCAGATATCTCCACACCAAGCTCTAGCAAATCTTATCCTGCCCCGATTCAGCGTCTCCTCCCCAAATCCTCTTCCACAGGAAATGCTGGGGGTGGGAGGGATGTGGGGTCAAATTAAATTGGAAAGAAACTGCAAAGTCAGCATTTCAGAATATCCTGCTGGGGAAAGCTATTTCTGCAGCAAGGGCTGGGAAGGCATGGAGGAGTGCTGGCTCCCTGAGCCCCCAGCCTCCGTGCTGCCAGGGGACAGGGACACATGGGGCTGGGCTTTGGCACAGGGCAGCAGGGTCATGCATGGGGAGCAGAACTTTTGTTCGGTCTCAGCTCTCAACCCGTTGCTCCTGGGGTACAGTTAATTTTCGTGAAGCAGAAGAGATGCTGCAGGGCCTGCTTGCTACTGCTGTGCTTTTGTCCCCTCGGATAACTGCAGGCTCCCACTCCACATGCCAAAGGAGATTTTTAGATCTCCTGTGGGGTCCCACACCACTGAGCTTCTGAAGAGCAACTAAGGAACCCAGCCGAAAAACTAGCAAATAAATAGCAAACAAGCTTCCAACATCTTCTGAAAATGGCATTTTTCAATAGAAAACTGTTGGTAAGAAAAACATCTGACCAGCTCCACTAAATTTATTTACAGCTGTAAAAGAGATTTTTCTATTTTATTTTTTTTCTAAGAATGATGTACAAATATTCAGCTAACAAGCAAACACCTTAAATTGCTTTCAGTATGTGTGGGGAAAATTGTTGAATAGGTGTGCAAATTCAGAAACAAGGAGACATCCTGCTATCTCAAGAATTTAATAGACTCATTATACTCACAGCTGTAAAGAACTCAAATGATGGATATATCATAGAAGTGCCTTCAAAGACTTACATAATATTTTTTGTGTTTTCTTTATACCTAAGGAACTTGAAATTTTCTAAAGATCAGCCTCTTCCAAAAAGCCTCATACAAGTTACAAATGTGCTTGGTCCAAAAGGGTCAGCTATCTGCCTATCTAGCAACAGGAATAATTACGTCTTTCTACAGCAAACCTGATTCCAGAATAATCCTGACTATTATGAACTATGAAAAACACACTCCACTCCCAGCTAAAATGTTTTTTGAAGGTTTTCTTTCAAATGAAAGCCCATTTCTTAATCTGAGATTGCATGCTGCAGTGCACTGCCAGGCTATCCTCCATTCAGGAAGCACAACTTTTTTCTTTTTTTCTCTCTTTCCCAAGAGGAGTTTCAGAAGAGATCTGCAATGCTCTGCTTTACTTGTCCATAATTACAAGTCTTCAGGAGTATCCTGTGAGATGACAGCTTTAAACTAAGAGTGACAGGGAATGGAGATAACAAACCACTACCAAGTGAGGGTATGGTGGCCCCAGGCTGGCATGGACAAGAGAGACCTCATAACTGGCAAAACAAGGCTGAAGGGGGCTCATCTCAAGTGTATGTACACAAATAAAGAAGTGGTGAGAGGGCAGGATGATGGTGAAAGCTCTCACACCACTTCTAGGAAAGCAAGAAGAGTGAGCATCTCTCCAAAATGCATGGATTTATGATGGGGAAACCATACCTGACCAAGCTGGTAGCCTTCTGCAAGGACATGACTGGCTCAATGGTGAGGGGAGAGCCCTGGATATTTTTTATCTTGACTTCAGCAAGGCTTTGGGCAATCTCCCATCGCTGCCTCCTTCAAGACAAGCTGAGGAATTATGATCTAGATAAATGGATGACAGTAAGGTGCACTGAAAGTTGGCTGAATTGTCAGGCTCACAGGGCTGTCAACAACCTTTTATTGGATCTACTGAACACATATAGTGATATTATACATACATACATTGTACTCATATGGTGTACATATATTATACATACACATGCAGACACGAAAAGTCCTGTCCTTCCAGTTTTCCAGTGTAGAAACAAATAAGCATCTTGGAGAAAATGCAGCTGGTTCCAGGTAAACCCAACAGGTGTATCACAGGAGGAAGGCAAAATAAGTTTTAACATCATTAACTGGAGAGGCAAAACAGCATTTATCAGGCAGAAGCATTTTAAATCAACAGGATTCATTAATTTGCATCCACATAACATCAACAGTTTTGATGAGGAGAAATATGACTTACTGGTATTAAATTTTAATATATCTTGAAATATGCGGGGACTACAGGTATGCAAAAGTTATACCAATACCAAAAAAAGGCAAGCAGGTTGTCTGACAGAATTTGATGACAGTTTGCCTGACATTAATCCCAGGCAAAAACATAGCAAGTTTTACAAGTAATCTGATTAATACGTAAGAACAAGAATAGCAAAATACCAGTCTGCGTGGCTTTAAAGGAACCAGATCTCATCAAATGAACTACATTTTCTTTTATGATCGGACTACGAACCTGATTTACACAGGCAGAAGCAAAAATATGAGTTTATAAAGCATCCATTTTATTGCTCTTTAATATTGCTAAACAAAAACTAGTACTCTAACACGTTGATTAAAGAGAGACTAGCTAAAAAGTGGGTGTCAAATCTGCTAGCTGATAACTGATAACTGGAGAATCATTCCCAAATGTATGTATTTCTGTAAAGCTTCCTCAGTGATAAATATTGATTCACAAATGATCTGCATGCCCAGTGAAAGGGCAAGCACAAGCCCACTTCGTTCTTTGCTGGCATCTGTCTGGAGAGGGTCCAGTCCATGGCTCAGAGCAGGTAATATGCCCTCTTCCTTCACTGTGCTTCCAGGAAAGGCTGTGATTTGGGGTTTTCCTGTTGTCTAAGATCACACCAGCTATTTCTGTTTCTTTCCGGAGATGCTAGTTTTTTTCCCTAAACTATAATTCTTGCAGATCTGCCTATTAATATAGCTTCACAAAAGGAATTTATTTTTTATAGATTACTTTTTCTGCTGACTTCAATATGCTGTGAATCAGCATCCCATGCATTTCCTGGGCATACACCATCCTTTCTTGCCCTACTTCTTTAACACCCAGGTCACTGACTGCAGCTGTACTTGCTGACTGCACTTCCACAGCAGGCCATGTCAAAGAGCATCTCTGCTGTGCGGAGGGAAGATCCATTCCCAGGGGTCAGACAGAAAAATCCAGGATGCACAAGTCCAGGTGTGCCCAAATTCCCCCTACAGACATACCCAGTGCAAGGAACGAGCATCTCCCCAGGTACCCACCTTCATCTGTCAGAGCCCAGAGGACACCAGAAGGCTGGCTCTGCTTTACTGGCTGTGTTTAATCTTGTAATTTCACTCAAGTCTCCATTGCATTTTAGGAGATGGGGGCTGTAACTGCAATATGGCAAAGACTCAACAATTGTCACACCACAACTTTACACCCCCTATTTTTTTGCCTCACTAAGGACAAAGAGAAAAGCTTAGCTCAATCAGAGAAATTAACAGTGAGCAGGATAGATTCAAATGTACAAATACAGGTATTTTGTCTCAAGACAATGACATTAAAAAGTCATACTTACAGATCTCTCCAAGGAATTTTTATATGTGTAAATCAAGGACTTACATTCTCAATGCAGCTGGCTGCAGGCTTTGACTATTTTATATGGCTAAATCATATTTGTCACAGACATTAAACTGAGGCAACATGACTAAATTTCCACCCACAGTTACAGCAAAATAAATACAACACAAAGTTTCTTGAACTAGCTCTGGTTTACTATTTATTTATCTGTCACTTCCAATGCATTTCACATTTCAATGCAGTTTTCTTAGTTGTATAGGAAACAAGTCCTGAGCCTGAAGCCATTTCTTTTATTCTCTTTAATAATGTAACTTAAATTTAGGTATTAATATCCTATCCATCTGTACTCTGAGACTGTTCTCCCTCACCTCTCCTGGTGTGATAACTTAAAACTTTGCCCACAAATTATTATTTATTGCTGGGCCTGACCATGCTGCAGGTGCTCCTCAGCCCACTGATGCAGAGAACCACCACTTCTGAGGTCAGAGATGGATGCCCCTTTGCAAAGCCTCCACCCCACATCCCACTGCAGGTGTGTGTTGGGGAAGACACTGCTGGGAAACAAAATAATTCAGCTGGGATGGTTTTATAACACTTGTTTGCCTCATTGCACTGCCTCTTCAGTTTTGACAATCAGAGTAAGTATTGCATGGGAATACAAACTGATGGAATCCTCCCCTCATGCCAGCACAAAACAGCCATAAATTCTCTCCATAATCAGAGTAATGAGAAAGATGCTAAGATGGGTTAAGACAGGCTGACTGGGAATGCTTCTGAGAAAACATCTCATTACAAAAATACCTAGCACTGGGGAAAAAACAGACTTACTGGGTATTAAATAGATGAAATGTAAACTCAATTAGTATTCCTCTGTTTTCTCTGTTTTGTGCTTTCAATAGCATTTCTAAATCCTATTATGGTTAAGAAAGGACTGCTTTTACCTCCTGAACTTAGGCAGCCTAGAATACTGGACAACCTGAACGCAGAGCTCTCTCTAGTTCTTACAAATACTTACAAAATTCTCCCTAAACATTCTGACCATAGTCATCTTTCATTTGTATGCCCATTGCCAGAGCCAAGCTGTTGCAAAGTGCCCTGGTGAGCTGCCGGATGCAAATCGGAAGTAGATTGCCTTGAATTGCCAAAGCCAGGATCAGGCTGCTGAGCAGGTGCTTTACTTCACCTCCACGGTGCCTGTATTTCACTGGAAATCAAAGTGCGTGTTTTATACACACCATGGCAAAGCAATGATTTGTACAGCATGTCACACCTGAAAAAAAAAAAAATTAAATCCTCTAAATAAAAGGTGGTTGTGGTGGGCTGACCTTGGCTGGACACCAGGGACCCACCAAAGCCGCTCCGCCCCTGCCCTCCTCGGCTGGGCAGGGGAGAGACCCTGCAGGGCCCGTGGGGCCGGGTAAGGGCAGGGAGGCCCGGCAGTTACTGCCACGGGCAAACCAGGCTCGACTTGGGGAAATTACTTTAATTAATTACCAATTAAATCCGAGTAGGATAATGAGAAATAAAAAATAAATCTTAAAACACCTGCCCCCCACCCCTCCCTTCTTTTCCAGCTCAATTTCACTCTCTCCTTTCCCCCCCCCCCCCCCCCCGCCGGCGCCGGGCCCGGGGGCCGCAGTCGGTGCCGCCCCCGCCGTCCCGGCCGCTCCTGCCCCTCGGGGGAGGGTCCTCACCCCCTGCCCGGGCTGCGGGGGGGAGCTGCTCCCCCGCGGGCTCCGTGGGCTGAGGGGCACAGCCTGCCCCGCCGGGGGCTGCCCTGCCCTGCCCTGCCCTGCCCTTCCCCGCGGGCTGCCGGGGAGCCTCTGCTGCGGCGCCCGGAGCCCCCCCGGCCTCCTCCGGCCCGGCCCGGCCCTGCCCCGGGGGGCTGCGGGGCTGCTGCTCGCCCCTCCCGGCCCCCCTCGCTGCCGCCGCTGTTCCCCCCCGCGGGGGGTTTTCCCCTTCTCAGCCCCTTCTCCCCGCGGCGCTGCCCCCGCGGCTGCGGGGCTCGGCCTCGGCCAGCGGCGGGCCCGGCCTGGAGCCGGGGGGCAGCGGCTCTGCCGGCCGGGGGGAGCTGCCCGCAGCGGCCGGCCCCGGCCCCAGCGCCTGGGCACGCGGCCCCGGCCCAGTGTTTTATAATGATAAACACTAGTCAATCATTCATTTTCATCACAATGAAGGAGTTATTTCTGCTTCTGCCTTTTAATTATTAATTTAAAAGGGCATAATGGGAGTGGACACTAATTGTTTAAGCATCTAAAAGAATGTAAAGCAAAATCTGAAAAATTACATAGCTGGATTCCTTCAAATATTTCACTAGGAAACAGTGTGCTTTTTCTTCTGATTGCAATTTTCTAATAAGAAAAAAAAGTTATTAAAATTGTAATATCTTAACATGCTTTGTACCAAAATATTCTTTTATATTACTTGGACCTTCTCAGCTTTTGTACTGTGGTCTGCTGAATTCTGTTTATTTCTCTGCGTTTCAGTCACCTGTCAACCTGTGTGGCTAGACCATAATTAAATCAGTACACTAGGAAGGTTTGCAAAATACTGAACTTTGCAATAATGCAGGACCTTATTAAATATTATGAGGCAATAATAACTGCAAAATATAAAAATGAACCTGTTGTTGTAGCAGTGAGACACACAAATGAAGCCTTATTTTTTAAATACTTAGTTTTGTACCTGTACGTCTGTGGTCTCAGTTTCATAACTGAAGTATTTACTTTTGTAACCAAAAAACCCCACAAAAAATTAATTGGGTTTTGACATATTTTATCTGCAGCTACATACCACAAAATAGCTAAGAACTGGAAACATCTAGTGCGTTTTCCTGTATATTTCATAGCTTCCTGAGTGTTGAAAGAAAATATGAAATTACAATCTGCAGGGAAAGCGAAGGGGAAAGTAAGAAAGAAGTTGGAAAGAAATTATTTTTAAAGGAAAATGTCTTCTTGTGTGTATTCATAAATTTGTATTTGCCATATTCAGAATAGTCATAAAGCAACTTCTTGAAAGTGATATCTGCTGGCACTGGCAATCGAACAGTTTCCTGATTTGCAGTTCAAAGGCAAATAAAACCAATTAGCTGTTTCCCAAATTCCTAGCCAGTGAAAATTTACAAAAGGTTTTGCATAAGCCTAGCGCTGGCAGCCTGGACTATACTATAATATTAATGAAAGTTGAGGGATTGCTGTCTCAGAGTAATGTGTCCGTGTGTTAGTTTACAGGACACAGTTAAAATCAGAAACAGAGGTGACTCTCAGAAGTGCCAGCTGACTCGATTACTGCGTTAGGGCTGCAGTCAGCACCCACCGGGGCGTGAGGCTCACCTGCAGGGAGACAGCACACACAAAAAGGGGCAGCCCCACTCCCAGCACACCAGCTGCTCCTCATGCCCCACATGCTGGCTCGAACTGGAGCACCAAGGCAGAAGCCTACTTTTTTGTACATGGTCCAGGCATAAGGAGGAAGAGGGTGACATCTTCTCCCTCTGCACTGAAGTGTGGGTGCATGGTCAACTCAGAAGGCCGTGTCTGTCCAGTGCAGTGACCAGCACCTGGTCAAAGTGTGCTGTAACGCCTGCCTAGGAAACGCCACGTGTTACTTCTGCATGAAAACCCAGGTGCATAAGACGAATAAGAGTCTGGCATGCACCCAAGCACAAGACGAGTTAAGCACAAGCAGCGTTACACCACTGCCAAAGCTTACCCATCCCACCTTTCTATACTATAAATGCAACTTCTCAGCACCTACAGAAGGAGATTACCCACCCCACACATTCCCGTTACACAATCTTCATCCAAAGGTCCATCTAAGCAAGCCCCACACCTGATGGGAGCTGAGAGCAGATGCCTGTGGAAGCTATCAAGATGAAACGAGACTCAGCCTCCAGAAACCTCTGGTGCAGGGGTTTCCTGATCTAGTGTCAGTGTCTGTGAATCTAATAGTCTTCACACATCATCTTCCATGAATCCCTTCAAGTCCTTTTTGAATACATGGAAACTTTTACTGTCTTTTTAGCAAACTCCAAAGCTTCACTAGAAATTGTACGCAGACATACTGCTTTTTGTTTATTCTGAACTTGCCATCTACTGATTTGGTTTGCTAGGTCTTGGTTTGGAGGATACATGACAGGTTTTCCCCTTTCCCCCTTTCCATGTCATTATGGGTGCTATAGATCCTTTGTATATTATCTGATCCTCAAGAGGGTCAACTTATTTAAGAGTCTTCAGCTATTTATTTGCTCCCAGATGGAAGCCATTCCCTAGTTTGAATCATCTTTGTCTTCTTCGTACCTTCTTCCTTTGTAGCTTGCTTCAGCTCTGGTCCCACCGTGAGAGAACCACTGAGGCTGCTGTACCACACAGCTTCCCATCCCTCCCTCTGCCTCCCCACCAGCCATTCTGCTTAGGCTCTGAAAAAGTTCAGGACTGACTTTATTGTTTCATTTGGGCTGGTTTTGGGTTTTTTTCCCCAATTTCATGTGTCATACTGCCTACAGAGGGTCATTAATTTTTTCACAGCCACTCCAGCCCTTGCCCCGAAGTCCACCCAGAAGCCAACAGCAGCCACAGGTGCCTCAGTGCTGTGGATGATCCCTACGGAGGTGCCTCAGTGACTTTGGTTGCTACAGTTTGAACACCCTGGAAACGTTCAGTGCAACTACACTTGTACCTTCTCTTTTGCTGTTTAACGTTCAGTGCCCGTGCGACATCAGAGTTGCAGGGAACCCAGCGCAGTTACTTTCATGTGTGGATTCATTGCCATGAGCCCCTCTTCCCTAGCTCTAAATATAAAATAGCCTCTAAAGCATTGCACAGCACTGCATGGAGTAAATACAAAACCATGCAATAAAAAAAAAAAATGCCTGAAAACTACAGTGCATGGAAGTTCTGATGGGCAGCGTGTGATTCAAGGGTTTTCTCATATAAAGAAAACACCAGCCACAGCGGTCGTGGACTGGCAGGGGAGCTCAGCACAGGCTGTGCCTGCTGCCCACCTTACATCCTGGGCTGATGCAACACAGGTGGGTAGCAAGTGACATCACAGGTGGAGGGTACTGCATGCAAAATACGCCCAGGGTTTAAAAATAAAATAAAATAAAATAAAATAAAATAAAATAAAATAAAATAAAATAAAATAAAATAAAGTTAAATTAAAAAATATTAAAACAAAATAGAAACATTTATTGGAAAGCGAAATCAGGGGGGCTGGGAAGGACTCCTCCTCCCCTGCCCCCCGAGGGAGCCCCCCGGCGGGCCACACCGCCGCGTGCGGCGGGAGGGGCGGAGCCGCCCCCGGGGGAGCAGCGGGGCAGGAGCCCGCGCCGCGCCCGGCCCTTTGGCGCCCCCTGCGGGTCATGCGCGTGCAACAGCAGCGCCCGCCAGGCCGGCCCCGCGGCGCTCGGGTTACCGCGGCAACGAGGCAGCGGCCCGCCCCCCGCGACGGCGGGGCCCCGTCGTGCCGACCGGGCGGGGGGGGGGGGGCGCCCCGCGGGCCCGCCGGGTGCCCGGGGCCTGCCGGGGCGCAGACTCCCCGGCTCCGCGGGAGCCAAGCCCCGGAGGCCGCCCCGCGCAGCGAGGGAGAGCCGACGGCCCTCCGGCGAGCCCCGCCGCCCGGGCCGGGCCGTCCCGCCTGCTCTGACAGCCTTGAAACCGCTGGGCCAAACCCGGCCGGCCTTCCCTCCCGTCACACGCCCGGGGTCTGAAATCCCTTGGCATTTAGGCACTTGGCAGCCCTCTGTAGTTTACTGAAGAAAGAGGTGTATCTGGAAAAACTCTTGAGTTTTGAATGGTTTTTATAACAAAGCTACGCTGGCCTCAAAGCTGAGCCTGGCATTTGCTTCTGAGGATTTGTTTTTGTTACAGGCTTTGTCTCTGAGCCCCCTGCCAAGGACAGTCTGGTGCAAAAATAAAAAACAAAACTGTCAGACCATATGAGGCTGGATAAAAGCTGAGGCAATGGAGAAAAGCTCCAATGGAAAAGAAATGCTTGCAAGCCCACTTTACACTGGTCTGACCAGACCTCTGTCACCGAGACTTGCGTTAGGAATACATGGCTTGGGAACATCTGCTCGTGTGGGGCTTCCGCACCTCTGCTCACACACACAACGCTGAAATTTGAAATCATGGAGCAAAAAAGTTTAATGAAAGGACTGTTCTCTTCTTTATGTGGGATTTCTGTATACAACACTGTGCAATACAGTGTCAATTGCACTGTTCCATATAAGAAGTATTTATTAGAGCATGATGTAAAGTAAGAACTTAACTTCTGGTCAATGAATATAAACCAGGTCAGCAAAATCTGTGTCCGCTGAAAGCCAAGGATGCCTTTCTTACCTCAATTTTAACTTGTTTTACAATGAGCTGCAAAATGAAGTGCAGCCTGCCTTTGTGGATTAGAAACGTGGCAGATCAATACCCATCCTGGAAATGGGTGTGCGTGTTTCCAGTACCCCTTTTGTAAATAACTCCCGTTCTTTGTACAGCCATGCAAACAGAAATCTCACAAAGCAGCCGTCCTGTGCCGATAGACTATCTGCTGGCTTCTGGGTCAGTAATGGGACTCCTGCAGGGCATGCTCCAGAGGGAGCAGCGCAAAACAAAACTAAATTCACCAGAAAGGTTTCTGATTCACTAACTGTAACGGTAAAATAACTCTTATTCTTTGGGTATAGGTGTAATAAGTATAAACCTGGTTGCAGTGGCTGCATTTAGAAAGGATCTGGGTCAAAAGGAGAATTGGTATACATGCAACATCTTGGTAACTCCTTGATTATGTATGGCTCCGTGCAGTTTGCCAGCTGGAAGCTCATCTCCAGTCATGACACCAAATATATCTATGGCAGCATTTCTGATATGAACCACCACTGCGGCAATTAAAAGCAAGAACAGATAACATCAATCAGTATCTCCTAAGACCTCAGGTGGAGGCACAGTTTCACTCCCTGGGAAACATGTTTCATACTGGCCTGCCCTTCCAGGCTGTCACTATCAAGATTATTTCTATCCTTTTCTCTGTCATTCCAGATAGAGGTTGTGCCAGGACATTTCCAAGTCTCTGATACCTCTGTGCAGGCAAGTGAATACCTTTCTGAAGGTCTCTATGCCTCCAGGACTTGATTTGTCTGGCTGAGCTCCTGGCACTCTCCAGGGAAGCTCAGGAAAGAAATGCAGGTTTCCTTTGCTCCCTGTGTAATCAACAAATAGTTTGACTTTCCTCAAGGCCATTTAAGATCTGGCTCAAGCTCTTGACATGCATGCCTTCCACTGATGTGATGGGGAGCACTGAGTACACTCTCAAGTTAAAAGTCTCAGCATGTCAATTGAATATTTTTTATTTTTTTATTTTTTTTAGTCCCAGTGATGAGGCCAGAAAAAGTTCTGTCTGCTCAGATGGTTATTTGTTAAGCCTGAGCACTGTTCACAAGTTCAGGAAGTAAACAACAAGGACTTTAGGGCACCTGCAGATGGAGACCTCTGCATAAGCACAGGTTCAGTGCTGAGGAGCACAACTCTAATGCAGATTCCTTATTTTACTGACTTATGACTAACACAAAACAATCTTCATCCATACAAAGTCATGAGCTATATGCAACATTATCCTGTCCTGAGGTATGCAAGTTTAGAAAACTTGGTTAATTTATTTTAAGACTGGCTTTCTGATCTTTACATGTGGAGAGTATTGGTTTATTTCTCTCTTCTGCAGCTTATCTGCAATGTTTTCCAATTTATCTTATTTCCTACTAATCTGACTAAAGGTAAATTTAAAAAATGCTGTCTGTTTTTACTTATACTGGGGGAGCAGCCACTCCAAAGAGAACTGTCTTACTATTTCCAATATAATTTTTCTGCAGTAATAGTCTAAGTGATAAAATTACCAGTCAGATTACTGTTTTGAGAAAAAAAAAGTAATGCTTTTGTTCTCTGTTTTAATCTTGGAAAAATTCTAATTACATGTAATGTAATGAAACGTGCTTATTTTATCTCACTTCTTAGTGGATTCATTCTTTTGGCCCACAAGGAGGACCATCAAAACTTCCTTACCCACTACAATCTCCTCTCAGTGCTGTCTTTACACAATGGCTTTTGTTTTACTTTGATCAGACAAGAACCTTCCACCACAGCCTTCACAGATCTCTTTCAGCCAAGCCACAGACTGTGATGATTTGACTACTTTGGTGTCTTCCCTGTGCATTTCATAATAAATTCCTTAGTGTGCACAGTTACCCTTGCCACCCTCTCTACCTTCATTGGTTTCAGAGAAAAAAAAGCCATCGGTTTTGCCTTCTCCCTCACAGTATTGTGTTCTTCTTATGTTCACAGTGTCTTACTTATTCTTGATACTTTCAGGTCAGGAATTTCACTTATTCGAAAAAAAGTGCTTGGCAGCATTGCTACCTACTTGTCCTTTTGGAATTTAATTATTCTTTGTCAAAAAGAAGTCTTTCCAACTGCAAAACAGAAAATCTGCTGCTCTATTATGCACTCAGCATCAGACCCCAAGCACAGCTCAGATATGTACCCAGCCTCCTATCACATTTTAGACTTGGACTGCAGTGAATATTTCAGGAATCAGTGTGAGATAAGAGCAGTCAAAGAGTGATTTCTCCCTTATAGCTTCCCACCTTCCGGAATTTTGATGTTTAGGAACTTCCTGAATTCGATCTTGCATTTGCAGTTTGCATTGCACTTAGCAGTGCCTAAAGAGTCATGATTATGTCTTGTCCCTTCTTGGACACTCTTGTATTTTTTGCCTTCACGATACATCATGGCAATAAGTCCTGCAATTTAATGACATATATGTAATTTAATGACATAATTTCCTCTGTTTGTATTAACACAGCTGCTTGAAGATTACACTGGGAGCCACTTCACAAACAATGAGCAAGGATTCATCTTCTCCATTATATTAACAGTTAATCACAGATCTCCTAGTTATACCCTTGCTTTTCTAGCCTGGAGAGTTTATTTCTCTTTGGTTATATGCGAGTCATTCTCATCACCTTTCTTTGTACTACTTCTGCTGTGACCTTTTATAGGTAGAGTGGCCGGAGCTGCATGCAGTGTTCAAGATGCAGGTGCACCATTTGTATGCAGATTATTTCTTGGTCCCATGAACTCTTTGACAGGCTTCTTCGTATTGATGTGTTTGAAAAGCTCTTTGTTCTTTTATCTTTGGTATGTTTCTCCTGAAAGCTGCTTTGAAACATAAAGCTACAAATGATCAAGCCAAGTCACTAGAGTTTGTATTCTGTTCAATTTTCTTCATTGCAACACTGCTTCAACCTTTATTTTTTGTTGGATTCTTCTCTTAAATTTCAAAACAATTAGAAGAGAAGTGCCATGCATTTTATCTGCAACTGGAGCATGCCTTCAGTAACAAAAATAATCCTGCCAAGGAACGGATGTCATTAAACATTTGCAGTTTATGCCTATAGTCTATTTCGCAGAACCTAGCAAGTTCAAAGCAAAGCAAAGTTCAAATCTATCTTTCAAAATGTACTTGTCTGGGACTGTGTTGCACATCTAAATATTATAAACTGCAGAGTTGACAGAAAATTAGCCTCATTTCTCAAAAATCATGCCAAAGTAGTCTATGGCACCTATGTTAGTTTTTTCACAGTACTTGTATCTTGATTCAGACTAGCAAAATGCTAGCAAATAGCATTCATTGTCACCTTCTTCATCACATCAATCTCATTTACACCACAGGAGCTGGAAGCAGGGCCTGTTACAGAGGTGTAGAGCTGCTGCACAGCTGTTTTCTAAATGTTTGCTGAAGTGGTATAAATTTAAACTTCCTCCTTTATGCACTGGGGTCTCTTCAAGTTTCTAAAGCATCTGTAAACAGGGAAGAGTGGCAAAGTTGGCAATGTTCTCTTTTCTTTTTTTCCCACGTATTCTAACACAAGTATATTTTTATTCTCCTAGTCTCATCTTTACAGTCTTACTCTTGAGTATCTTTCATCTATGGGAATTCTGTAATTAGGCCTCTCACCCCTTTGTCAACCTTCTTGTGTGACATTCCAACTACCATCATAGGAATGTTGCATACTGGAACTTTCTATGCACATAAATCTCTCCTTAAGTTTGAACAGTGATTCAATTACTGATTTACCTGACTTGGTCTGATAATACTCTTGTCTTATCACTACAAGTCAATTATGTTTTTTCTTCATAGGGAACACATAGTTTGAGTTCACTCTTTTTGCTTTTAGTTTAAGATACGGTGTTACAAAACTTAATTTTGTCTAGTACTGGGAGTGAAATCACCTACTGTGGTTTAGAACTGTATTTCTCAAAATCCAGCTGTGTTGTAGTCCTGGCTCAGAGAGTATTGTTTCCTATCATTTTTTTAAAAATATTTACTCAAGCATTTTTGTCATGACATAGCTTATCATGATGACAGCTACCTTCTGCCTAAGAGATCAGTGGTTAGAGCAACCACCCATGAAATGGGACATTAGTTTTAGGTAGCCTTCAGCCAGAAATCCAGCAGAACTGCGACCTATCTACTACACTAGTTTCTTACCTAAAGCAATCTCTGCCTCGTCCCTTGACTCTTACATGTGTGACTGTTGATTGGCCACTTCCAAAATGAGGTTTCCCTAGAACTTCTAGCCAAAATAACCTCTGACATGTAGGTGATCTGATATAAACTCCGAAGCTTCAAGTTGATATAAACTCCTACTTCATGGCAAAGTGTAGACACTGAAAACTGTAACCCATTATGCAAACATGGACCATTTCCATTGCTGTTATCTTTTATATATATATAAAATCCAAATGTATCCTCACAAAAGATGAGAAGTTATGATCCTGAGTGAATGAGGGCACTGAAATGTCTTCTTTGCTACTGTATAGTCAATGAAAGGAATAAAACATTGGAACTCTCTCTGGAGGACTTCAAAAGGAGGATCTCTTGAAAGTGGAAAACACTTTTTTACTGTGATGATGGTTGAACAATAGAGTAAGTTGCCTGGAGAGGTTGTAGAGTCTCCATCTGTGGACACACTCAAAATGCAACAGGACACGGTCCTAGACAACCTGCTTGACTCTGCTTGAGTACATGATCTCAAGAGTTCCCTTCCAGCCTCAAAGGTTCTGTAGTACTGTGATCTCTCACTAGTGATTGTACTGGAAGTTGAAACAGCACCCTCAAAAAAAGTGTCATTGTCATTGCTCAGGACTAGGCAGCTGAATTTTGAGTGCACTTGGGCCTACGCTGTGAACACTGGATCCTATCTTAAGCTCCTAGTTTAGGCAGAGATTTAAAAAAAAAACCCACACTGCAATTTTACTACTTATTTGAAGAACCTAACTTCTGCAGGGTGGATATTTTGTATGCTAAATGCTTATATTTTTGCCATTGTCACATTACTTGTCAGTCACTTTTCAGCTTTGGAAGTAGGGAAAAGTTAAATTATGTGAAGAAGTTCTAAGGATTTTTTTTATTTTCATTTTGAAAAACACAATCCTATCCTCCTGCTTCATTCCTGGCAAAGTCATTCAATTTACCATTATGACAGGAAGAGCTCACATATATTTCCCTGTGCATTAGAGACTTGTTGCAGAAACTTGACTTTAAAAAAAATAATGTTATTGTTTGCTGTTGGTCTGTAGTTCTGTAACCAGGATGATGTCACCACTTCTTAAACAAATAATTGCACTGCCTATGGGCAGTGATACACTGAACTTTGGGGGCTTTTTAATCAAACACTTAGTATATACTATGCAAAGCCAGATTTTTCTCCAGAAAGGGGAGTAATCAATTTTTAGAAAAGTAAAGTTCTTGTAGGTGAAATGTAGTAATGCCCTCAGGCCCTGGTCCCTGCTCTGTTGTAATAATTGCTATAAAAAAATTCCACACAATAAGAAAGGCAAGCTTGGAGAGCTTTAGAACTTAGAAAAAAAAAAAAAAAACCCAAAATGCATACATATGTTGATCCATTCCAAAGCCCAGGAAGTCAAGCAAGCATGGCAAAAGGCCAGCATGGATGAGTGTGGAGCTCCTGGCTGAGCTCAGGCACAAAGAAGGACCCAGAAGGTGGAAGCAGCAACAGGCTATTTGAGAGGAATACGGAGATTTTGCCTGCCCATGTCTGAGCAGATTTTGCAAAGCCAAAGCTCAGCTGGGGTGAAACCAGCAAGGGAGGTGAAGGACAACAAGAAAGGAGTTTATAATTACATTGTCAGCAAAAGAAATGTTAAGAACCATGTGGGGCCTATTGCTCAAGGGGACAAGGAACTTTGTGACCAGGGACATGAGAAAAACCAAGGTACTCAAGGGCTTTTTTGCCTCAGTTTTCACTCGTAAGGCTTGTCCTTGGGCTTCCCTGGTCCCCCAAGCCTGCTAGCAGAGCCTGTAGGACTGGAACAGGACCCACAGTAGAGGAAGAGAGAGTTCGGGACCACTTAACCCATTGCAGACATACACGAGAAGTCAGAGTCAATTGGGATAGGACAAACAGCAGCAGACACAAGTCAGAACATGGGAAATTTCAATCAGATATTAGGGGGAAAAATCACAATGAGAGTGGCCAAATACTGGAACATGTTGCCCAGAGACATTGTGGGATCTCCATGTTTGGAGGTGTTCAAGACTTGTAGAAGCGTCTCTGAGCAATCTGATCTCATTAGACGTGATCTTAGCAGGGAGCTGGACTAGATAACTCTGGAGGTCATCTATGATTCTATGAACTTTACCTCATTTTGTGACTCCACAGAACAAATACTTCTGTCTCTACATTCTTTACATGCACCATGACAAAGTGTAACTAGAACAGATGAGAGAGAATAAGGGCTAAAGTGAAGGTTCCCAGAAAATCGGTGTTAAAACATCAAAGTATATGAAATGACACATGCACACACACACAAATATTCCAAAGGACATAAGCTTTTTCTCCTGGCTTTCCATAAGTCTGAATGGAGTCTGGTCCCTTAAACAGCCCAGCAAGATCATCTAACCACAGGAGTCACAAGGAGCTACTAGTACCTATTTAGTTTTCTATTAAAGGTAATGGCTGATAGAAGACATTACTTGTTGGGACTAGTATTTCTGGGCTACTTGTACAAAACAGGTTCACTATTTGCTCTGAAGATCAAGACAGGTCAGGACTGTCTCTGTTTTATCAGATCACCCAGCTGCTTTGGTCAGGAACAATGAGAGCCCATGCTTATTAGACTGCCTATGGGCTTAGTTTGCACGCTTTCAAGTAAGCAGGAAAACTATCCTGCTCTACTACTGAAAGGAGTTCCTGGATGAAGGTGTATGATGAACTACCTATAATTGATAGTTACAGACTTCATTAAAAGAATATTGGGCTTGGACATTCAAAAAAAGCAGCAGTGGTGAGCTCTTGAATTTTAATTATCTGCCATCACTTCTTTTTTGTCTTCAAAATGCAGTCATGTACATGTCAAACTATAGGCCCAGCATCATTCACCTTCCTTTCTTTCTTGCTCATTACAGTTTTGAGTTCTTGTTGAGCTCTGTGTCCCAACAAGCTAGTATTTCCATTAAAACCACCTCAGATCCCATTCAAGGGAGCCTACGGAGAATACAGTGAGGCTAAATGGAACTTTACCATGTTACTACATTTAGTGTTTTATCTTTTATTTGTCAGATGGGGAGGAGGGAAAAGCAGATTTTCCTTCATTCTCAGAAACTTCATATAGCTTTGTGCTTTGTATCACATTGTACATAGGTGGTGGAGCTGTGCACTCTGCTTTAACCTGCTAAAGGCATGCATCAGAATTTCTGGGTATCGTGCTTTTCAGATTGCAGCATCTTCATGTCAATGGTCACACTGCCAACCTTTGCAGAACATCCAACACAGCAGATTTCAAGCAAGAGTTCTTAAAATGGTAGTTTAAATAATTGCATGTTAATTGCAGATTACATTAGTGATCCTTAAATAATTGGGAAGGATTACAGAAACTGTGGCAAACAACCAACTAAAATTTAGCATCAAGCTATGAATCAGAGTTTCTTACTTGCAAATTTGAGTACTGCACAATGCACACAAACATGCTACGTATTTTGTAGTGAAGTATCAATACAATATAGTGTTAGAGCAATAATAAAAACAAAATGGGTTTTGATATTAATGAAACATGACTTACAACGTTTTACATACATGCCATAGTTTACAGTAATAACAATAATTAAAAAAAATCGTAATCTAACTAGTTTAGATTTTTTACTGCCCAATCAAGGAAAGTGGAAAGTAAAATGCCTTTAGTTATACTGTTTTGTTATTTCCAGATGTCTAGTACACTGAACCCTGCACTGCCACGTCAGTAGTACTTGGGCTGTGGAAACCATGTTGTCATTTATTTATATTACTGTAGCATCATAAACTGGGTCAATTAATTTGAGTTCACCAAACAGAGATTTACAAATTGAAGACATACTTTTGGAAAAAGAACACAAAAGAAGAAATGCAGTTTCATAACATCAGAGATTACATGTCCTTTAAAGACAACTTCTTATAGTCTGGAGTATCATTCCTGGAATAGATATTAAGGGCAGTTAAACCAAGCCAGTTTTTTTTATTTGGAACACTAAATCAGTTTCTCTTAATATGCTACACCCTAGATGGTCCTTTTTATTTAGTTGAAACAAGACTGTTTGGGCAATAACTGGCCATTTATCAGTCCTAAATATACGGCCACAAAAATATTATGCATGGTGGTTGGGAACCATCAGCTGTAAATATGGAACATAGGCCCCTGGAATCAGTTTAATGTCCTTGTAAATTCTCTGTGTTTAACTAAAGAATTTTTGTTTTCACAGCTGTTTTATTCTTAGAGATGAAATGGAATGAACCTTTGAAGATAGTAGCCATCTATCACATGGAAAATGTTCTATTATCATTGCTGTATTTCAGATTTGCACCAGACAAGCTGCCAACTAATCTCCAGCACCTGAGCATATGCTAAATTTTAAAACAAAAGCAGACTATACCAATACTCACATTTCAGAACATTCAAATGATGACAAAACTACGAGATTCCCATGCTCAAGAACTTTTTATAGAAACCTTATTCAGATCTTCTCAGCTGCTAGACTCCATCAAAGGAAATAGAATCATTAAATGATATTAATTATTATCAATTATTTGATTTATGGTTTGGTGCCATAGAAGCCCTAAGTGTGATCATGACTAGTAGATAATATGGCAAATACAAGAGGAGAAATGCATAACAATCTCCATTTTCATATACGATTTCTAATCTGAAATAGGAATAAAGAATTGTCCATCTTTTGCTTAAGAACACTATATTGAAAACTCATACTTGAATGATTTAAAGGTGTTAAAACCTGACTAGTATTTGCAATTTGGACTTATTCCGGTTTGCAGTTTACACTGCAGTCCAACTTTCACAGCACAACAAAGACAAGCACACAAGTTAAGCTTGGGGCAAAATGGATTCATTTTATCTACAAAGGGAAGGTACTGTAAGCCACAGAGGACACAGTGTCTACCTGTGACCTTGCTAGCAGAGCAGTACTTCATGGTATTAAAGGATTTGTATTGAGTTCAAAGCAGATTCTTCAAATAGTCTTGGAAATGTTTATATCTTCCAAGAAACATTAAATATTCAAATGCCCATCCCCCCATTCCCCCCCCCCCCCCCCCCGATACTGAGAATTCAATTCAATTTTTGTAGAGGTTTTCAATTTAACTTGACTTTAAGATTCAGTGTCTATTTGCAAGAATGATCCTTCAAGTTTTAGTGATCTTTTCAGGCTCATCTCCTCTGCAATTTGTTACTGCCAGCTAATCTAACTGATGATGACAAAGGAGAGATCAAACCTGGTAATTAAATGTGGTAATATCTGCCAGCACAGATCTACAGTCTTCATTTTCCACCTTCATTTTTAAGCAGGGATTCTAATAAAACCAGAAGGAGCCTCAGGGCATCAGTAGAATCTAGCTCTACACTCAGCATTCAGATTCCCTGCTCAGACTCTTCCTTTCTGCTCACAGGCTTGAACCTGGTTGTCAGAGCAGAGGTCCCACCATTGAAGTCTGAGGCTTTCATCAAAGCCATTAAGTTTCTGTTAAAGTAAGCCACTGGCATTCTCCAGTAAGATTGTTGTACTGCAGCCTGAGGATTCCTTCTGATATAATAGCCCTAATACATTAAACGACATCCAGGCTTGCAGCCAGAATTAATACTCTTTAAACAGTCAGAAACTGCTCTACTGCTTGTTAATCTTGGTGCAGAAGCCCTTTCATTTTACCATCTACCTTTATAGATCTGCTGGGTTCATGCTGCTGTTAGAAGGGACTGCGTTCCTAATAAGCCTGGAGTGAGAGGGAGGGCTAAAGAGTCTGTACACACTATCTCTCCACCTCTGGTTCAAAAGACTATGGAGTCCAACAACAAAATCCCCCTGCACTCAGAGAATTCAGTCCTCCCAGGAGTGTGAGCTACCCCCTCTCTCACAATCCCTCTAACAGGACCTGTAATACTTTTCCTCAAGCTACTTCCTACTGTGCTTCTACCATAGGCCCCCACTATAAGGACAGTCCTCAGTTTCTCTATAGCAGAGGGAAACCTTCTGTTTTTATTAATTTTTTACCTCCAATTGTTAAGGACTAGTCAAGCACAGAAGAAAAGAGGAATTTTTTTTCTCTCCCTTAACCTTGTAACATACCCTATCACAAGCTTCGTTTCCTCCTATAGCTACATATATCATTGGAAAGAAGTTCTAAAACACGGTTGTTCTGAACTGATGATGTTTTCCGCTCACTGTGTTAGTGCTTGGTCAAAGTGCAAGACAGCAAAGAGGAAAGCTATAGAGTTTTTAGCTGATTCCATTCCACATGTTACTGCAGATCTGATCTACTGAAACTGAAGCAGAGATGAGAAATACCATCCCTAGTTGCTACAGAATAGATGCCAGGTTCCAGAAACACTGCTGTACTGACAATACTCACATTTTTATTGATATTAGTCTATTTTACTGACAGAAATTCAAACAATTCACACTAATTTAAAATGTACTTCTATAACTCAGATTGGTTTTGTTCATTACCATATGATCATTCACAAAGTGAATGCCAATAAGAATGAAAAACATAAGATCAGGCCCATATCCAAAAATTAAAACTCTAAAGGTTATATGAAATGTTATACATTTTCTTTGAAAAAGTGTTTATTTACCGTAAATTGTGAAATAGACAATGTTAGAATAACAATCTGATTATTAAACACATTGACTGTGAAAATTAAAGAAAAAACAGACCATAGTCCTTATATATCAGTAACTACCTTACTTGTATAAAAATCGGGCCCTGAGAGTATATAAAACGTTGCATAGGTGTTGAAGTAAGTCAGTGTTCTCTTGCCTGATAAGGAATACAGAAAGAAGAGTTGACTGTGGAATATTAACCTAAGGTGAAGAAAAGGGTTTTTCCAAAATTATGGCATCATTATGACAGGTATATGGCTTTCTAAAGGAAAATTTGCTGAAATTTCTTGGCTATTCAGGTATGCAGAGAGCACAGAAAAACCACATTCAAAGGTCAGCATTACACTGCTTTTTAGAATTTTCCACTGGCTCTGGGATTGCATAAGAGGCAGTTGAATCAAAGCTGACAAGCACTAAGCTTAAATTGTTTTCTGAAAACCCTGTTCTTCTTAGGATGTTCTTACTCAAGCAGAAACTACAAATGCTGACATTTCATAATAAAAATTAGTAACTGTATTATGGAAATATCTAATAAAGTTTTAAGACTGGACTGTTCAAGTGAAAATGAAAGGTATTTATGATGCAGTGATACATTATCTGACATAATTACAAGAAGACTTATATTTCTGTTTTCATAGATTAGATTAATGGAAATATGGGTTATAGGTTCTCCGAATTTTCATTGAAACTGATTTAATTTTGACTGGTTTATTGTTCATTGTCCATGTATCCCAGTGAATCCCAGTTGCAAGAAATCTACCTGTGTAGCGATGAACACCGTTAAGATTTGCAAGGCCACACTGGTTGAACCACCATCCAGTGTTATCACTGAAGTTACTGCAGCTCTTCACAAGCTGTTCTTTAATAGCACACATTGGCCTGCATCCATCATTATCAACATCAAATGTGCTGAAAGGCATCAAATTCTGGTTATCTTCTTTTCTATATCCTCTAAATGCATCCCCTAAGTACAACAGATAAAACAGAAGGATAAAAGAGTGAGCTACAGAGAAACATAATACTTCTTACCTGTTGCATATCTTGCAAACTTTTCCTCTGAAATTATTAGAAAGATAGATTTCTTCAAAAGTGCTTCAAGACCACCAAATAATGAGCTGGCAATATGTTAAAGACTTAGGAAAGAGAAAGTTTAAATACTGAGAAGTATGGAAGAACTTGAAATTCAATGAAACCTCTTTATATTGTTGTCACTTTTAGTGATGCACAGCAGCTATAAAGGCTTCTGTCCTCAAAGACAGTGGAAGAAAACATGAAAGAAAATTAGAAGCATTGTTAACTTCGGATTTTCCAGCGATGGGCCTAAAGCCCCAGAGTAAGTCATGAGGTAAAATGCAAATGTTAAAACACAAGTTTCAGTGATTACTGGTTCTGTTCTCTTAATGAAGAGACAATGTTTCTGACAAATCCAGGTAAAGCACCACACATTTAGAGATTAAGTCAGTAATAAGGAACATTCTTGAATATTAGTAAACATGCAAAAAGACAATAGAAAAAAGCAGTAAGACATGGTGCAATACTTAACAAAAATCTTGGCACGTTTGGTATAGCTATGATATTCAGGGAGATCTGGAATTGTAAATTAATTTGTGTCTATATGTCAGCCTGTAAATGTTACATACTGTAGGCCTAATTTGTTCCAGTTGGTTTCTTTCTCTATGCTTTGTATGCCACTGTCTAAACAATTCTGAACTAACCAAAGCAACATCAGGAAGATTTCCCCTAACATCAGAGAATTTGGGAAGAGATAATGGACATCTAAGTAATTGAACCATTAGATAGATACACACAAACACACACAAAATTCCTTCTGTATTATAGGGTGGACTTAAATCCATTAAAGTTCCTTTATTTTCTTTATTCATTTTCATAGAATCATAGAATGGTTTGGGTTGGAAGGGACCTTAAAGATCATCTAGTCCCAATTCCTTTGCCATGGGCAGGGACACCTCCCACTAGACCAGGTTGCTCCCAGCCCCATCCAGCCTGGCCTTGAGCACTGCCAGGGATGGGGCAGCCACAGCTGCTCTGGGCAGCCTGTGCCAGTGCCTCACCGCCCTCACAGTAAAGAATTTCTTCCTCATATCTAATCTAAACCCACTCTCTTTCCTCTTAAAACCTATCTCCCTTGTCCTATCACTACATGCCCTTGTAAAAAGTCTCCCTCCAGCTTTCTTGTAGGCCTCTGGTATTTTCTTTATTTCTTTATTAAAGGATTGTTTATTCAATTATTCCATTAAGGACCTTGAACCAACAGAATAAAATTATTTCTTACTATGTAAAGATTGATGTTGGCATAATCAATCGCTAGATCATTAACCATTTATCTGCATAACTGTTCATTATTCACCAAATAGTGAAAAAGAGATTAGAAATAAACATTTTTAAAGTTAATTAAGCATTAATCTTTTGAATGCATTTCTTCATATTAAGAAAGGGAGCCACTATCTTTAAATACTATAGAGGAGGTTTTTACCAGCATTTCCTGAATAACGTCCCAAGTGGATCTTAAAAGAACATGCTTCATCCTCTATCCAAAATCTATCATACGATGCATGGGCATGCTTGTCATTTTCTGATTCCAAATCCACATAAAGACTGAAACCAGTGGCTTTTTGATTTACTATGTGAAAAATCTTCCTCAGTCCAAGCCAAAATTCTCCTAAAACAGAAATATAATAAAGAATTAATAAACTTCTAGAAATGGAAAGTGTACACGAAAAAATGGATTCTTCTAGTTTTTCTACTTTCCTTCCCGAACCAACTGTAATAAAAGTTGTATGACAGGATTATATTCCTTTGAAAGACTAATGAAGGTACAGAGTAATCTTCATAATTCATTGGGAATTCCATGGAAAAAATTCGTATGTGTGCATCATCTTTTTTCTCTGTGACACTTTTAGACAATTGTCCACATGATAACTTCCAAGTGTTCACCTTCTTATACCTTAGAAGATCACAAAAACTGAATGTACTAAAGATCCACTTGATTAAAGAGAATTCAGCAGCTTTCCTAAGGGTAATACTGAGAAATTATAAATGTTGGCATTCTATGAAATGCAACAAAACTCAAACCCTATTCTCCAGATTTGCTGCCTCTATAAATCACACTATTTTTCCATGAAGGGTTGCCCCATGTGAACTGCACTTTTTTGTATAGTTGAAAAGTTATGTGCTTCCACTGCAATCCCAGGTAAACAAAAAACAACTGCTTTGAGACTTGCTGGATGAAAGATGGCAGTAAAAAAGTAGTATTACAGTTGTGTTTGTATTAGCTAATGAAATATTTCCATTCTTTTTCTAACTTCATATGCTCTATGGTGAAATATTACTGATTTTTCTCAAAAAGTATTAAGGAAATACTTTGTAAATGTGATTAAAACCAACTAAGGCACTTCTTTTCTCAATCTGAAAAAAAGAGGGCAATTTATACATTATTTCAGGAAGTACATATAACATTTTAAACACCTTTTATGAGACTGAGGGTGGGCAATGGCTAAAGTCTTTAGTAGGGTAATAGTCATTGAGAAAGTCACACAATAGATTTGATAAAAAAACCTCTTAAGTATAAATAAGACTTTTAACGGAAAAGAACTTTAATCTCTATACTATTAAAAATCCCACACTATTTAGTGGAATATAGGTCACGTAAGGGCAACAGAAATGTTGGGTCTGAAGCACTTTACTGTATTTAAAATTAATACCAGAAAGGTCACCAAATCCATCCAGATATTCAGACCATGTTCTCTGAAATGGAATGATTCCATCAGTTCTTTTCTGAACCACAGTCCATCCACCTCCTTGAAAATCCATGTCACACAAAACCTAGAATAGACATAAATTAAGCATCCCTGAAGTAGATGTTATTAAGAAAACATTTTCATTAAAGAAAAGTGGACTATTCAGTGTTTTGCTAAGCAACATACCTTTCAAATATCTTAACAAAAAGCTCAAAGAAAATAAAAAATGAAGCTGCAGTATTTTCTTGTATGTTCTTGTTGGGCTGCTTGATTTGGGCATTTCCTCAACCAGTAAGAACTGTGTGCAAAAGTCTGCTTGTATCAGATACAATAAATATGCTTTGATAAATGTTACTGCAAATTAATAATAGCATGAAGTGGAAGCAACATGCAATGGGATATATTATTCACGCAAAATATTACAGATACAGGCACTAACACTGAATATACCTTTATTTCAGTAAAGCAAAACAGACACAACTTCTTATGTGTTCTTCCTCACCATTATACCTTCTTCCCCAGAAATACTGTGTGTATGATGCCTGGGAAATGTAGAGCCCTTAATAAAGGTGAGGAAATGGGAAAAGTGATAGCAATAACACAGTATATAATAATTTATGCTGCTGCAGCAGAAAACTCTATATAAGAAGGGGCCCCAATCCAGGGAAGTCCCAATGTGAACAATTAACAGCCAGCAACTGAGCAGTCCCATTGAATGCCAGAGATCAACTCTCAAATTTATTAGTCTTCACTAAAATTTGTGCCCAAGAGCATGTCAAATGGCAGTGGTGCAGCTGCGCTCTGCTCCGCTATGGAATATCCCATTATGCGGCACATTTTCTCCTCAGCCCATTTAACTGTAGACATGCAATTGTGTTCCCTGAAATAGGAATCTTACTGCCCATTTCTCCCCTGTAACCCCCCTTACACAGAGAAATCTGTGTGGGTCCAATAAAATCAGTGGGAGTATTGATAATTCTCAGAAGAGGCAGATTTGGTTCTACATGAGAAATCATCAACCAGCTAGATATGGCACCAAAACATACACCAGTTAAGTAAAAATATGAGACAGATACACCAAAAAGAGTCATTACTGTGTAGTTTCTTAATTCCTTATATGCTGGGAAAAATGTCATTTTCTTTCCTAAAGCCTTATAGTTAATCCACTTTACAGCTTGTTCTGTGTCTCATATCATGCAGGGTATGAGGGACATGACTGTTTCAGGTACAATTTCAATTAAATGAGCAGGAGGATGCTTCTGCTGAATATTTCTTCCCTGTCTATCTTTAGTGTGTATAAGAGGTATATTTCAAAAAACTCTTTGTTTTGTCTGACCCACCTTAGAAATATCATTGATCTAAATTTACTTATTGAAAAATGTGTCAGAAAGTAATCATGATTCAATTCTCCAGAAGTGAAATTGGTTTTAATTGCCTCATGTTTGAATGATCAGACAAAAGCCCATTTGGGACTAATTTTCTAAGATTGTGAGAATCTGCCACTACCACTGAAACTTTATATTCTTAGAGCTCCTGTAATTCAGGTTTCAATTAGCCTGAGTTAAGCAGCAAAATCTATACTCACTTTTGAAAACATGAAGTGTGAAACATGAAAACAGGACCAAGTTGTCTAAATTATTTTTTTTCTTTTACTTGGAATCTTTATGCAAATTATTCTGAAACTATTTTGGTTTACTTTCAGTTACATTTAAAGGGCAGCTTATTGCTCTAAAGGTCCTCGTTGAAATAAAAGTGTTTCATGATGGCTTTTTTTTCTGGTTTTTACTTTCTTACTATGTTTTTCTGCCCCCTAGTATTTTTCTTATTTTGCTAGTCTGCAGAACTTCCAGAACTCTTGGCTATTAGCCCCTTAAAATGCATTACAATTTCTTGTTTATGTTTTAATGTCTTGATATTTTTGTCCATTCATCATTTCACTTTTACCCTTTTAATGCTTCAACACATGGAAGAATTTGCATTAAACAGTTTTCCTTTAAAAAGTATTTTTTATGGAACACACATATTTTAGATATTTTTCTCTGAGACCTTTTTGGCACTATCTTTTCAGTTCTGGGTAACATCTACCAGATGAGAAATGAGACACTCATTTAATGAGTGCAGGCATTTATTCTTATTATTTATTATTACCTTGTGCTTTTAACCAAATTATTATGATTTTTCTTTCTGTTTCTTGTTCTCCTTAAGGAACCTTTCCACTCATATAACTGATTCTCAGATTCTGGCAGTAACTTTAAATGTGGAAAAGTGTCAAAAATACTTTTGAAGTGAAAGACAGTTTATAATTTCAGATTTATTTGCCAAAAGCTATAAGTGAACTGAGAAATCACTTTTCTCACCTAGATTAATCATACCATCTCTCAGGAAAAGTAATTTGGGTGAGGTATGAATATTTCCTCAATGGAATCCCCCTCAATCCAGAAGATACTCTGAAACAGATGCATTTTCTGTTATGGTTGATCCTGGGGTGAGGCAGACAGCATTTTCTTCATACTATAAACATGGTTGTTCTGTGAACACTTCTACCTGTCTTTGCCTTTCTTTTACCTTGAATGAACTTGCCAGTGAGCTACAGGTCTTTTCCCTGAGCTTATTGCATTGTACTGACAGAATGATAGGTTTTTCCATTGGGGTCTGCACAAACAAGTTCATTTTTCCTTTTGAGATCCTAGCATACTTCTGAAGCCTTTTCATAACCAGTTTGAACAAAAAAACCCACCTTTTTTTGTAAGGTTTCAGTTGGCTAGAGATAAAGGGATTCATCCTTCCTTTGTTATATATAAAGGAAGGCTATAAAGTTAGATATTAAATTTTGCTATTTATTGGCTGACTTAAACTACATAGGTATTCACCAAAAACTAAGGTACTGCACAATTAAAGGTTTGAAAGTGTCATTCCACTATGCATAAGGACTTCCCTAAGTGGAAGCACCTGAAATGGAAATAAACAGACAAAACAAAGTATTCCTTGTGTTTGCATGAATCTGAATGTCCTGAGCCTGAGGAAATTAACCCCAAACTCTCTTCTCCTAGATAGGCACTATAACTGATCAGTTACAGAAAATGCCTTCAGACTGAGTTACAACGATGCTCAGACAAGAGTAAAGTACCTACTCCTCTAATGTGCATCTGCACCTATATTTAGATGCTTATACAATATCATGGTCCAAGCTACAGGCATCAGTAGTGTCACCTCTCAAGAGAAGGCAATGCTATACAGTCATCCAGCAGAATGATTCAAAAAGCCAAAGGTCCCATTTTAGGAGCCAAAATGGATCAATCACTCGGCTTCTCAGTTTTCCATCTCTAAAAAGGAAAAGAACTGTACATCTCAATGTCCAAAAGGGATGCTGGAAAATACCTTGGATTTTCCTTTTTGGTACATTTTTCACTGTATATGAAAAATGGTGATAGGATCAGATGGGACATACATTAAATTTCTTCATAGAAAATGAGAAACTTATCAAAATTATAGTAATGGCAGATGCATTTGGATCATTCAATACATTTCTTATTCATCTGTTGAGAAATCGTCAAGGACAGACAACACTTTGGATCCATTAAATATATTATAAGTGCATATTCTCAAGCAAATTGTGGCTGTTTTGAGAGATAAATTTATTACCTCAAAAGGATAATTTGATCCTTCTGGATGGATAACGTACAGACCAGTTGGAGTTTTTGAAACTGAGCCAACAGTATCTTTAATATCAGTGCAATCCAACCCTAGAGAAGAAAGTATTTGATGAAGTTCATTAGCAAAATATGTTTAAAAAAATCAAATACAGCTTAAGCACATAAATATTACTCTTCTTGGTAATGTATGAATGATTTCAAATAGCAGTTTCTTATCATGCAAACTTTAAAATCATGTTTTATCATTAATTTACCTTAAAAATGAAAATTCTCTGAACTTCATTAAGCTCAGAAAGTATAAAGTATATTCTATAGAGATATTTCTTTCTAATCTTAATGGGTACAATGCAGAAATTAAATTATATATCTGGGTCATTTTACAGATTTTATTTGGGTAACACTTGTACTGAGAAGACGACAAATTATCTGGGGAAGGATGTATTTTTCCTGCAGATATTTGTATTTACACTTGTAAAATCCTTTATGTCATAATGTATACCTAAAAAACCCTTTGCTTCCAAGTGTTAAGCCAAGTCTGTGTAAAACATACTCAGAAAAGCAGTCTGTACAGCCACTAAGACTGCTCAGAGGTAATGTTTCCTTTAGTTGGGATGGACACTACAAAGATTAACTGTCCAGTGGACAAGTGACTTCCATCCCATTCAAAGAAAAATATTGCAAATGCAGATCACACTTTATTGCAAAAGAAAGTGCCATTTAGCAATATCAGATCACTTATGAACTAATGATCATACTTGATACTTTGCATAAAAATCAATAAGATGCTAAACAAGATGCCCAGAATTATCGGTTATGAATTATTGAAAGAATTCTTTATGATGATGTTCTTAAACATTTTACAAATTTTCCAGAGTTTATGTTACTAACACAGAATAAATGCCATAAATGTTATAACTGCTTACCTTTGCTTTAATTAGTTCTTTGTCAAGATACAAAGATAGAAAGGGAAGAGGTCAAGACTAAATGCGAAAAATACTTACCATGAGATTGAACCATTTTGTAAGGAAGGGGATCCAAATGCTTTCTCAAAACCTCTGCGTTCAAAAGAAGAAGTCTGTTCATAAGTTCATTTACCTGCAAATTCAAATAAAAGATTTTTAATTAGGTCGCAGTAAGGAATTCTGCATTCTGAAGACGTTCTTTTTGACTTCTAGTAAATATAATCTGAAAATCATTTTTGTAGTATGTTAGTGATTCATACCTTCATTAGGTGAATTGGTCTGATTTTTTACTTTTTCATCCAAAATTATTTTTAGGCAATTCCAGTTAATTAAAAAAAAAAAAAAAAAAAAAGTCCTTCAGTTTGATTAAGGCTTTTTATCTGTACTGAGCAATCCACAGTGTTTGTAAACTATTGTCAGAGTTAACAGTAATATGATACGTCACCTGCACAAATACAACAGGACTGGAGATAGCAACCAATGTGGAGGAACAGTCCTCCAGGTATGCCACTACGTTGTGAACCAGGTGGTGCTTATCACTCCTTGTAGGAATGGAACTCACAGGCTACCCAAGGTACAGGGAATGGTGACAGAGACTCTAATTCTACTGCTTTAATGACAATATAAATGCTTAATTTTCCTCAGTTAGACAACACCTGTAGTGACAAATAAGAAATAAAAATCTTTATGATAAAAAGTACCTGATTAGAAAGGTAATCCAAAGACGACTGTTGATCATCCATCATGTTTCTTACCAGTTTTTTTGTACTTCTTGCATATTCAACAAGAGAGTTCTGCAAATTTCCTTTAAAAGAAATATGTTCATCCACTTTGTTGTTATGAATCTAGAAATATTCTTGACTGAATGACAACACATTTATGATATCTAAGTGAATATTGAAGGTGTTTAACCTCAGTGTACCTAAAAGTGAAACCAAAGCAGTACAGAGATCACAGATAAAAACCTCAGCCTCCCTGGTTGCAGTGAAGACATCTTAAGAAGTGATGGCTCTTCTTAAGATTTGAAGAAGAATTTTGTCTTATCCTTGGGAAACTTGGATGACCAGTTAACGAATATCACAGAAATACAAGTGCAAATGATAAAAGACAAATATATAAGGTTTCTTGTCATCCTACATATACTTATTCACTCTGCTACTCCTGTTTTCTGCCCTGATGCTAAAAATAAAAAACAATAATAATAAAAAAAAATGCATGTCAGGTAATTAATAATACATGTTAAAAATCATATGGGAAAGAATTTTGGCAATTTCTTTCAGAGGCTGATTACATCATTTGCTGTGTAGTTTGTCAAGGCAGCTAATAATGTCCTGCGTTAAGTATCTATAAAAGGCAAGCTGAAGTACAGATTTCCTCCCACTTTGGCTAACTACCTAACTAACTCCCACTGACCTCCCCTCCACCTAACAATGATGTTTAAATCAGGGACAAACACCCTACTTTTCCCCTCTAATAGAGAGCTACCAGAATCCAGAGGGTAACACAGATCCAGGTGGGCTGAACTCCTTGGATTTGCCTGTCTTCACCAGTGATTATAGAGACTAGCATGATTATCCTTTAACTTGGTCACACCAGCTGCATCCCAAAAACATGGCACACCAAATTTTCTGAACAATACTCAGCCTGGGCAGCAGGGTCAAAGGCTGTCACGTGCTCAAGAAGAGTGAAAAATAAATTAGCACAGCAGAGCAGAGCAGAGGATTGCATAGCATGGCATTGCATAGGTTGTTGCTTAAAGTATTCTTTATGAATACATACTGCACATGTATTGTTTTTCCCCTCGTAAAATTTTAGCTTGAACATCACATGGTACAAGGCATTGTTCTTTTTGTTTTGAAATATCTGCAGATTTATTTTTCTCTTCTGCCTTGAGTGGTTCCTCCACAGCTCCAACATTCCTTGTGCCCTGTTGTACCAAACAATGGAGGGGGAAATAAATTGATCATAAAGCATATATAAAATAGATCGGTCTGCCAAAATGAATTAGATTACTCCATGGATCTTCCTTCAAAACCTGTGTTTTTTAAAGCTTTATCAAGCAATAATTGACAGAGCTGAAATCATGGCCTGTTAGGTGTCTTCTGCTTAGCTATACCTCACAAGAGAAAAAGAATGTCAGAGGTAAAGATCAACCTCTACAACTTTAAAAAATACCACCAGCATTTCTGGTTAAGTATTCTACTTGTGAGCACTGTGAACTGGAGGCAAGAACTTGCAAATCTTGCATTTAAGGTCACATTTTAGGAATCACCACACACAACAGACATCTTAAATGCTAACAAAGTTATTTTCACTGAAAAGTGAAATACCACATATTAGCAAAACACTTTCACTCTTGAAAGCCCCTAAATTAATTACTTAGATTCTGATCATGGAAATACTTGCACAAGTTATTAATCTATGCACACATGCAGTCCCAAGCAGCTTTGCAGATAAACTTAACATTAAAAAAATATTTTAAATGCTCTGATAGAGGAAAGAATAAAGGGACACTATTCATAGGCACACAGTTATCTGAAATAGGAACAATATAAGCATTAGTAAAAGTAATTACACCTATCAATGTTCTTTTAAAATATTTTTTTTATATTTAAGATTTTTTCTTCCATGGTGCCATGTGGCATAAAATAAGAGAATGCCTCTGACTCATCACTTAAAGAAATGCTAAAAGTAATTCCTGAAATATGTGTCATTGTCAAAAGACTAAGAAACACATTTGAGTCTGTTCGTCGATTCCATAGTCTCAGCAAAGCACTGTAGTATGTTCATATGTTGTATTTTCAAATGTAAATAGGATCCTTAGGAAAGTAAATATTTTAATGAAAAACAAAACTTATTTAGACTTGAACATTCCTTCAACATAATATTTCTCTTCTCCTGCTGCAAATTTCTCTTTCTGGTATCAGCACTACACTGGCAAAGCACTGAACAGTTTTTTACCTGATTTTTGCTTTCTAAAAGTGAAAGTAAAAATTACATGAAACTGTTCCAACCCAAACCATTCTATGATTCTATTAACAAGGAGATTTTTTTTAAAAAAAAAAAGATTTCAAATTATTAATGTAACAGTATTTTGTGTGTGGAGATAAATGCTAGAGAACTAAAAGAATATGTTTTTTTAATCTTAAAATAAGCACAAAATAAAGGAAGAAAAATTCTTTAAGAATTATAAATAGATCACTTGAAACTTATAAATAGATCAGTTGAAACTGGTTTGTTCCAGGGCTTTATCACAGCTATTCACCAGATGTTCAATTAAATACTGCCAAGCAAATATTTTTAATCAATATTTATTTTTAACAAAAGCCAACATGAAACAGGCAATTAAATCTGACCTCAGCAATTCAAGCAAAAACTGTGACTCTGCCAAAAACAATAGTTACTTTGCATTTACAGTCATGCAGATGAGATTAAAAATCTGGCCTAACAACTGAGCTATGATGAATCTCATTAACAGAAAAAAAAATTTCTAATAAACTGAATTCCTCCAATTTCAGTATAGTTTCTTTTCTCTATCTGAAAATACCTGAATCTTCTGTACTTTCGTATCTATCCTGAATAAAGCAACCTACATTTTAAAAACAACTTTCAATTTTCTGAAAAATCATTCAGTTACATTCATTAGCTTATCTAAGCAAAGTAATTGAAAGTCTTACCTTCGATGAACAAGGCTTGACATTAGTTACGACGGTCTCTCCTGAACTGAACAAAATAATACTAAGACAAATCAGTGAAGTTACCCTAAAGCAGTTCATCTTTTACTTGAAGAAATGCAAATGTTTTGATGGGTTTCAAATTTCCATGGAAAGGATTGTGCACTATGAAGTCCTGAGCTAACTATTTGGGAATGTCTACAGCACAAAGAGCAGCCAACACATCACTCCTTTAATGCCTGGATTTAATAAACCACATTTCAATTGCACAGTAGATTTTATATACTAATGCCTGTATCCTGAGAGCAATTACTGCTTATCACCCCTACATGACAAATCAAATATATATTTTCATTGTGATAAAACTGACAGATTTTCTGATATGCTATTTTTGAGCTTTGGTATATATTTGGTATTGAGTAGTCTGGGATACTTGAAAGAAAAACTAGTATTAATCAATGTTTTACTTTTTTTACAAAGGTTTTTATAATTAAAATGGAAGTGTTTATATTGGTGTGATGGCAGTGCACTAGAACAGACTGTGAAGGCACTTTTAGAATATATCCTAAAAGCAAATTCAAAGCAGAAAAATTAAAAATATTACTTTAAAGTAACACTTTGTGTTACATAGAAAATTGTTTACTGGGAGGACAATAGCCAGCTCTTGGTCTCACTGGTAGCCCATCTGTAGGAACACAGGTATAGAGAGTGAGACCATCATTCAAATACAACTATTTTTATCTCTGAAGAATGTCAAAGTACAAAAGAATGTCCTGAAAAAGAAGAAAATTAAATGTAGCCCACAGAATCTTAACTAGAGCTATGAGGTACTTACAGTTTTCATACATTCAATTCCACTATTTTTATATCTTAAAAACTGGATCTGTATTTTAACCAAAAAGGAAATTACTTGGAAAGATTAATTGGAAAGTTCATAAAGATCCAACAGATTTTCAACTCCTCATGCACATTAAGAATTTAAACTGTTTGCAATCTGGCTGAATAAATAAAATCTCAGCTTCTAACATACCCTTGGGAGATAAACAGTCTAGAGGACTGTCAGATTACACTGTTCAGCATCAGTTTACACCGATCCATCCAGACAATGTTCCAAATTTCTCTTGATACTGTGGTTCATCTCCATCCCTGTCTGAAGTTGGAATACACTGGAGATAGCTTTTTCTACAGAGATTTGAAAGCAATTGGGAGAGGAGGGTTAATAAAGTTTTAAATCCCGATTTTAATCCAATTTTTTAATCCAATGTTTTCTTTCAAAATTAATAGCTGAAGGGCACTAAGCACCTGTACCTGGCCTCTCCCTGAGAGGAGCACATTCAACCACCTGTGAAGTATTTAACATTTCTCAAAATTTTCAGTATTTCTCAAAATCAAATTTTTAATTTGTTCTGAACGTGGCACATAGCTTTCTGACACAAGAATTACTAGATAATGATGACTAGTGCATCAGTTGACGGTCTCTCAAGAAGATGCACGTTGTAATCGACAGGTCAGTCTCAGAAAGAGGGTGGAAAGACTCATGGCTACCTATATATGTCATCCTATGCACAGAAATAGGAAAGGTGACAAATTTCAGGAAGGAATGGCTGAAACAGAACGTTGACTGAACTTCTTCTCCATGCAGTTGCATACACAGTTAAACTGAAGCTTGGAGGAAAGCTAAAGGGCATTATCAGATGAATACCCCACTGGAACAAGAAGGAAAGAAAAATGTTTTTCTGCAGCTCCAGCCTTCAAATAAAACTTGTAATAAATTCAGAATCTATCCCACAAAGATTTAAGAGCTGATCTTTATCCTTCACTGGAATATCGATCTATAGTCCACAGTAAAATTTATGAAACTTCTTTCAAACCAGCTGCCAGAGTGGGACCTTTCATTTCTTAACCACTTGAGATTAGGCTTGTTGTCCCAGAAAAATCATACAGTCCTGAAATACACGGTCCTCGGCTAGTTGTCTCATCCTACAGCCTGAAGGACATGAGGAGCTGGGATATTATAAAAATTAAGCACATTTGACAACCTGAGCATCAGTAGTCTTGACTGTAAAATGGTAGTAGTAACACCTACTTCACAAGCTGTTCTACGGGGGGTGGTGGGGTGGTGGTGTGTCTGTGGAGAAAAGTATTTTACAAATGACTGGTACTATTTTTACCCTTCTAGTCAAAGACATAGAACAGCTGCACACTGAAAAAGAGAAGAATTGGTTTAAGCTCAAATACAACAGCCGAGAAATGTCTCGCCAGGAAATCACCAGGGCAGTTAGCCTTTTGCTGACAGCTCATCCAAGACATGGCGATATCCCAAGACAACACACCCTGCTTTGCCTGGGGGAAAACAAAAAAAAATTGCAGTGTTAAGAACTTATTTTCTTTGTGTAACTTTATGTACTTTTAATATACTTTATTTTCTATAAAAATTTATATAATTTAACTTTTTTTTCCTTATTCTGATTTCTTCACCCTGCGGTTAAAAGATTATGCTTTGAACTCCAAGACTTGACTGTCAACAGATTCAAGAGATCCGCAGAGAGCAGAGCCCACCGGCAGCAAACGGGCTCAGCGAGGCGCTTGTTCGCGCTGCAAAAACTCATTAAAAACGCGTTTGTTCGGATACCGGGGTTTTATGTTTGGGTTTGTGGGTTTTTTTAATTGGGGGTGGGGGGAAGGTGTTTGTTTATGTTTAAACAGCATTTGTTAGTTACAAGAAGTGCAGGGAGGATGGAAACCTCGGCGAGCGCCAGTCACCGCGCCCGGGCGGGGAGCGCGACGGCGGCGTGCCGGAAGAGGCGGGCGGACGCGGAGAGTGGCCGCGCCTGGCTTCCACCCCGGGCAGGGCCGGGCCGGGCCCCCGGAGGTTGCGCTCACAGCGGAGCACCCGTTCACCCTGTCCCTCGGCCGGGCTTCAAGTCTAGTAACGGCAGGGCCAGGCAAACCGCCACCGCTCCCTCAGCCACCGCCCTCTCAGCCGCTCCCCGCCGCCCCCCTCAGCCACCGCCCCCTCAGCCGCTCCCACCGCCCCCTGAGCCGCCGGCCCCTCAGCTGCCGCCCCCAGCCGCTTCCCCGCCCCGTTGCGAAGGGAGCGGCGTCCCCGTTGCTACGGTGGTGGCGGCGCGACCGGGGCGCGCTGGGGAGCGGAGCGGAGCCCGGCACTGAGTGCGGCGCGCTCCGGTGTGGGGCCGGCGGGGCCGGCGCGCTGGATGGAGCCCAGCGAGAAGGGCGGCCAGGCGGTGCGCAGGCAGGATGCTCCCGGCGGCCGCCAGGCCCGCGCGGGTGGGAGGCGGCAGGCTGCAGCGTATCTTTCGGGGGGCTCGGCCGGCGGTGGGGGGCTGGGGCGGGCGGTGGAGCGGCCCGTGAGGGCGGGCGGCCTCGGGGGTGGCCGCCCCGCAGGGGCAGGGCCCGCGGGCACCGGCCTGTGCCTCGCCCAGGGGCGGTGGGGCCGCGGGGCTGCGCCGGGCCCCTGCGGGCGGCAGCGGTGGGCAGCCGGGCGGCAGCGGTGGGCAGCCGCCATCCCGCGCCGCGGGGGATCGCCCCGGCAGCGGCGCCAAGTAAAACTCGTACTTTCGGGGGTTTCAGAGCGCTGTGGAAAGGCTGACTTCTCAGGCAACTTCGGAGCTTTCTTGTTTTCCTTCCTCGAAGAGGTGCTGCCACTGAGAATTGTATTCTCCACCCTAACTTGGGGATCCTTACTGTCGTGAATGTAAGGGATGAACAGTGACACCAGTTCTGAGCCCCGCCTGTAGGGTGCTGCTGAAATCGTTACTGAGGTGGGGCGGGACCGCTCCTGCTCATGGATAGCTTCTATCCAGGGATATTGACGAATTTCAGTGTAAACAGCTAATCCTTTGCCGGAGGGGGCCGGTTGTTACTATTGGAAACATTTTCCCCGTGATACATGTATCTATATGTTACAGATTTAAATAACAACAGAACGATGTCTCTTCAAATAAACGTAACAAGGGCGAGGTTTTCACCTGCTGATGCAAAGCCTCTCTTAAAATCACTGTAAACAGTAAAATGCAGTTACTTTTTTTCTGGATGAACATAAATTTAATTATTACTATAATATACAATTATGGGACCAACTGTTGTGTACTTAGTCAAAAGGTGTATCAGCATTTTCTATCTCATGGGTAAAGTTTGCCCTTCCCCGAAAAGGTATATAAAGTCAATCAAAAAGGCTACTTACTATATTTTTTAATGAGCTGTTTGCTACAGTTTCCATTGTCCTTAACATAATACTAGGGATGGAACTTTAACATGTCATTTTGAGTGGGATTTAAAAGAGGAACATCGGGCATTGAAGGAAAATCAAAAAATATGTCAGAGTAAAGCACAGAAATATTTGATAGAGACAAACAGACGAATAAGGTAAGTAACTAGGGTTCCTCTGGTGGGAGACTGTTAAAAAAAAAAAAAAAGTCAAAACCTAGAGACACTTCAGTATCTTTCAATTATTTGCATATTCACTTTGCTAAATAGCTTCACTGCTTTGTTCTAGAGGAATCTAGGCTGGAAAGTTTCACTAATCCAGTTTCTTGCTATAGCACAAATAAAATATAAAAAGAAAAATATTCTGATTTACTCACTACTTTTTGGAAACTCACTGTAGTCACCTCTTACTGTATAAAGTAAAGGTAACTAGAGCTTTCATCTGGTTGCTCTGATCTGCAATGGATGTGTGAAACATGCATTCAGATGCATAGTACCAGCCAGCACACAGGCAGTTGTTGCCTTCTGAAGTGTACATTTTTCAGTCTGCACGGCATAACAGCCTCCCCAGTGTGGCGGGGCTTTGTGCTCCCACGCCCCAATAAACACAATGCAAAGTCTTTCTAGTACAGGATATTCTGTACTGAAATTTTAAACAGAGCTTTGATTATTCAGTCTTTCTGCATACATGAGAACGCAAAGTCATGAAATATTCTGCGACAAATGGATTAAGTAAATTATACTCTGAGATGTTTCAGTGAAGTGCTGTAAGTAGTTGAATAGGTATAGGGGGCTTTTCCCTAGCATTGAGATCATACACATACAGGAGACTAGTCTGTGTATACTGTAGAGGCAGATGTTCCTGTATGTATAGATGGTTATACCGGAGAGGCAAGGAGTTCCTCTTTGCAAGCCCCTGAGCCTCAGACCTCTGCCTGTTGTTAACTCATTAACGCTCATCCCCCATAGTTCCCATATCAGATGATTTCTGTTGTACAGTGTTTACTTATTGCAATATGTTGGTAACTCATATGACAGGCAGTAGATACTGTTTCTTCTGCCACTTTAGCTTGACAGTATGTGCTGTCAGCATATGTCTTGAAATACAAATAAAAATGGAAGAGGATGTATAATCACCTTTGAGTGATTAAAAGACATTGTGCGACCCACAACCTTTGCAGATAGTAAACTGAGTCCCAGCTGAAAGGTTAAATATCTTATTTAGTTTTCTGGAACAGTACCACTGGAACACTGCACATCTCAGATGAACACTGTTTATTGTATTACTGGGCTTGAAATGCTATACTCTTAACATAAAAGCAAATACCAGACAGCCTGCATATATTTGACAGACTAGTGTAGTTAAACTAATACTCATTGATACATAAATAGATTTCCATATGTATTTCATCGCAGCCTTAAGAAACACAGTATAAATCCAAGTTACTCAGGTGAGCCAATTAAAAATTTAGGTATGGTATTCATAAAATGAAATTGTTTCCATTTGTGATAATTGAGAATGGCATAACTGTAAGTATAATAAGCAGTTCAAATGGAAGTCTGAGGTGACAAGTCTTCCCCTAATAACTGAAAAGGAGTTAGTTGTCTAATGTTAGAAAGGTAGTAAGTACATACAGTATTAATAAGCTGTGAAATATAAATCAAAATTAAGGGTCATTGCATATATGGAAGAAAGGAATTTGGAAATAAAAAGTTCCTTGAAACTGAATTTATGGGTTTTTTCCTGACAGTTATGCAGGTCATGTCTCAGCTCTGTGTATGAGCCAAGATCCATTAGCTTTGTAGCACATGTAAAGGTGTTAGCTATGATGATGGTTCCTCAAGGGTAGCATGACTTCCTTAAGCTCCACATTCTCACCTGACAGCACCCTAAATTCTCCCTGACAGGGCTTACATGTGTGTATCAGAAGTTATTCTTGGCACTGCTGGTTTGTAATTTCAAAGCTGAAATTGTTTCTTTCATATTTCTTTTTCCTTCAACATATGGAGAGTAGACATGAGTGCGCTATGAAGTATGACAGTCAGTTTTCTACTTCTAACCTTCACACAGAGTGGTGTGAGGTTGGAAATGACCTCTTGAGGTCATCTGGTCAAACCTAGAGCTGGTTACACAGGACCAGCTTTTGAGTATCTCCAAAGATGGAGACTTCACAACCTCTCTGGGCAACCTGTGCCAGTGCTCAGACATCCTCACAGTAAAAACAGTGTTGCTTGATGTTCAGAGGGAAACTCCTGTGTTTCAGTTTGTGCCCGTTGTCTCTGATCCTAGCACTGGGCACTGCTGAAAAGAGCCTGGCTATGTCCTTTTTACATCCTCCCTTCATTTTAGATGTTTTTAGATGTTTTAGATGTATTTATAGATGTTGATAAGATCCTCCCCAAGCCTTCTCTTCCCTAGGCTGAACATTCCTCTTAGGAGACATGCTCCAGTCTCTTCATCATTTTTGTGGCCCTTCTTTGGACTGTCTCCAGTCTGTTCATGTCTCTCTTGTATTGGGGAGCCCAAAACTGGACACAGCGCTCCAGGTGTGGCCTTACCAGTGCTGAGTAGAGGAGAAGGATGACCTCCCTTGACCTGCTGGCAATGCTTTGCTCAATGCAGCCCAGGATACCGTTGGCCTTCTTTGTCGCAAGGGCCCATTGCTGACTCATGTTCAACTTGGTGTACACCTCGACTCCAAGGACCTTTCTGCAAGGCTGGGTGGTCCCCTGCATATATTGGTGCCCAGGGTTGGTCGGTTGTTCCTCCCCAGGTGTAGGACTTTGCACTTCCTCTTGTTCATCTTCATTAAGTTCCTGTCAACCCATTTCTCCAGCCTGTTGAGGTCTTCCTGGATGCCAGCATGACTCTCTGGTGTATCAACCACTCATCTCAGTTTGTTAACATCTGCAAACTTGCTGAGAATACAGTCTGCCCCATCATCCAAATCATTTTTTGTCAACAGCTGGCTGAACATGAGCCAGCAGTGTGCCCAGGTGGCCAAGAAGGCCAACAGCATCCTGGCTTGTATCAGAAATAGTGTGGCCAGCAGGATTAGGGAAGTGATCGTCTCTCTGCACTCAGTACTGTTGAGGCTACACGTCGAATAATGTGTTCAGTTTTGGGCTCCTCACTACAAGAGGGATGTTGAGGTGCTGGAGCATTTCCAGAGAAGAGCAACAGAGCTGGTGAAGGGTCTGGAGCACAAGTCTTATGAGGAGCAGCTGAGGAAACTGGGAGTGTTTACCCTGGAGAAAAGGCTCAGGGGGGACTTTATCACTCTCCACAACTACCTGAAAGGAGGCTGTAGAGGTGGGTGTCCATCTCTTCTCCCAGATAACTAGTGATAGGACAAGAAGAAATGGCCTCAGGTTATGTCAGGGGAGGTTTATATTGGATATTAGGAAAAAAAAAATCATTGAAAGGGTTGTCACTCATTGGAACAGGCTGCCCAGGGAAGTGGTTGAGTCACCATCCCTGGAGGTATTTAAAAGACATGTAGATGTGGTGCTTAGGACGTGGTTTAGCGGTGGACTTGGCAGTGTTAAGTTTGCAATTGGACTTGATGATCTTAAAGGTCTTTTCCAACCTAGATGATCCTGTGATTCTATGATTAATGAAGATGTTAAACAGGACTGAGCCCAGTATTGATCCCTGGAGTACACCACTAGCTACTGGCCTCCAACCAGACTTTGTGCCACTAATCACCACCCTCTGGGCCCAGCCATTCAGCCAGTTTTCAGTCCACCTCCATGTCTGCTAACCCAGCCAGTACCTCAACAGCTCATCTATGAGGATCTTACAGGAGACAGTATCAATAGGCTTCCTGAAGTCCACATAGACAATACCCACTGCCCTCCCCTCACCTAGCAAGCCAGTGATTTCTTTGTAGAAATCTATCAAGTTGGTCAAGCATGAACAAATTTAATGTCAATCTTACATTTATAAAGCTTCTGTTGAAAAGTAACAGCAGTCGGTTCCCTTTAGCAAATATATCTTCCCTAAAGGAATATATAATCTACCTTTATAGATATACCTTTATATCTATAAAAATAGCAGAGCTTCTGCTTTGTTCTCAAACTTGTGTCATTTAGGTTCATTCTCTTTGTGTTGCATTGTGGAGTAAAACTTTTCTGTGTATTTTTGTGTGTTTTTTTGAACAATCACCACCAGCCTACCTTTAAACAAAGCAATACCAAGGCTGACCCCCAGTCCAATAGCCTCTAAATGCACAGCACTTTTTAAGCTAATGAGACCTACCTATGCAGAGAGCTTGTGGATTGAGGTCTCCTGTTTTCAGCCTTTTCTATATGTACTTGTAATGAAATCTTTCCTGACAGTGTTGTATCAATCCATTGTCAATACCTCTAAAATGCAGCAGCTTCAGCATTAACAATACTTAGCTTCTGACAAGATGTGCTCAGTTAATTGGTTTACTAGTAATAAACAAAAACATCACTTGCACAAAAAAGAGCAAGTATAGCTTTGGGAAGGAAAGTTTCAGTAACTTAGGTCACAGATCTTTTTCAAAGTGAATTCTTAGCAGAAGCCATATTCCTATCTGATGCTATCAATGTTTTTGCTTCTTTTGTACTGACCAAGCTCCTCAGTTTTGTGTTAGCAGCAGTACTTCAACACAGGGAAAAAAAACAGCCTACTATTTGTCTTTAAGAAGTTGCCTGAGGATCAAGAAAGTAATTTCTTTATTGTCTCACTGATACGTGATGTTTCTATTTCAAGATCAGTTTAAGAATTAGATACAATCTGGGGCAGTAGCTAACAGATATTTTGTTTAAATAACTGGAATATCCTGGAAATAAGAGCTACTGAGTAAGCACGTACTTGACATAAATGAATAGGAGATTTTATTTTTGGTTTATATACCACACTACTTTCTAAATACCAGCTGCTGATTTGCTGGGGACTGTAGCCTTCCCACTGTTATTGCACAACCCATCCCATTTTCCTGTGATGTTACTGGCTGCAGGTAGCTGGTTCATTCTGGAAATGAAATTGTCTGTGTGCATTTTTAAATAAGCCTTACAATCAGCTATCTTGGTTCAGTGTTTTGAATTCCCTTGAAATCTGAATAGCTAATCTTGTCAATCATAGTTTCACGTTGCTATTGTATCCCATTTTGTGCTACTAAACTGATTGTCATTCAGGAAGCCTCACAACGACTAGAAACTGATGCTAACTTACATCTTTATAGGTAAAAGCTGTAGTTCCTTTGTGTTATTTCTCAATAACAACTTCTAAACTGTTACTATTTCCCCAACAGCTTGTGAAAGGCACACACACAGAGCATTTGCAGTTCACCTTCCTATTGATCTGCCCACTGTGATACATTTACATGGTAAAGACTGTGGTGAAAGTCACATTGGTGACAAAAACTGGTTGAGTCTGCATGTCAATTCAGATATAAGAAAGGATCAAATCTCTGACTGATGCTAAAAATAAAAAGATTGTGGTGTGTCTCTTCTTCACCACCCACTGTCACATTTATGTTCAGACAAACCATAGAAATCCAGCTGTGCTTGAGTTTATAGCATTTAATTTATGGACAAGCAGGCTTTTGTACTAAAAATGCAAATGGATAAGCAAGTAAATTACTAATATTTTTGTAAATTTAATTAGAAAAATAGGGATCATCTACTTCTGCTTCTTAAATACAGAGCCTTTGAAGAAAAACAGAAGCAAGAAGAAGAAAAAACCCAAAGATTTAGAGAACAAGTTCTGCAGCAGAGGAAAAATAAACTTCAGAAAGTGACTGATAAGTTCCAGCGTGCTCATCTGCCTTTTTCTCAGCACAAGCAAATGGGTTTGTAAATGAAAATTTAACTATTATTCACAATACAAGTGTTTTTCTATTAGTAGAGTGTAACTGAGGCAAACAGAACAATTAACTTCACTCAAATTAATTGAATTCATGTAAACAAAACTGACAGGAAGGTCAAATCTGATACATATGACAAAATTGGGAAGAGGGAAACCCCACCCCCCCCAACATTTTTTTTTCCTACAAATTGCTTTGTGAGCTATGTCATTATATTATGGTCACAGTAAGTACATTACCTGCTTGGGATATTGTGGCTTCCTGGATTTTCTCCACTTTTTTCACTGCAGTTTGCTTATTGCTGACAGTACTGTGCTTTCACAGCTGGGTGTGAGATGTTACAAGGCCACGGGAATTTACTAGGATGGTATAATGGGCCATTGTTTGAACCCCTGAATATGAAATATTCAAGAATATGCATTTTGTTTATCAGTCAGTAAAAGCAGACTTAACATGTATTAATGTATTACATAACTTTTGTTGAATTAGTCAGCTTTTTAAGCTGCTCTTTCATTGCTGGGAAATAATGATCACTTCAACTTTGTTCCTGCTTCCTTGGAATCAATGCAGATTGGCAGGAGCTTTTAACAGCATCAGCCAAGTCTGATTTCCAGTCAACTTTCCAGTGTTGAAACTCTTAAGATATGGTATATTACTTAGGTATTCTTTAACAGATTTACTCTCCCAACTGCAATTGCGCCAACTGTGAGGTAATGTCTCTGACTTCAAGATCAAATGTCAGATTAAAATAACAAAATAGAACAGTATGGTTTAGGGCTTCTTCATAGCTCTACTGACAGCCCAGACTGTTTAACAATACAATGAATCACAACTTTTTTCCTTGGTTTTCCTTTATAGCAGTTCTGCCTCTACCACTTTCTACCCTACTTTTACTTACTTGAAAGAGACAACACCTTGTGCCTGTCTGGACTCTTTTTCCGCTGATTCGATTATTAAGTTACAATTTGGCCTCTGTAAAATACCTGCAAGCCATAACTTTGGCTTAATGCATGATACAATAATCATGATGTAAAAACAAATCTAGTGATGAATTTTTTATCCTCCTACTTTTTCAACAATGCAGTCTAAAAACAAATAGCAAGACTGTTGAATAGATGTGTTACTGTAAACACTTAAATAGACTGAGGTTTTTTTTTTCAGAGGAACTAGAGATGTTCTAGCATGTCTAACGATGCTAAACCACTCAGTTTATTCTAACACTCTGGATTTATGCTTCCAAACTTCAGAAACTTAACCAAACCATTTATGGTAAAATATTCCAATTTTTAAAATATTTTTTCCATTGTGTTTTTTACTCTAATCCCTGCAGTCCAGACAAAAGCAGCTTTTCAGTTAGAAGAAGCTCTTGAACAAATTAAAGGATCATTATTAACACAAGGACTGTGCTTCCCCAGCAGGAACAAAACCAACTTCAGGTAAGCATTTCTGTTTACTCTGATGATCAAAGGAAGTAAATTGCTTAGTGTATTCAATAAGCAGCAGACAATTACTCATTAAGAAATTGTAGGCCGTTTCTCTCATGGCAAAGAAAGCACTTCTGTGAACCGTTCCAATGAAACATTATGAAACATCCTTGAGTTGTTTGTGTCTATTTGGTAAGACAGCAGAGGACACAAACCTTTTCCCTTCACTGGAATTCTGGGACTGCCTGGGGCTAACCCAGTCCTCATTCGGTTGCAGCCTGACACAGATTGCCGTGGTTATCAAACCGGCTGCTCTTGTATGAATTATAAAGAATTCCGTGTAGAAGACTTCTTATTCTTATTCAGATTTTTTCTTTTTGACATTCAAGGATAGTTTGGCTCGTATATTCATCCCACGATTTTATCTTCAATCCAGCTGTCATACCTTTTTCTCTTTCTCTATATGTATCTTGAGCATCCTGATAACAATTTGGCCTGCAATTTCATTTTGTATCACTTAAAATTTGAATTGCATACTTTTCACTCTATCCAAGCACTTTTTCTAAGATACCATGACTTATAACAGAATGCTTCTTCATGCATAGTTTATCTATCTGCTGTATTTGATAATCCTCCCTGATTATCCCCTTCCTAATCTCTCATTTATCTAATGTTTCAATTCAGGGTTGTTTTTTTTTTTAGTTGCTGCTTTTATTGTAACTATTATTGTAGTTCATTTCTGTATGTTATAAATTGTGCAGGTGTTCAGAATAGAGATGAATTCTGTCTAAAAGTGGTCTCCCTACTTCTGAGCCTCAGTGTTTTCTTCATTGTGACGTTAATATTCAATTTGATTACATATACACTGCTGATTAATACATGTTTTCAGGTAATAAACTGGACAATTGAGAAAATATTTCATGCCTCTTAGAGCTGAATACTCATACTATCTGCCAGTCAACATGCATATAGTTCTGCAGATACTACACTGTATTGACATAATAAAGGAAGATTGCAGCCATAAAAACAAACAAACAAAAAACCTACCTGCTAAATATAAGCTGAAGTTGTGGCAAAAAAATGTAGGTGTTTCTGAACCCTGTCTCAAGGTTCCTGATCGTTTGTATTATTTCACTCATAGGTTTGATTAAGGACAGCGGCTCAGTGCATCTTACCCCTGCATTTATCATTTGTTTCCCTGTTTTCCATCTTTCTTCAAACTGCTCCTTGTGCCTCAGGGGTTCACATTTTTCTCTCAGGACCTCTTCAGACCACTTACCATTTTTTACTGTATAACAGTCTTGTCACTCCATACTATATTTGTATAATTTTGAGAATTCATTATTCTGTAATTATGATAGTGTGTTCTTTTCCTGATTATCATTTTTATAACCTGATTTCCTAAGGAAATTAAATTTGTATGTTCATATTCTTTTACAGTGTGTGTTCCCCTAGTAATCAAATTTGAGAGAGAGATAAGAATCTCAAAAATGATTATATTCCTACAAGTTTGAAATTGGCAATTGGGCAAAGAAGAAATTATTCAAACAAGTGACACTAGCTTGAAAAAGGTTTAAAAGTTGAGTCCATGTTGACCTAGTGACAGGTCACAAGCCAGTTAATACAGATAAGACAGCACTCAAATATCTTGGAACCTGCCACAGAATGTGCTGCCTCTTCTCCAGCTGGCAACTAGGAGGCTTGGGCAGGAGCCGTGTGGGTTGGGTGAAGGAGGATGTAGAGAATATTGGGAGTATAGTAATAAGGCAAAAAGAATTAAGTTATTGCAGTACAGGCTTGTGTATCAGGGCAAGGTATACAAATTAATATGCAATTAAGCTTCACTTATTCTAATGCTAACAATTTGTATTCCTTCCTTGTGACAGAAAATTCTCTATGCATTTCTGTCTGCATCTCACGCAATTCCTTACTAAGCACTGAGATTCAAACTGAACACGTGCTACGCAGAATAGATTCTTCTGATCTGCTGCAGGATGTTATGCAGGGTTGTTCCTTTTAGTTTTGGTCTGGGAGCCACAGTTTGTGTGGGTCATAAAAGTGGCATTTCTGGGTTTTCAGACTTGGTTCCAAAACTTGTGCAAATTTCTCTTAAAGGGTAAATAAATTTCTTGCAAATCAGTACAGCAAAGTAAGCTTTGATACAGATAAGCATTTTGAGAAGGTTCTCAAAGTTTCTTCAAAACTCCCTGGTTCTGAGCTGTAAAGCTTTAAAAATGTCTTATAATCCCTTTAATTGGAAATTCTGAGACTGCTAATAACTAACTCAAATGAGGTAGTAGATCTTTTTCTGGGTTTCTCCCTCTTCTTACACTTCTATGAACACTTAAACCAAAAATTTTGTATGATCTTTAGAATTCACCCTCCCTCAGAAATAAAATGTATGGAATTCATTCACAGTCCCCTTCTAAAGGAAAAAAATGAATACTGTATTAAGTATTCAAGATAAATATGGCTGCAGACCCAACTGGATATAGGTCAATTTTATAAGATTCTAGAATTCTTAATGTCTATTTTTTAAAAAACGTAAAAAAAATTAAAGCAATGGAGACATTTTGCCTCCTCTTGAAGAAAGGAAAAAAATCCTGAAACACCTAATAAGTGAGAGATTGTATCTGTGCTTGCAGTAGGGCTACTCTGCTTCCAGTAAGGATTACTTTTCAAATGCTGAAGCAAAAATGTTGTTCAACTCATTAGCTGACAGGCATTGGGATGTGTGCACACAGGTGTGTAAATGGTACGCTGTACTTTGTACAAGAGCTATTTCCCTGTTTGTGTTTAAAAACAGTTGTATTTGATCAGGTTGTCTTGGGATAGAAACTTAATTATGACAAATCAAAATCTTTCTCTGAAAAAAGTTGAAATGTAGAAGCTTATATAAATATAAATGGTCTAAACATCCAAATAGCTATCAAGAAACTTTCCCATTCCCCCAACACAAAACCCCACATACACACAAAAGAAACCTTCAAATTTTTTCAGGGGTGCAGGTGTAAATCAGTATGTCCACAGTAACAAAGTCTTTAAAAGTGGATAGGTACAGAATGTTTTTGGAGGGAGGACATCTTCCATTCTAAAGAATACAGAATGCAGAATTCTAAGTTACGTAAATAAATATGGGAAGTTGTTTTCCCTTTTCGCTATCAGGCATCTCATCAGAAATTATAAATTCCTTTTCAGACTCTGCCAAATGTATCTCTCTGCTTAGATCAGTGCAATTAAGGCAACCTTTTTATGTATAAAGTCTTCTGAAAAATAACAATAATCTTGATGGGATTCCATTCTCCATTGTCCTAAAACTGTAAGTGTTGTAATAAATACAGAAAAGGTCTCATTAGACTATTTACCCATTTGACATAGATGTACTAAAAAGAAAAGGGATTGATTTTAAAAGGGAGTATAATTTTAGATACAGAAAGAAGATGAAACAGGTGAAGGCTCAGAAGAACCAACTGTGAAAACTTAAGCTGAAGAAATGGAGAGAAATTAAGGAAAGGGGTTATTGAGTTTCTGTACCTGTATTAGACACCTGGTAGCCATCTCCAGCTCGGAACAATACACATTTCCTAATAATGCATCTCTGCTGGATAGACAGTAGAGAAAGATGAGGTCTGTGTGTGTTGTGTGTCTGCATTGTTCAAATTTGCTCAGTAGGGGTGCCAGCTGTTAAAGAAGATAGCTTTGTGTAGCATGAAATAGTTGTATCTTCTGACCAGTTCCTACACTGCATATTGCCTATATGTGAAAGATATATCATCTTCTCCATTGCCTTCACTGAAAATGAGAATGGGTAAAATATGCATGGTAGAGCATCTTGTCAGACCAGGTTCCAATTAAAAAAAAGTAAAAAAGGGAAATATATGAAAGCCTGATTTCCATATTTAGGTGCAGATTAAAAGTTCACTTTTGCAACAATTTAGCTAAACAACTTCAGCCAATTTAGCAATATTTAAAGGATCATGCTGATGCTGCTAAGGAATTATAGATGGAGAAATGCATCCTGGGAATGCTGGAAAGCATCTGCGTATTGCACGGACAATAAGGTTTGGTTTGTTACTTAAAATCCAGTGATTGATGAGACAAAGTGTCATTTTAAATATTGGACCTGGTCAAGCTGGTAAAATACAAGCTCGATTTCCCCTTTTTGTTAATGTTATACCCATTTTACAAATAACTTCACTGAAATTTTATACAGATAATCTGTTTCCAATATCTATTCTCCTTCTACCACCATTTGCAATCATTGTGGAGTACAACAAATACTTGATCCTAAATGAGCAAGACATAAACTTGTCTTTCTAATCAATTGTAAGGGTTATGTCTCTACTGAACAGATGTAAGAACTCAAAGCATGTATCTGATGAGAGATTCCTGTAACTGCCGCTTTGGATATGCCAAACTAAGGGAGTTTAGGGCCCTTGAACCAGGTTGGAGCCAAAAGACAGGGTCAGTCTCCTTTGCTAAACTGTTCCACTTACGCAGTCAAGCACAGCTGGCAACCTGCTAATAGTCATACTTCCAGAAGACTAAAGCTTAATCTGCCTATGAGTTGGTGGGTTTTGGTGTGTAGGTTATTTAGGTGGGTTTTTTTAAGACCTACCTTTCTTATTGGTTAAACTACTTGTTTCTTGTTTTTGTCATGCTCGATATCTACCTAGTTCCTGCTTCTTGTTTTCCAAAACTTGGTTCCAATTCCTAGTGACCTTACCCAAGCTTTTTCCAATTCTATCTTCTTTTTATTCTTGAAATTATCTTGTTGCATGCTCCCTGCCTTCCTAATCTCTTGATTGCATGTTTTCCTTGTCATTTGGCTTCACATGCTGCTTGGTTTCTTTGATTCCAGGGTGTCAACCAGCCCCATATTTCTTGCTAATTCTCAGCCTGTGGAAATGTATGTTTTCATCTTAATTTGGGTTCACCCTGACCACAGTATCCAGCTGTAGAGGACTGAAGGCAGTGGGTTGATTAGCATTGATAACATGCAGCTGTGGCCTTGCCTCGAAGGCAGTGGATTGATTGACATGGATGATGTGCAGCTGTAGCTCATTCCACTAAGTGGTTAAATAGCCCTGAGGATGGTAGGAGAGGTGGCTGGATGGAGGAGCAGTGGTGTGGTCTGATCTCTGGAGGAAGGAGATATAGCACAGACAGTAGAATCTGACCCATGGTAAAGCCTTGTTGCAGCCTACTAGTATGTTTGTGCTGTAATGTCCAGCTACACTAGCTACTTCACAGATATTTTTTTTTTTTTTTTCAGGCAGCAAATACAAATTGTTTTGTGTACCACATTGCTAAGATTACACATCATTAGTGGAGTTAGGGTCTCTAGATACTACAAAGGCTTTTTGCTGTTTGAAGTAAGGGAATATCTGATAGCATCAGTATATAGTCATCCTCTATATAAGCCAACCTTATGGGAAAATAAATGCCATTTCACTTGTGTTTTTTTTTAAAAAAAACATAAAACCTTCTGTGTTCCATTTCTGTAAATGACCAAACCGTTGGCTGACATTTTCCAGACTGATTCAGCCTGAGGCAGTCACCCAACAACCCAATCAGAAAAGTATGACTATTTATAGATAACAGAAGGTTTAAAATGGAAAGTGTTGGACAGTTTTAGATAATACTAACAGCACCACCTGTAGTTACATATAGTATAGCTGTCCTTCACTTGTCAGGCATTTATTGATGATATATACCTTTGGAAAGGAGTATGTTTAAAAGTCTATGGTTGACACATAGAAATAAGCCAAGCTAATAAGTTATTTGCTTGTATCAAGAACCACAGATGACACTTCATCCTCATCAGCATCTAGAAACAGTCGTTTCGATGAGAAGCCGATTTCAGCAATGGTTGGCTGGCATAGAACAATACAAGAGAGCAGTAGAACGAACGTGGATAGTAACCGACTCTTCTTCCAGGAAAAGCTGGAAGAAATGCGACAGCTCCTTGAAAAACAACACCTCAGCAACTTGGAGGTATAATATTTCCATGTGATTCGTTATGTGATGTTTCTTAAATGTAATAGAAGTTTCTTGAATGTAATAAAAATGAAAGGTCTGTTAAGCATTTTTTATCTAGTAGACAACACCTGAGGGCACAGAGTGTTATGCCTCACCAATAGATTATTTATAGTAAAATTGTACCTATTTTTCAGTAAGAAATCAGAGATCTTTAAAAATGTTAGTAAGACTATTTTCACAAATTCTTCAAAGATATCTGTCATGTTGTCTTTCTGTGAATGTAAGATATGTATGTCAGATGTCTTGGCTCTGAAGTAGCTAGCCATTAGTCTATCACACAGAAGTCGTGTGCTAGCTCCAAACTTAAATTGCCAGCTTGCAATTTGCACTTAAGTTTTTGCTTTGCTGCTTGCTTCAGCTCAGCACAAAATGATATAGCAGTATAAATATGGTAAGTAAATTGTTGGGGGGGGGGGGGGGGGGGTGTTTCTTGGGTATTTTTTCTTGATTTTTTTCCCAGTGTGTGGTGATTTCTTAGGGGTTGACTTAAATTTTCTTTGAGATCCTCTTTTGTCATCTTTGGAATAAATGCAGGTGTTCCAATAACAAGCCCATTAACTTTCTGCTAGTCCACTAGTTTTTGGACCTAACAGTCACTTTAGAAGCACAGTGAAAATCAAGAAGAACTGAGCTCCAAAGTGATTCATTATAACTGCACTTTTAAGTGTGATTTTAGGTCTGTCAGTGTTGTCTTTGATTTTGGAAATACTGTCTTCAATATTAAATTTTTGGAAAAAAGAGGACATAATTTTGAACTCATTTTTATTTCTATACTATTATCTACTGGCATCTGGACTTCTGGTGTCTGAAATGACCTTGACTCTATGAAGCAATGACCTTTTATATGGGTGATGGCTAGAAGCACAGAATCGTTGGTGATGATAGAGCAAGGGCTTTTCCTCTTAGTACCTGTTCACGGATAACTTGTGAAAAATTATACAGTTCAGATATATTTTGAGTTCTTTGATGTTTTCAGGCACATTCATCTCTGTACCTACTTTGTTCTGATGGGTATTCATGAGGACCTTGAGCTGATGGCTAACACAGAAAATCTCACTCAAGCGGAGTAAATTTCAAAAAGGTTGAGAAGGCAGAAAGTACAGTTTGTACTGGCAGGGTTGTTGATTACAGTTCATTGTTATTTCCAAGCATAAAAGAAGGAAAAGAAAATGGAAGTTTATAGAAGAGAGCTAATAAAACTGAATTTTAGATAATAATTTTCAAACAAAACACAAAAAGTCTGAGTTGTTTGTTGGGTTGTTTTAATACCAGACTGTGCATTTCATTGGTATGGTATTTGCAAATCCCTCCCTAAATGATGATGCCAAATTTGGCAGTAGCTGCATTAGGACATCTTAGAATTAGGGAAAAAAATGCAATGTCTTTGAGAAAGATGTATAAAAAGATACTTCTTAATATATTGTAAGGTAACTATATTGCAGTGTATTTTACCAAACACAGTTATCACATTCTAATTGAATTCTAGGGGAAAATCACCACAAGTCAGGCATGACTTTTTACTTCTAGTTTTTTTCCAAATGTTATCATCAGCTTTGGACACTGCATATAAGATATGAATTTGTGTTTATGAATTAATTTATTTTTGAAAATGCTTTGGTCCTGCAAAATTATTTTTTTTTCCAAAGTTTATTTTTCTGCTGCCACTAGGGGTTGCTCAGCTTCTTCCCTCTGATAAATAGTTTCAATTTGTAAATATTTATATTTCAAACATTTGGACTTTCTTTCTTGAACTGCATGCTTTGGATTGGAAAAATATTTTTTTTAAAAAAAAAAAGCTATTGTCATTGTCCTAAGGTCTTAGCTTTGGAAGCTTAATTCTTGGATTGTGCTGGTGTGTATGTGCATTGTGGCTTCTTGCAAAGTATTATTTATAATACTCTTACTAATAACATTGATATTTTGTAATTATTTATAATACTCTTACTGACATGAATAGGCTTCAGTAGTCTTGTTACTGTCTGTTGTCCAAAGTAATTTCAACAGTGCTTGCCTTTCTGAAATTAATGTCAAAGTATTTTGCTGTACACATACTTTGCAGTCTAACCATCCATTGAGATCCTTTGACCTCTCTTTGTTTCTGTTTTTACAGGCCAGGCAGGATTATAAAGATTCCTAAAATTCTTTTCTTTCCTACAGGACAATACAATTCTATGTAGACACTTACCAGTAGATTTGGTGTGTTCCCTGCTTTCCACCCCTAAAAAATTGGTAGTTTTATCAGTAAGCCAAGGTTGTCAGTGACCTTTCTACCATTCTCCAAAATTATTTTGCTTAAAATATTGAAAGCAGCAGATTTTATTTTGTGCAACAGTTACACCTGAGCCAGTAAATCAAATTATTATTTGTTATATGTCTGTAAGTTTGCTCCATTTTGAAGAACCTAATATTGCTTACTTTGTGCACAATCAAATTTTTGTTGCACAGTCCTTCCTGGTTTTGTTGCAGGCATAAATAAAATCTTTAAGGTGAAGCTTATAGCATGGTCTTTAGCTAAAGCTGCATGCAGCTTTCTGCCAAAGCCAAAAGACATTACTCCCAAGTGCTTATCATTTTTCCAAATTTTAGTTGTTTATGTTGAAATTTTCCATTTCTGGCATCTGCCTTAAACTGAAAAATTTAGAAAATTCCCATTAAAGTGGCTCAACTGTGACAAGGAATAGTATTATTCAGATATTCTTTTTATTTTTCTTTTCATCACCTCTTTAAATTGATGGCCATACAAAGTTGTTTGGGCAGTACGATATTTTTATGCTCTACCAGAAAAATACATTATGCTTGAATTAAACTCTTTGGTTGACCTAACACAATACTCTATCTTTTTACTTTTTAAACAAAATACTTGGAGGTGAGAGTAAATTCACAGACAAAACAGGTATAGATTACAACCTGGAGACTGTACTTTCCTGTTCCATCCTTTATATGACCATAATTAAGTTATTCAAGTGGTATCTGAAATCCAAATTTAAATCCCTTTCTGATTGATTTGAAGCAGGAATTTTACCTTGGCTCTTTGGTGGTTGTTTTTTTTTTCCCCCCAAGAGTATTGTGCAGCCATGGAAGTGCTCAGTATCAGCCTTTCTATGGGTACTGTTCCCATTGACATAAAATACTTCAATAGTTATTGAAATAGGGACTGGAGCGCAGGTATAATTTCTCAGAAGTTGCATCCCAAGCCATGAAGTCAGAGGGTTATAATTACACTGTATATATAATTATATACTTGTATTATATACTTCTGTAAAATTTGTATCTTATTATACTGTAATATATATACTGTTTATATATATTACATAGAATTAAATAAGTCTTTGAGAAATAATGAAAAATATTTTCAAAATTACATTTCGCTGAATGAAAGCAGCAGATGGTGCAAACACGTAGGTATGGACATTGCCTTACTTGCATGAATGTGTTGACCTTTATGACTGCTGGCTGTATTGCTATGCTTTTGAGGTTCAACTGTGTCTATGAAACGGAGATGTTTCAGATAACTGGTGGAAAAACTGAATTCATTTTCCAATGTATTTGTAGCATGACTGGAATGAGTTAAACAAGAGTTCCTTCTGCAATGTTTATTGTATCAGTCTAACTCTTCAAAGGGATAGGCAAGACCAGCATGGAAAAAAGGAGTGCCTGTGTACAGAGTCTCTCCAGAGTGTCAAGAACTTGTAGAATGCTTAGGGCTAGTTAGTGGGAAAACAGAACTTTTAAGGGGAGGGTTTGGATAAAATGGTTTTGGAACTGAAGTCAGACCTGATTTTGAAGATACCATTCAAAAACTTGAAATAGGTTTCTGTGGTCACTTTAAATCTACAAACATTGATCATTTTTTACTTATAACTGTGACTGTTTACATAGTTTATGTTGCTCACTAAAATAATATAAAATCATAGAATCATTTATGTTGGAAAAGACCTTTAAGATCACCAAGTCCCACCATTGTCTTAGACAACCGACATGACAAAGCTGAGTGATTTCCCTACTCATTTTCCTTTTAGCAAGATCAGAGGGGTTCAGTTGTTACTGGCTTTTAACCAATATTGCAACATTCCACTGTCTTCCATGTTATTTCGCTAATCCAAAATTCACATTTGCTATAAAGGGAAATTGAAATGTATCTCCAGACTAAATTTTTGCCGACATTTTTTGGGGGTGTTGGGTATGTAAGATTTTACCCAAATACTTGAACTTGTTTTGATTGTATAGTCCTCAAGGGTAGGGTTTGGTTTTTTTACATAAAATAGTGGTTTCTTCCAGACCCGTGCTGTATAAAATGACATTATAATCTTCATATCTGACAATCTGGATGTTCAGTCATTTGCAGAGTGTCTTGCCTCAACTCAAAGCCCTGCTTGAACAGGTGACAATGTAGAACTGAAGCTGAAACAGCATTTTCAACACAAAAGAGTGTGTTTCACAAGTACATTAACACATGAATAAGACTTTCCTTGTGGATAAGTTAAGATGGTCATAAATACAGCATAGTTCACAAACCACCAAAACAGGGAAACTGAAAACTGTCTTCTAATATATACCTGTTCCTCCTTTACAAGCGTATAGTTTTTTTCATAAGAATTGCCATACATATTATCATGACTCTATTTTTTGGTTTCCATTCATATATCTCTCTCAATATATGTAAATATCTATGAAATATTTACATATAGCTATGCACTAAATTATTGCTACCATACTTCATAGATATTTTTGAAGTTATTTGTTTTATTGCAACAGAGTAAAGTGTTCATAAATGTAGCTAAAGGAGAGGAACAGAGGAAAAAATAGCAGTATCTGATCTTTAGTTTACTGCATTTATGGTAATAAAATGTTTGCTTGCGGGAAGCGAGTGGAAGATAAAATGTTTGTGCGTACTGATCTGCCAGGATGGTATATCATGTTATGATACCATCAGAGACAGTATATACTAATTTCTAATGGGGATGTTGGGCAATCTGTTGCTTTCTCATCGAGAAGTATCACTGTTCAGAATTATTCTACCTCTCTGAAGGTGGCAGAGCTGTGTTTTGGTTTGGTTTTGGTTTTAAAGAGATAAACCTTTTGTTAAGTGGGAAGCAAAACAGAATTTACTTTTTTCTTCCAATATTCTGCTTCCATCCTAGTAGTTTCATGGTGGCCTGGGTACATAGAAATTCTTCCAATTTTTAAAAAACATTATTATAAAACTGTAGCACCACTTCTGTGGTATTTAGTAGCTTGAACTTAGCTGTGCAGTTTCCGCCTGATACTGGCATATCTCCATAAGGAAGTATGGCTCACCAACTGGGAAATACAGCATTAAACCAAACACCCAAAATTCAGAGGACAGGAGTAAGCAGAGAATAACTTGGTCCCAGGACACTGAAAGATCTTGTAACAAGCACCTTAAAGAATTACGCTGTTTCAAACAGTGGCAAAGAAAAAAAATAACGATCAACCTTTAAATTCAGTAGGCTGTTTAGGGGAAGGTAGATGCTGAAATTTTGTACATGTTCTTATAAGTAATACCTGTAAAGTCCTTAAGAGGAATGTATGTCCTGATAAACATCTGATCAAAAAAATTTAATTTGTAAAGCAAGTAACATGTAACAGTCGCTGAATATTTTTATCAAGGTAATTAATTACATTAATGAAGCTTGCAGTGAAGGCTGGCAACTACATGAAACAGTCTCATTAGATAAACTTATTTCTAGAAAATTATAAATATATAATACCAGAAAAGACTCTTAGATATACGGTTTAACTTTTAGGTTGCCCTGTGTGGAGTCAGGCTTTGGACTCTGATTCTTGTGGGTCTCTTCTCATACACGCATAGAACTCAGATGTTCTGTGATTCTAAAAGTATTTCTGTATCTAACCTTTAGGATTTTTAATCCACCTTCTGCCTTGGTCGCTGCTGTGCAGTGCATAAAATAGCGTGGAAACGTGTTTAAAAACTGTTCCATCTTTGCAATGTGTTTACAATGCTAAAAGAAAAAGCAATGCTTTTTATTGACTGCAAAAATGTATACTGATTTTTTAGCAAGTCAGAGGGATCTGGTAGGATAGTTCCTCAGCTGAAATAGGTATTATTTAAAAAATTATGTTCACACATTGTATCCTTATGAATGATGTGTAAGGTACACATCTTTTAGGTGGTCTGTACTGGTCAGATAGTATTAATAATTTTTTTCTAATGCTACAGCTCCAGTTCATTCAAATCTGTCAACCCTAATGCTTTGCCTTATTCGTGTATTTGTGAATAAGAATAAACAAGGAAAAGAGAATCTGACTTTTCTAGAAGATGAAGAAATACTTTCCTCCATCAGTTAGTCTCCTTTCCCCATAAATCAGACTTTATTGGAAAGCTTTTCTGAAAATGATAATTTTAAGGCTTTGAATCTCATCATTAAAACCTTAATCATCAGTGAAAGAGGATTATTTCTTTGCTTGAAAATGGAAAAAAGTCTGATAGTTTCCCTTTCATTTCTGTCTCTAGAGTATTGTCTAGAAATAATTTCATCTACAAAATACTTTTTAAAACGTCCTTTCTCCTACTACCTGCAAATTCCGAAGAAGTGAGAAGGGATAAGTTTTAGCTGATCTCCATTCTCCTTTTTCGGGATAACGAAAATGACATTGAATATAACACAGACTGTAAATAACTAAGAATTTTCTCATTAAATTGTATCGTTGCATTTTTTATATAACATTAAAATAATCATTAGTTAAAAACTTTGAGAATAAATATTGCATATGCACACCCAGTTTTTCTCCATGTCTATTTGCCTTATGACGGTTTTCAATTATGCACTCCAATACTATTTTTACATGACCCAATCTCTTAAATTTTCAGGGTAGATAGTGCCTGCTCAAACAAATTTATTAATGAGTTAGAAACCAAGAAGGGACTAATGCATTGTGGTGCCCAATGCCTCAATATTTAACTGTTTAATAATTTTAATAGTACTTAAAAACTAGCATTATGAATTCCACTTCTAGACCTGCATGACTAGGTTAGTCTGTGGGAGAACAGGGATCCTGAGAAGCACCACCCTGAGAACTGAGATTGCTGAGATGCTAAATTAAGTAATAGAAACCAACAGAGAGACATATTTAGCTGAAAACCTGCTTCCTACACGGTTACGTACACTTACCACAGGGCTTCATTAAAGCTGGAAGTCAGAACTTGAAACCTTGACATTCAGTGTTCAGATCACTTTTCTTTAAAAATCCTTCAGTACAGTACAGTTTACTGAAGTGCCTGAGTGGAAATGTGAGTTCTTTTTATCCTAAGAGGTTTGAACCCATATTTCTAGCATCCTGTGATGATTTTCCAAAGAAGCAAATCAGGTCCTTTTAAATACTTACATTCATAGATAGCTAGTTTCTGTATCCTAGATGGCTTGGGGGGAAATTAGGGATTTTGGAGTTAGCCTTGGAAAAACAGGGGTGTTGACAGGAAGCTTTTCTCCGGTCATCCTACACCTCCATAGCTTCCTTGGTGGGCTTGGCACAGTGTAATGGTTCTCTTGTGTAATGTAAGCACCAAAATCCTTTCTCAGTGGCATATGCTTTCTTGGGTCTGCCCAAATCCTCTGTGAAATCAGTATTGTGTAGTACAACGTACATCATGTTTTCCATACTTGCATCAAAAAAGGATTATTAATTTTCTAACGAACTTTCCCATTCCATAGTTGGTAAACACAAAACCAGTAAGGGTGTGTAGGTACCTCACTGACTTTGAGAGGTACCTTTGCATCTGTGTGACCATTGGCGTCTTTTACTTCACAATGAATGTGAAGTATAACATATATACACACACATATAACACACAAAGGACTCTTGTAAATAAAGTGGTGGAAATTGCCAAAAATAGCAAGTAGCGTGAGAGGCAAGGGGCCCGGATTTCTAGATTAGGTAGCATTTTTCCAGCATTTTTCTTCAGAAGGATGGTCCCATTCACCTCTTGGAACTGTGAACAGTCAGCACTTCTTTTGCAGAAACTGTCAAGTATACACACAGCAGCCCTATAGTGTAATACCGTTCTGACAGAGTCCTTTGAAAGCAGAAGATTCACTTGTCAGGTTCTCTTAAAAGTTTTGCTTGTTGCAATGTTGTTCTTTCATTGGCCTCCTGAAAGATTTCTTTGGTTTAGTGCTTTACTGAAATGAGATTGCTTGACATAGCTGTTCTAAGTGTTAAGATGTGCAAGTGACCTCTGCAACTCCTTGTAAGTATTCCTTTTCCTAGAATACCAATTATGTGAACAAGCTGGGTTTGGATTTCATGAATTAAAACATAAGATAATGCAGGCAACAGGTAGTACAATAAATTGTACTTCTATAACAGAAACAAAGATAGTGTACTTGATGAACATTTTTGTTTCTTCATCATCCTATAATATTCTCACAGATTAAATTAGATTATATCATTGGGATTTCCAGGTTTATTCCTTTGTAGCTATTGACCACTAAAAAAGAATAATTGTTGAATACTTTTTAAGGTCTGCAGAAGTAGTTCTAGTTAATCATTTTTTCAAGAAAATGTGACGTTCATATTCATTAGAGAGTAAGCTAGAAAGGTAAATAAAATATGTAAATATTTTAATGATTATGATAAGCATCTTTAATGTGTGAAAGGATGAAATTGTATGGTGCAACAATGTAAATATAAATGAACTAAATTTGCATGAACTAAGTAAAAGTGAGTACATGCTTAAATGGGGAATCCTTCTTTACTCTTTAGTTCCTATTTCTGGAGGTTGCCTCAACTGAGATTTTCTGTTCCCTTGAGGTTTTGTTTTACAAGGAGAGTAAAATTATATATGATGCAGGATCAAGTCTATTTTCAACCTTTGGATCACAACCGGGTAGGATTTTTTTTAGCTTAATTTTTAAAAGTTGCAATATTTCTTGCACCCTCTAGATTTACCATTTTAAGCTAACCTGCTATTGGAACAGGGTTTTTTTACATCAACTCTGACAAAATTTTTCCTCTGTTTAACTTAGTAATTTTAGAAACACATATTTAGCTGTAAAGGTGTAGTTTCCAAATTAGACGAGAAGTAAGCCTGACACGTAAAATTTCTTTTTACTGGTTTTTTTCCCCATCTGAAAATTTCAGTTAGTTCTTAAAATTGGCCTGGTCCAGAAAACTCTGAACATATATGCCATTCCCTTGTTTGGCGAAGTTCAAGTAGAGGTTAACAATACAATTTATGCAAACATAAAGGTTAATAAAGCATTATTTATTATTTTCTATTAGAAAGATGCTGGTTTGTATAGCTTTAGTTTGAAAACGTTTCCTAAAGGGATCTTTCCCTACGCTTAGTTCTTTGCTTTTCTATTTAGTTTCTTTATCTTAAATCGTAACTATAATGGAAGACTGCACCAACCTCTGAACATTTAGTGCAAGATAAGATTTAATTCAATCATAAAAAGTCTTTCAGGACTCACTAAGCTTTTTATTCTGCAATTTAAAATATTTGTACGCCTATAAACTGCACGATATTATGGTATAACACATTTATTAGAATAAGAAAAAGGTTTACTACAAAAATATGTTCTTATTCACTAATGAATTTTATGCATTCTTTGGTCCATTGTCAAAATGTTAATTTTATTATAATTGTCAGGGGATATATAATCACTTAGCTAGGTTAATTTTGCTACTTGAAACTTTTTCCATTTAAAGTCACTAATGAAAAAAAAAATCTTCTTTTCATAAGACTGCGTATTTAATTCAGTTTCTTTTAGTTTTTCATGCTGATTTTTTTCCAGTATATCGTTTAAAATCACTTAGCTGCTGAGTTGTGTGGAAGTGAATTTCCACTTTTACAACAGCGAGTGTACAAGATTTTGAAAATAGTTGATATGCTTGTTTTCCTTTATGTTTATGTGTATTTTGAAATCTTGTACTTAAAGAAGTATATATTTTCAACCTTGTCAGGCATTTCAATGTTTGGATGGAGAAATAATAGGAAAGAAAATACCTGTATAGTAAATAAGTAAAGTTGTCCCAGTGATGATTTGGGTGGTGCCAGTTGCTCTTAGTCATCACTGTATTAAAAGTTTGATGAAGAAGTTGGGGGAGTGGATGGAGCTCCTGTATGCCCTAAGACTTGATCTGTCCTCATAGGTTAGATGATATTTTCCTCTTTCTGAAAGATGAGAAGAGGGGGTTTCGCTGGGGGGAGCTGTTAATCACTGTGGTTATGGTAGCTGAGAGATGTTTTCTGTGTTTGCCATGACAATGCTTAAATCCTCATCACTTGTGGCACTTTGTATGAAAATAAACGTATCCTCTCTAGAATTATGGAAAAATTCAAGTTTGGAGCACATCCACTATGACGTCTGTGTTTTCATGTATTCTTTTTCATTTTGTAAACTACTTACATGTCAAAGTACAAAAACCATCCCATGTCATAGGGCAATCCAGAAACAGTAATGTGGTTTAGACAAATCTCATTCCTTTTTTGATATTGTAAAATTTATACAGAACCGAGGATTAAATTTGTTGAACAATGCAGCTCTTTCCTCTCAATTTCATACCCAAACCACATAATTATCTTTTTCCATTGAACACAGGTAAATTTTAACTTGGTGGAAACGCTCATGGTGCTATGATCCCAAGTTGTAAAAACACCAGGCTCAATATTGATTGTATTTTAGCCTAAGCTCTCATTAATGAAAAATCAGTATCAGCAAAAAACCCTTTCTGATAAATATAACAGTCTGTTTTTATGCCTGTATTTCAGAATTTTCATCAAGAAGTCAAGAAAACAGATGATTCAGAAAGTCTGTCAAGCCTTGACAGTCTTGAGGCTGGAGAGCAACATGGAAATTACACAACACGGAGTGAATCATCTTTGACTACACAGTGTGACTGTGCCCTGTATAGTCCAGAAAAATCACAGACTAGGAATAATGGTTTGCTTTATACAGCTCAAAGTACTTCTAAAAATATGCATCTAAATAATTGTCTGAGAAATGCAGATTCACAATACTATCACAACTCACCTATTCATGACCTTTTAGCTAAACATAATGTTCTAACTCCTGCTAAACATGTAAACAATTCAGAAGAGGAATCATCTGCTTCTCAAAAATCTGCAAAAAAAACTGCAGTGCTCTCTGCCTCTGGTAAGGAAGAAAGGTCTGTAAGTAATGCATTTACTTTTCCACAAAATACAAAAGAAGGAAGAAGCAAGCCACCTTCTGGAATGGCTACCCCATTAGCTACTGCTCATCCTGGTTTCAATGATAGCAAAGCTTGGGCCAGCCCTAATTCTGCTCCAGGAGAAAGAATTCAGGATCTGATGCAAGATGAGAGTTTTAAAATGACCCCACAAAAAGAAGTTATATCTGCTCAAACCTCCAGTCAACCTATTGCAACATCTATAAACTTATTTCCTAATCAGGGATGTTCCACTGGCATTCCCAGCACAGCTGATACATTACCAAAGGACAAAAACATTAGTACAGGGATTTTAAAAAATACCTCAGGAAAAATGACTGCAACAAAAGAAGAAAATTTTAAATGTATTTATGACATTAATCCAGGATCATCTTTATTTCAGGACATACCAAATGCCTCAGTTCTGTGCGATGTTAAGCAACAGAATAGTGAAAGGGAAAAAAAAGGAAATATGGTTGAAACTATGTCACTGGTGTCTGATACAGAGTTCAACTCTGGCACTCCTGCACAGCACAGCCCCCTGAAAAACAATAATCTTGAAAGAAAAAGAGTGAAGTTATTCAGAAGTATCTTAAAGAAGGACTCTAAATATGGACCCAGTCATTTCAAAGCTGTGGTTATGAACCACAGGATCAGTGTTGGAACTCAACCCATGTCATCTATCAGGGACAGTTTAGAACTGGCAAAAATAAGGAAAAAAAGTGCAGAAAAATGCAACAGAAAGCTAAAATGGTGTGATCAAAGTAACCAGATAATAGAAAATAATGCAACATGCTGTGAAAAAAACACCAGTGAAATATCTTCTGCGCTGCTGCAATATGTTCAAACTACAAATATTGCTCCTAAGACTAATTTAACTATTGTTGCTCAACCTTCAAGCCCCATGTTCATAAAAAATCATCAGGAAAACACTCACATACCAAAACTAAATGTTAATACTGAAGAGTCAAAAAAAACCTACACGTCTCAGAATATATTTATGTCTACCGGATCCCTTTCTGCTAGTAAAGCTTGGATGGTATCAGAAGGTGAAGAAAATAAAAGCTCAGTATGTGGTAATAATTCTAAAATTAATGAAGGCAATCAAATCAAAAATAAGGCAAAGATAACTAGAAAAACAGTATCTATAAAAGTCCAGTCAAGATTTATGCCCAGGAAGAGAACAGGCACTATAATCCAACTGCAGTCAGCTGCTGAAGCCAACAAAACTCAAAACGCTCCAGGGAAATTGCTAGCACCTCACCCACCATCCACACCTCTGCCAGGAAGCAGAAGTGGCAAAAACGCAGCCAGCCCTGGGTGTCAGCCACTGCCACCTTCAAGTCTTCAAGCTACCACTACAAGCAGGAATGATTTAAATGAAAGGCATGTTGTGTTAGCAGATGGGGTTTTAAATAGAAATGGTACAGAAAACAGTGTGAGTATTACTTGTCGTTCTGACTTGGCCACTGCCATAGCTACACCTGGCTGCAGCACAGTCAACTACGAACCTTGGGCAGAAAATACTTGTTCCGTAAATAGTGTTCAGACAAGCGCCTGTCAAGGTCGCTCAGTAACCTGCTCTGAAAGAAGACCTGTTAATGCAGAAAATGGATTACAACTCCATCATATCCCAGCAGCTGGAAAAACAAGTACCTCCTGGCAAGGAGCACGTACTGCCCGAGCTCCAAAAGACTCCGCTACTGGTAAGAGTCATGTTTCTGGGACTGGGGGGGGGGGGGGCTGCTCAGACAAAAGTCTTTTTCAATTACATCACAAATTTGTTTTCAGTTAAAACATCCAGCCTTTCATCCTTTCACACAATACAGCCAGTTTTAACAATTTTCACCATCTGTCATTGTCATTTCTATTCTATTTGTGCCCAGAGGCCTCTCAAACGTCGATCCCCATTTTTAATAGCTCTCTACAATATTAAATGAAAAGGAGGTATTTTCCCTGAGATTATATTCCTGACCAATGAGCAGATGTGACAGGTGGTCTAAATAATGATATAAGAGGAAGTGACTGAGTTTATATGAGCAAGTTTTACAAGGTAACTGAGAGTCATAGCTTGTCCAAGTCACTGCCACCTAAGAGTGAAAGAAATGTAGATCTACCATGGTTTTAAAATGCTGACACTGTAAATGCCTAAAATGATTCACTTTTAGTCCCAGTAATACAATTAATACTCAAACAATTAAAAGTAAGTTAAAAATAAAGAGCTTATGCTGGATAGATTTTGCTGTGCTGCAATGTATGTCTGATTTAGAAAGAATTTTAAGATATTCAAGGACCAATCTTGCATTTTATTAAAAATTAACCTTAGGAACAATATGATGCAGAGATTGATGGGTAAGATAGAGAAAAGATGCATAAGAAATTTTGGGATAATAAACTTTAATCTCCTGGGTTTTACATTTCAAGACAGATTTCATGCTTTTCAGTTTGCCTCGTTTCTCCTCTGCAGCCTAGCTGTGTTCTGTTCCTCAGGCACTGATGGTATCCTTGTGCTCGTAATTTGTATGTTGTGTGCTGGTTTGCTTCATACTGACAGGGCTGCAGCTGGAGGCAGAGCTCCTGAATCTGTGGACCTTGCTTCAGGTACAAGCAGCACTCCAAACTGCTTCACATGCTGGGATTACCCCAAAGACTGGCCAAACAGCGCGAAGATACTTTCTAGCAAAACAAAAAAAATCCTGTAACTCAACCGCTCCCCCCCCCCACCCCACCCCCCGATTTTCTAGTTTTATCTACAGTAATACATAGTTTGAACTACAGAGTGATTCAGAACAGCTCTGTTGTGTAAGAGCAGAGGTAGATGAATCTTCTCGTACTAAAGCAGCAGTAGGAAATGAGAAATGTCTGCCTGTTCATTCCAGTTCAAAGTGAAACAGATGAGCTTAAGATATGGGTGACTTAACCTGCTCGATTTTACCCTGGAAACGAATGAAGTCTTGCATTATCATGCCTCCCCTTCAGCCAAGATACTTGCCTCTTGATGTCCTTGTTTGCACATCAGGTCAATGAATCAGGAAAACTATGGGGTCAAAGTTGTGTGCATTACTAATACTGTCTTCACTGCAACTTTAAATGCTGTATCCCCAGTGTCATATAGCTCCAGCTTCTTTAGGAGAGCTGAGTAACCTCTTTATAATATTTGAGTGGGTGGCCATCTTTCAGAACCTGCTTAGATTTTGTGTTTTGATAGCAGTTTTTATTTTAAATACTCTAGATAACGCTTAATGACTTGCTTTTATTTGTTCTATTGCCTGTAAATGCACATAGATCACCATAGCCTTTGTCCTGAAGTGCTTGCCATGGGAGACTGGATACTGCATTGGTCTTGACTTAAATACCTTCTGTGAACAGAGTTCAGCGAGGTCTGTGAGGAGATGTAGATGGAAATGTGATCTGTTGCAATGCTCGGCCAAATGTGCAGAAAGATTTCAGTGAGAACAATGAAGAATAAATGAAATTTTTGTCCATAAGGATCTTCCTTTAATTGGGCTCCCAGGCTTCAAGTGGTATATCTTCTGGCTGACACATATTGTATATACTGTAGCTGGATATTAGAATTATTTTGTCCTTTGGTGCTCAGTCAGTAAAATGCTTTAAAAATGTGTTTAACATTTAGCCTGTGACAAATACGGAACTAATTCACGTGCTTATAGTTAAACAAGGGTAGACTGCTCAGTGTCTCATGCCCTTAAAGATGCTATTGCTTATGATATTTTTGTCTTACATTTCTCAGAGGAGCCTTTTCCTTGGCATAGATCTAGCGTATCTTGCAAGCTAATTAAATTCTGTTGATGCATATCAATAGAGAGCTACTTCGGATTTTATATTTCAGAAAAACATCATGTGATTACTAATATAACAAGGGTTTCTTTGCTTCTTTTTAAATTTTCCCCTGTATTCAGTACAACATGATCAGATTTCATTTTCTTTTCAGATGCTATTCAGCCCCATGTGTCACATTACAATAATTCACATATAACTAAACAGCTACCTTTTAAAGCTAATGTGTTCCATCTTACTACTGATGGCAACAGACAGATGACTATTTTCAAATCTGCTTCTAGGATCAATTCATTGTTTTCTGTTTCTGCAAATGGTAGGAATTCTGCTTTGTTAAATGTCACCGTAATAGCAACTAAAGAAATAGAATTCTGTTAAAATCACTAACAGACCTCTTGGTCTAATCATGAACTGTACATGTAAAGATTTATTATGTGAATAAATAGGTAATTTATCTTCCCAAGTATAAATCCAGTAACTGCATTTACAAATCAAGTAACTGCTTTTACAAATGAGAATATCTCCTTGGATAGGTGGATTCCTGACTTGCACATGAAAATGCCGATCCACATCTCTAGTTTGCATGCATGAAAGTTTAACTAAGAACTTAATTTTAATTTTGAAACTTGATGCTTTCATTTTGGAAATGTATGTATGTATGTAAACACCCGACAAAACTGAGATAAATTTGAGGTACAGTGTCTAGATTAGGCCTCTTTAGCCAAGGGAAAATGCTATACAGCAGTACTGTCATTAAAATTAGAAGACAGTTGTATAAATCAGTAAGGTTAGCTACAACATCCTAATCTGTAGAACTAAGGTTTTAAAGAATGACTGCATTCCAATCACACCTGTGAGGCCACACCTGGAGTGCTGTGTTCATTTCTGGGCTCTCAGTACAAGAGAGACATGGACAGACTGGAGAGAGTCCAGTGAAGGGCCATGAAGATGGTGAAGGGACTGGAGCATCTCTCCCAGGAGAAAAGGCTGAGAGAAATGGGAATGTTCAGCCTGGAGACGAGAAGGCTCAGGGGGATCTTAGCAACATTATAAATACCTGGAAAGAAGGTGCAAAGAGGATGGAGCCAGGCTTTTTCCAGTGGTACCCAGTGCCAGACAAGAGGCAGCGGGCACAAGCTGAAGCACAGGAGGTTCCCTCTGAACATCAGGAAACACTGGCTTTTTACTGTGAAGGTGATGGAACACCGGCACAAGTTGCCCAGAGACTTTGTGGAGTCTCCATCCTTGGAGATATTCAAAAGCTGTCGGGACATGGTCCTGGGCAACCAGCTCCAGGTGGCCCTGCTTGAGCAGGCAGGTGGAACCAGATGACCTCTAGAGGTCCCTTCCCACCTCTACCATTCTGTGATTCTGTGAATCAAATAAGTTGTGTGAAATATTACAGTTTTTCTGCATGGTGCTATGTAATCTTAACAAACTTTGAATCCATTAAGATATAAGATACAGAACCTTGGCAACAGACATTTACTGTGTTGGACAGTGAGACTTTAGGATTACTTTCTAAATGCAAGTTATTTTCTAAAACATTTATTTTTGGCACATTATTCAATATTTGTTATATCACAGTTCACTGTTCATTCTCTCTCTTGATAAGACCAACTCGTATCTTGGTACAGACCAACTATTATCTGAGATTCAAGGTGGGGTTTCACTTCATTTATAAATGTTCACATACAATCATCCACACCTGTATCTTACAGTCCTATGTTAACATGAAAACAAATATGCCTTAGAAGTGCCTGCTTCTCTCTTTTCACTATAAGAAAATACATTTAGTGAGATCAGATGTAAACATACAGAAGGAAAACATCTAAATTTGGACAGACATTTACTTAGTTTTGCTACTACTATCTTTATCATGTTTTTACACATTTTTATGTCATGTCATTTAAGGTTTTGTTCCTGTTACAAGGCAAAAGCAGGTTTTTGACATCCACGAAAATAAACACAGAGCTTTTTCAGAACACAGAAGACAAAGTGTAGCCTCTAAAAGATGGAAGCCTACTCATAATGCACAGGTAAGTACTATAAAAAATAAGAAGTTTCTTTATCTTCAAAATGTTAAGAGTTTCAGGAATATCAAAGGTGTGTTCAGTGTCATACAATTTTGAATCAGTGTGGTTAGTCACCTTGCTGTCACTGCTAATGAAAAAAATAAAACCCACTAGAATTCATCACTGTATTAGTATACACTAGTATTTTTGTACTTGGAAAAATTTAGTAATATGAAGTAATAAATTTAAAATGTTCAGAAAATAGTATAGTTAGCTTAAATTATACTTAAAATATTCTTACAATATTTTCATAGAAGTCATTATGTGCTGTCCAACTGAGTCCTGTTCGATCTGCATTTGGTCCTGTACAAAATATGAATAACACCTGTAAGTCTGATGAAGGTACAGTAACACATCTCATTTCAATTCTTTGTTATAGATAAAGTAGTATACATTGTGTAACGTGTCTTTTGGCACCAGTGATTCTAAGTTAAAAAAGGATAGTTTGTCACCTAGACCAAATTTTTTTACAGAAATGTAAGATATAGCATCATGTGTCATAATATTGATGGTTTTATAAATGCATTACAACATATACTCAAGTTTCATTTAATTCCTGATTGTATTCAACTGTATGACAGCTGTATGTATCATACGTAACTGTATGATACAAAGAAGTATTGCTTGCTGTCGTTACAAATTTCCAGATTTGGTAGAACTTGCTTTGGTGCCCATTGTAAGATGCATTAGTGATCTTAATTATGGCATTTTCTAACAAATCATGCTTCTGGACTTCGCCACCTTTTTGATCTTTTAATGTAAATTTTATGTGTTTCACAGACCTGTAGTCATGAAAGCAAGCGGTATATTTAAATGGCATGAGCTCTTCTCATTTGAAGTTACCCCTGTAATCTCTTCAGTTTCAGAAAGCACTGTTCAGTTTGTTATGGCAGAAAAACTAGCAAGTACACCCATGGCAGAGGATGAGATCCTTGCAGCTATGGCAAGTGTCCAACCAGCCAGACAGCCCTTACTGCTTAGCAGGGCTCCATGTCCACACATGAGCACACTTTCAGTAGAAGAACAGAACATTTTCCAGTCTCTTGATCATCTCAATCAAAGGCTACAAAGTAAGTTTGATAATAAATAGAATCCTACATCAAGTGATTAAATAACCTCGTATTTTGTTCTCATGGATTAATTTGGATTAAAAACATGAGTCCTGTGATAGAAATGTTTTTCTTCTATTTTCTTCTTATTGTTATTCTTTATTTAATGTAGCAAACTGTAGATCAAAATCATGAAACCTTTCTTAAAGTCAATGAAAGTAATTTGAAATAATAGTGATCTTGCTTTGGTCAAAAAAATCATTCAAAATATGACTGGAGGACACCTTTAGAAACTGGCTCGGCCCAACTGTAGCTGTTGTTTCTAATAGATGTTTGTCAAAATTATTCTTTAAAGATGTATCAGACCTATCAGCCTTACCTGGGAATCTTTTTCAAAGCTTATCCATCTTTTTTGCAACGATCTTGGCGAATACTTACCCTTTATATTATGTATCCTATATCTTTGCAAATGTAACCCTTTATAACGAATGGTTTTTCATTTATTTTCTTCTAGTCTTTTAGAATGTTCCTCTTCTCGATGAATTCTTAAAGATCACAAATACCGAGATCTGAGATTGCTGCAGCCAAATCTGAATATTCAAGTGACTACCATTTGCACAACTGTTTTAGAAATGTCCAATTTACTTAAGTGTTCTCTAATGTGTTTTTTTCTCTGTGCCAGGCCGATTTCTTACCTGCTTTATACTGGTGCTCTTTAAATGAGCTCTCCAATCACAGCTTCCATTTTGCTGAAGAATGTGGGGAAAAAGTCTGTACTTATTCTTGATAATTTCTTCCCTCCAATAATTAGTTAGCTAACACTTTCATTCATCATCCTATTGTAACATACGCATAGAACAAACTTACTTCTTGGGTCTCTTGCTACTGTGTCTAATGGTTAGCATTTGCTTTGACCTATGTGATCATACAGGTCTTTCATAAACATTCTCATTAGTTTGACATAGTTCCTGTATTTTTTTGTGCTCTTTCCTGTATTTGAAATCAGTGGAGACCTTGTGTGTTTAGTCCACGTGGCCTCTTCACTGGACTGCTTGGCTTTCCATATCATTGGAATAACTTCTGCTTGCCATTTTTGCTGTTTATGGAATTGCCAACTCTACTGAATTTTATGCTTTCCTTGGACTTTTTCCATATGAAATTTTACATGCCAATTATATGAGTTTATGAGCCTGCTTTCTTGAAGTCCATCGATTTTATTTTACTGTTCCACTACTTTTCCTTCTGACATCATTTCACGGTCAGGTTACCCAGGTTTACCGCCTTATTGACTGGAATCAAACTAAACCAGGGCTTATTAAGTTTCTGCACACTATCCATACCTTTCTACATAAAATGGTGGATTGCTTGACTTGGCTCCAGTTTCCTGTAAACTGCAACAGCAGAATAAAAGGTCTTTGCAACCCCTTTGAAACTTTCTGCAGCTGTAGAAATTATAATTCCTGCTCCTGTCAAACAGTGGTTCAAAATTTCATTATACTGTAGCTCATGGTTATTGCTTCCAGGCAAATAGAAGTGAAGAATTCTGTGTTTTGGCAGAGAGGAGTTTTACCATGGTGTGCTTGGGTTAAGAAAGTAGGCATAACAAGAGAAATACAAGAAAATAGAAAATAAATTGCTGTATAAATAACAGAGAAATGACAAATAAATAGAAGCAAAGGTAAATGCAGCAAAACTGGGAGCAATAAGGTTGAAGTTTGCAAATTGTGAAAAGGAAAACTGTGAAAACTGTAAAAACAATACATAAGGAATATGAAAGAAACAACAAAAGAATCACATGGGTTAACTGATTGCAAATTAGGTAACTGAAAATTAAGGTAATACATATATATGTGTATCTTAGACATTTAATTAGCTTGCCTAGTTATTTGGGGATTAAAATTGGTAATAAGAAGCTGGGAAATTTTACAGGTAGGTTTATATGACGTGTAAGTACATGTAAGTATGTACCTCTAAGAAAGTAAGTAATTAAAGAGGTGTGAGTACTTACATGACATGTAAGTACCTCGCTTTTTTAAACCATGAACTTTTTGAACCCGGGGTTTTTTTAGCTTTGTTTTCACACATTACCAAAATAGCAGACTAAAACTGTGTACCTTCATAGTGGTCTTTTTAATGAATGGCAGTTAGTCACTAACCAATCTAAGTCCAAATTTATTTTTTTTGCCAGCTTAGAGTAGATGGCATTCTTTTCTCTAGCTTTAGATTTCTTTATTGACCATAATGTTTTTTTCAGTTAAAAATATCTAGCTTCAAATTTTAAAAATACAGATACAACATATACTTCAGCAGCTGTTGATAAGGGAAATAAACCCAATGCTATTAAACTACATTTCCACAATATTCAGGAAGTTTTGTGTTGAATATTTTACTATGAATCATATTTCTATTGTAGTATTTGGTTTACATAATATTTATTATATACTTTTATGCTATTTTTAGATGTTCAAGAAGCCATTGCCAGAAACCCATCTGCTTCAAATGTTTTGCAGATAATCACCCCTTTAGTAAGTATTTAATTTAAATATGTTCAGCTTTAATTCCTACAAACTGACCTTATGGCTTATTTTGTAGTAAAAATATAATTGAAAATATTGACATCAATCTATTCAACTGGCTTGCCAGATTTTGAGATTTCTATTAATGTAAAACAAACAAACACACTTATGAACTTTATAGTACTGTAAACAGCTTTTAACAGTTTATACCAGACTGCCTCATCCTCTGGCTTCATTTTCCTGTTGGAATCTGAAGACACTTGCAAAGTTCAGGAAGTTCCAAGAACTTTTCAGAAACAGTAATTTAGCAAGGTCCATCTGAACTATATACAGCTCAGAATTATTCTGTATTTCTTAATAGCATAGAAAGGAAGGGGGGAATGATGCATGGTAGTGCATAAGATAATCGGTAATACAATGAATTCTTATTTGACCTGCAGATATGCCAGGTTCTATATGTGATAGGTATTACATTTCTTCAATAACTGTTTTTGTTTCATATACTCTAGATCTTGTCAGTTTGAAACAAAATAATGATGATACCTGGAACATAAAGAACTGAATAGGCAGATGAGTGTCTGAAGTACAAAATTTACATTTCAAATGTTCAGTTTGTAATGCAGGAGTTAGTATTTATAAATCTGTACTATCAGTCTCATTCTTTACTATAGGTTTATACTGAGGAAATAACATAGACAGATGACTGTATACTTCACGTACTTTATACACATTCACATAATTCATATACTTTCCTGAATAAACTGTTAGCAAAAGTGTTAGAGAAAATACTCCTTATTCAGAAGGCTTTTGCCACTTACCCAGTTTAAGACTGAAAACCCCCAGCAAGTATCCAGGTTCCTAAATTCAAAATGATTGCCTGGTTTTGAAGTGACACCATGGAAAGAACACAGAGTACCTCACTACCTCTCCTTGTGAATTCTGCTACTGGGTGTGACCTGGAACCTCAGCTTCCTCTCTTCTGTCTTATAAATCTAATTCTTTATGGTAAAACAACTTGTAATTTTTTTTACTATTTTTCAGCAATCAGTGTAGCATAGCTACCTTTATTGGATCTAACTGGTTTACCAAAGCATTTTTGAGCTTGTGTGTTCTCTGGAGCTTTCTTCATAGCCTGTCCTACTTCAGGAAAAAAAGAAGAAAAGAGAAAAAAGAAAAAAAAAAAGAGAAAGAAGAAGCTGTTCTCCCTACCAATGCATTTACCTGGCTTTCAGCAGTCAGACTTCTTGGCTGGCTGGTCTGTGATAAAGCTTTCTCCCACTAATTCTTCATCTACAAGATTTTTGTTTCATGAATAGGATATAAACAGTAGACATTACCCAGGCTTTCCAGTCTCTGGAACTGTAAGCTCTCTGATAGGCATTTAAGACCCTTTTTTCCCTGCAAGTATATACTTAAGCATTTAAACAGGTGTCCATCTGTAGATATACATTCAGATCTCAGACACTGGCTTGCAATTCTTCTTGATGATAAGAGTAAACAACTGGCATACAAGTTCCCAGCTGCAGAAAAAGTACAGATGACTGAGATTTCATCAAATCTCCTGCTACAAGAAGCAATAGGATTTAAAATTTTTACTTCACCAAGAGAATAACCTGCTGCAGTCCTCCTAGTTTCAGAGCATCCAAATAGAGTGTGGATATTCACTTAGTAATTCAGGTGAACAACGTTGTACCCTGTATCTAAATCCAGATGAAGGTGCACAGTCATTTATATAACAGAAAACAGATCACATGATATCATCAAATGATGTTTCTTGAATGCTATATTATACGTAATCAGATTTGTGTTTATATACTTGTATATCTTATTATCCTCCATTTCATTACAGAGCATTCGGCAATGTACATCCTCCCCTTTGGTGAACGCTACAATAGCCTCACAGAAGTACCAGAATGCCGCAGCTAGCAATCCACTGCAATTGTACAGGAGATACTGACATCTGCTCCAGGATATTGTGGCTTTAGGTACTTTATATGTAATGTGTATACTATTTGACACTATAAAATTAGCAACAAAATAAAGACGAAAGCAGTAAGTCATTAATGTCAGTTGACTGGTAAGCAATTAGGATAATTAAGTCCATTTTATTACACACTTTTTTTTACTATTGTAAAATTAATTTCAAAAACCTGTCTGCATTGTTACGTCAGTTCTAGATTAAAGGCTTTTTGTTAGTTAATTGCTAAGGAGTGGTAACTTTTTAACGTCCTTTCTTTGCTCTTCCTTTGCTGTTTCAGTGCAAAGTAGATAACACTGAAACAAGCTGCAGAAGGTGTATACAATGCACAGAATCAGTCAACAAATCTAGGCTGGTAACTAGCTGCAAGAAGCAATAAAAACAATTTATTAAATCTCTGGGTTTGTAAGTCCCTATTTGATGCCTGGTTTTCTGCTTGCGTCTGTACAGTAAGAACTGTGCAGTTTGCCTGGGGACTTAATCAGTGCCGTATTTCCACCAGCGATGTGCCTGAACTCCACACAGTGCTATTGCCAGTCTTTGTTAAAGTGTGTGGGAGCTCCGGAGAGTTGTTTTTCAGGAGTGGTGTCAGTGCTGTACCAGTGCAATCATGTGAACATGCACTCAGAAGGGCACTGGCATTTCTCTAAATGGAATGCACCTTCCCAAAAGAAGCAATTAAATGATTATTTGGCAAAAGGCTTTTTAAAACTTTGTTATACCCCATCATACCAAGATCATCATACCATTCTGATGCATTTGATTAGGAGGGAACCAGCCTTTAAAAAAGAGAGAAGAGGAAGATGGGTGCCCATCATAACAACAGTAAATTTATCAGGGGATTAGGGCTACCTGCTGGTGTGTGGTGTCAGCCAAGACATGTAGACATTGGCAACAAGACATTGTAGACAAGGCGAGGTACATATGTAGCAAATAGCAGCTGAAATTTTACACAGGAGGTTTAGGAAAGATTGATTTTTTTTCAAAACAATGTTTTGAAGAATGGAATAATGCTACCTTTTTCCTCTAGCTAGGCATTGCAGCATCTTTGGAGAAAAATCTGATAGTCTTAAAGGGGTTGACTTCAGTCTGGAGCCTCTTAAGATAAACTGTATTTAAACATCAAAACTGCAGAAACTTGGTGTCTTATGATTGCTGTTGCCATCTGTCCAGACACTGCTGCCAGAAAAGAGAAACTATAACTGCCGTCTACATGCCTAAAGGATTCTGATGAAGTGTGTCAGTACTTACTGGGTCTTTGGTACTCAAATACATGTAGAATTCTCCGTAAAAGACATGACTGTATCCTCAGAGCAAATGAACAAAGGCCTTCTGAGTTGGGACTCCAAATTGGTTTGCACTGAAAATACTGAGCCCTTACATCTGTTTGTATGCAGTACACTGCAACATTCCAGTATGGCGAGGATGTAATATTTAAATAGTGAGGGAAAGTTTCCCCACAGAGATTAAGAGAAGGGAAAGAAAATAACCTAAATACCAGAGGCCATGGATCAAAAACAACCCTGCTAGTCAGCAAGACAGAGCACCAGCTTAACCAGGTTTCTTCTCCTGTTAATTGCTTTAGGTGGCAAAAGCAAAGCCCATGAGTCAGCTTCCTCAACTACATGGAGAATTTTTTTCTCAAAAACAAATGCCTGCATTTATGTTTCTAGAAAAATATTTTCAAATTAGTTTTTTTAATTTAGGGTTACAGGCTTCAACTCAAAGCTAATAACCTTGTTTCTTAGATCATTTTAGCTTTTTGGAAAATACTGACGTATATTTTTTGTTTAGGTATCTAAATGGTGTGACTCTCAGGCATCAGGAACGTGCAGTACAAGAATGGACCCAGAGGCAGCTGCTGGATTCCAAGCACTTGTGAAGAGCCAACAAGGTCTTTTTTTGCCATTAGTCAATGATTATTCTTCAGATTGATGTTTCTAGGCTTTTCTATTTCTTACGTATAAATTAAAAAGCTTAATTTTATTTTTCAAGTATGAGGAAAAGTAACTTTAAATCAACAAGCTTGGTTTAGACATGAACGTACATGAACACTTGTGTACCTTTGATTTCTCTCAAAAACTCTTCACTCTGCCTACCATTCACTCTGCTACTTTTTAAAGAAATTAGTCCATATTCTTTCTACAATAAAATTTTAGTATGAAAATAAAACATGAAAACCAGATTAAAGTTATAATTTCCAGTACAAGCCTAAATTCAAAACACCCGCAAAAATTCTTTAAACATGCACCTATGTGCCTGATTTTCAGCTTGACTGAACACCTGCAGGGATGGTTTCAGGCGCAAGCACACCTCAGTGCTTTTTCAGAGACTAACATGCAAATGGTGCCAAAAAGTAACCACGTGTCCTCAGCACACATCCTTTCCCACGTGCCGAAGTATACTTTAAGCAAAAGGCTAAAGACCAACAGGCTGCATGAAGTTGTGCAGGGGATACAGAGCACAAAATTAATGTTTCATTGCTAAGATTAAAATTTCACATTTCATAGAAAGCAAATGTGTTCTTCTTGGAAAGAAATTTACTGCTTTACATGTAGCTTCCCTCTTAGTCTAATTTGCTTCTTGAGCTGCAGCACTGAGTAAATTGGCCCATCCATAAATCATGGATTTATAAGGGAAATTCACCTGTGGCATATTTTACTTACACTACTGCAATACTTTGGAAAACTCGCTTGTGATGAACATTGTACAAACCCAAGGTCTGCCAGCAAGCAGTAAGGTTCCAGGGTCAAATGAAGGTAAAATTTCATCACAAGATGTCAGCTCCACGGCTCTTCTGTGGCACTATGGGGTGTGCAATGAGAAACCCATTCCAGCTTTACTCAGAAAAAGTTACAATAGCGGTGTAGACACAGCATTGTCTTCAGCCCATCAGCTAATACAAGGCAGCAGCCATGGAGAATGTCCCACACAGGTCACAAACAGCAGTGGAGCAGAGCCAGTTGGGATGTCATTAACAAGCACCTTCCCAAGCGCAGACACGGCTAGGAGAAAGCCAGGCTTAGAAGAAATGGGTTGACGCGAACACAATCTTTACACCCCATCAGGGGTTTGCAGGGAGCGAAAGCACCCCTGGCAAGGTCCACCTTCTCCTCCACCTCCTGTGCAGCAGCCTCCAATGCCAGAAGGAATATTATCTACCCCTACACCTGGGAGGGCACCTCAGGCTATTAGCCACCACCCACTCCAGCACCCACAGCTAGGGATCAGGGTGGCAGGAGGCAATGGACCCAAGGCCTCCTGATCAGGGCGAGAAGGGCCCCTGCCTGCTGTTGGCACTGGAGGCAGTGGTGACCAGCACAAAGGTGCTGCCACATGGGGACTACACCATGTCCTCAGTGTTAGCAGGGACAGGCACAGAAATGGACTGGCTGGGCTGCAGCTGGAGCTGCCACAGCAGCCTGGGGTTTCTGAACAAGACTCCGATTCTCCATCCTCTTCTGGAAATTTCTGGCAGCCAGGGGCATCAGGCAGCAGGGTTCTTGCCTGTGCTGTTGATAAGGTCTTGGTGGTGGTGGTAATGGGAGGGAAGAGGGGGACTGGGAAAGGCCGGAGACATTCTTCCTCCAGATGCTATTTCTGGCCAGTTTGCTTGCACGGGGGAAAAGTATTTTCTGTACCTAGCAGATTCATGGGGTAACAGAACTGCAGCCTTGTGAAGGGATGAAGGCCTTGCAGAGCCACTATTGCAGCACTCTCCAAACTAGGCAGCTACAACAAGGTCTTTTACCATCACATACCATCATACTCTTCATGCCAGCCCCTCTGCTGCCTTCTTCTAGTCTCTCCTCATGCATAACATGCTCACTCTCTCTTCTCTCTGCTGCTTCTTCCTCCCCTCTCTTCCTTGGCTGCCCAACCCCTTAACAGAACCAGCCACAGCTGCACCTTATCTACATCAGCCAACCCGCCGCCCCTGAAGCCAGCCCACAGCTGTATATTATCAATGATAATTAACCTCCTTCATTCCTCTACAAGCCACTGTTGACAGCTGTACTCTGCATTTCAAACACCATGTTTTGCAGCCAAAAGGGACACAAGTTAACCTTTACCTTATGACAGTGTTTGGGGGCAGCCAACTTTTGTGTAAAATTGCAGCAATTCTGTACAGCCACAGGCTATTGGGACTGAGGGTACCTCAGAGCATTTGAGATTAAAGAGCATGCTTGAAATATGCATTTACCTGTATTAGGCCAATATTTAGTACACAAGTCTTGAGTTATGCAGCAGAAGTGGTAAAGCTCCTGCTGGGGAGTGGAACCTGACTGATGCTGTCAAATTCTGCAGACAAAATGGGAATGACAATGCAATTAGGAAAGAAATCGGCAAAATATGGATAAAGTAAATATGGGGGTGCTATCCAAAACATGGCTCTTGGTGTGTGGGAATAACCAGACTCACTTGTCATCTAATACACTGAAACACTTAAATCTGCTTGATCAAGTATACAGGAGATTCCATATCCTTTAATCGTCCTCGTCATAATATTCGTAAGTCTGGCTCATGATTCCTGCTCTGACACCACTGCTTTTATAAGACAGAATTCACCCAGAATGGATTTGACCCCATATAAATAAAGACAACTCCACAATGTTTTTGGAATTGTATTTCAAATCATAGCCGCAGGATTCCTTCAATATTGAATATAATTCCCAAGCCAGTAACAATAGTGGCAATGATCCAGGTGACAGGAGTGGCTGTGGGTGACACAAATCTACATATAAAGTCTCTATTATTGTACATATTAATTTTGTGTTTGTTTTGAGAAGGAAGGAATTGTTCGACATTTTTCTTTAATCTGTGTCCAATAGTTCATGGTCTTTCAGAGTGGAAGGAAAAGAAGGAAAAGGGAGGAAAAGGGGAGGAAAAGGGGAGGGGAGGAAAAGGGGAGGAAAAGGGGAGGGGAGGGGAGGGAAGGGAAGGGAAGGGAAGGGAAGGGAAGGGAAGGGAAGGGAAGGGAAGGGAAGGGAAGGGAAAAAAGAAGAAAACCCCCATCACTTTCCCATGCCTTTTGTCCAATTTTCAGCAATGTTTGTTCATGTTTCATCTTTCCTACTGTGGCTGGGATGAGGCTCTGCAAGATGTTAGATAAAAACGCCAATAGGTTAGGTAAAAACCTCTACAGTTAGGTAAAAATTCCAATAGAGTGGGCTGTTATCTGTTATTTGTTGGTCATTGAAAACCTCTGCCATTAAGCAAACCAAAACAAAGTAAAACATTTATTTCCAAAGAAGGAAATGCTCCTGAAATACTTCATATTCAGTGAAGAGGTTTGGTCAAGGAAAAAAAAAAACCACTAGAGTTCTATTTATATTTAGGTCTGGCTTTTCACCTCAAGATAAGGTTTTGAGGCTAAATTTAGCTTAATCAGATCAGTCACAAACTATGTGAAATGTTTAGTTTGAGGTCCACTTAAATATTTTGGTAATTCCTCAGTGTGGGCATCTAACAGAAATAAAAAATTATTTGCACAAGCTATTCAAGAGATCTGAACTCTGTTCTCAGCTGTAGGCAAAGGGCACCAGCACAGGTGTTCTCAGTAGTTAAGACAGCACAGGGAGGTTTCAGCTAGCAGGGATATGGGGGGAAGGATGAGTATTGACACGTACCTTTAATGATCTTGCTCTTAACAGCAGGCAGAGCTAGGGAGACAGGCTGCAGGTCGCTAAGGGTGAACCTCTTCCCCTCCCTGGAGAGCCGTCCTGCAGCCTGAGCCCTACCAGAAACAAAAGGTGACTTGGCTGACCAGAAAGATTGTACGTTTAGGTTAAGTGTATAATGCCTACATTTGGTGGAGTTGAAGAGTGACTTTGGGATTTCCTAGACAGCTCCTCAGCCAGTAATAAATATAGTCTTTCCCCTTTTTCTTGGATTGTTAGAAAGCTGGATGAAAATATGAAAGCAGTTATGTCCTTCAGACCTCTCAAAAATCACTGCACCATCCGCACCTTGTGATTAAATCCTTCTCTCTGACCGAGATCATCAGAAGGGATCTGCTTTAGGGAGCACAACGTGCTGTAAGGTCCTGTGGGACGACAGAGATCTGCACACACAATACACGCCTTTGCAGGCACAACTAAACCTTCCAATTCAATTATCTTATTACACATAAGCCTGTGTGTTTTCTAGAGGCATGGAGATATACAGGGCATATATAAGCAAATTCTTAATCCTTAGCACTGCTTCTGAGAGTGGTAAACATAATAACTTTTTTCTTTTTTTTTTTTTTTTTAGATTTCAGGATGTGGCACACTATAAAGCATGCTTCTGCGCTGTTGCTACAAAAATACCCTGCTGCAAGCAGGGGGGGCTGATTCGTCTTCATTTGAGGGGGGGGCTGTAGACCAAATATGGCCCAAGCCTGTTTGATAGTTCTCTTGTAAATGGAATGATGACAATCCTCTTGTGACTAGGAAACATTCCAGAGCCGGGGTGTAGGGTTACACAATGGTACAGTGTCTTGCCCCTGATTTATAATTTGAGAAGCAGATTGCGTTCAGACAGAATGTGAGTTGAACAATGAGGTTTCTAGTCCTGATCTCATTAACAGAGATTTATACCAAGAGGCTATTGTATCTTGTTCTTTTGGTTTCCCATGCCAGCAAACATTCATAAAGTTATTTAAAAAAGAAAGCTTCTGTCACACACTTAGGTCAGAAAGTTCTCAGGAAAACGGCTAGTCAAATAGAGTGGTCTCAGTCTGCACTTACTAGGGCTTATGTTTCTGGCCTTATTCAGTCTCAGAATGATCACTGGATCAAACGTCACACTCAAGCTTATTACATGTAAAGATTTGCAGAGACACAGCTTAAAATGCCTTTTCAGATATTTAAGTTCGTTCATAGTCAAGTCATTCTAAGATAGCTTATTATTTGCAAATCATACATAATCACTGAAAGAATGTTCTTCCGGTGCAGAAGAACCATTGCTAGGTGGGATAACAATAATGTCCCAAGAGCTACTTTCCCTCCTGCTACCCCCAGAGCCTTTGTGCTACATGAAAGACATGGCCTGGAACCCACTCACTCTTCACTGACAGTCGAGTAGTCATTGTGCACGCAGAAGAGGGTGTACAGCACATTAATTAATATTTCAACAATGTTGCCAGGCAATTTGGCCTGAGCACCAGTAAAAAGAAAATGGAGGTGCTTTTCCAGCTTTACCATGCTAGAAAATAGGCTGACCCAGTTGCCTGTGTTGACAACACAGCCCTGAAGCCTGCAGACCAATTCTGCTACCTCAGCAGGAGGCTGTCTTGGAGTGTCACGGCAAAAGATGAAGCCACACAGAGCACAGCAAAATCCAGCACAGCTCTTAGGAGACTAAAGAACAGTGTCTCTGGAATACAGGAGGCATCTGGCTTCAAAGTGACTCAGTGCCACCCAGCTGTCATCACTACTTTTCCATACTCCTGTGAAAAGGACGGTTTATCATTATCAAGGCATGTGACTTCCCAATTCCACCTGCACTGACTTTTGTGCTGTTGCTGGTATAAATGAGCGCACGGTGCAGTTAGCCTATTATTCACAGTCCTGTCAAAACACTGAGTGCTATAGTAACACTCCTGTAAGATACGTTCACTCAGACAGCTGCTGCACGTGCTAGAGAGGCCGCTCAACCCCAGATTCGATGGCCAGTTGACATATATTAAATAACCGAGAGTAGATGAGAAGACAGGGCAGCAGAAACACGTCAGGCAAATCTTTAGATGGCAGCAAGCTCCACATCATGGAAAACTGCTGCTATATAGCATCCACTGTTGCAAAGAACATGATCAGCCACATCACCCACAGAAAGAGAGTAACACTATGCAGTGCAGGAATAAGTGGGTGTTGTGAAGATTGACAGCGATGTCTTTGGTATGTTCAATTTGTACTGTGAAAATAGGGCGAATTTCTCCCCAGGAAAAGTACAACAGCAAAGCCTTTGCATGTTGAATTAGCAACAGATGCCATCCTTATATCCTTGTGGGACTGTAGCCACACCTTCCTTTTGGTGCCCTCTGCCTGCACTCCAGGTAGAGATTAAGAGAAATACTGCAACATCCTCTCAGTCCGTTCCTGGCCTGACTGTTACAGAAAAGTTGCACAGTATTTTTTACCTTCAGTTTGTAAACATTATGAAACGGATTCAGGTTATCTCAGATTCATATCACATACCTTTGCCCTCTGGTGAACCTGGGGAAATAGGAACATCTTGGTCACGTTTTTCTGTGCTATTCATTGTTTTGCAAGCTTTTTCCAGAAGAGTTCAGGCTGTACTGCAATAGCAGCTTTACTCTCTTACTAATGGCTTCTTGCTGAATGCCAGACAGCCCAAATATGGAATAATTATGATAGTAATGGATGACAATTTCTAGGCAATATGTGAATGATAAACTTTAACTATCTTTGACAGTTTTCTGCTTAGTCTGTACCTCTTTTCCTTTGGCTGAATATTTGGTGTTAAGTGACAGAAAAATGGGAACTTTTCCTTCTTTTTTTCCTCTAAATGTATTAACATTTCTTTAAATTCCACAATAGCCACACTTCCCACAAATCTTATTTTCCATCAAGGAAGTTCTCCTTTACAAGCTTCCTATCCAAGTGCAATTGATTTATAGCATTTTATGCTTCTTTTAATATGAAGAGCTGGAAAACACAATCCAGAGAGGGTATTCTACTCCAGCTACTAAAGCTCTGTTGAAGTGCAATGATCTGACAAGGCAATGCTTAAAGAAATGAATACTATCTTAAATCTTTGCAACCAAAAAATGTTTTCAATTGTCTTCCGTGTTTCCCTTCTTGGAAAGCTCTCAGTGCCATTCACATCTTCCTACTGCAGCACTTACAGCAGGATCGCCCAGCCTCCCCTCTGAAAACCACATTTTTCATGTTTCTGAAGACCTAACCCCTGAGTAGGAAAAGCAGGCCTGAGTTTATGCAGGAGGACACTATGCAAAAGCTGCTGGCCTCAGCTTTGGAATCAAGCTCCACTAAGTGTTTTCTTAAATCACTTTTTGTATTCACACACTCTATCAAAATGATAAGAGCCATGTTATTAGATCCACACACTTCAATTTTGAAAAAGATAAACTTGACAGAAAGGCTCCTATTGGTGAAAGTAAATTGTTGTGGCAAACTCACTGTCTGAGGGTCTGCTCTGACCGTTAGAGCCCTATACAAAAGGCAACGAGGGCCACCTCCTCCACCTCTTACCTTGCTCTGATGTGTGCTCCATGTTACCTGCATCTGTTAAGTGTACTTTAAGGGCACCACATTTTTCAGAGCACATATACTCAGGGACATGTAGATTTGGGTTCTCAAATGCCTTAGCTCAACACCTAATACCCAGACAGTCTGTTTACCTGAGGTAGTAGTGTTCCTCTGCAGGGGCAGGAATGGGTATGGATCTTTGGGTATGGATCAGGTGCTGAACCTGTGTCCTGATCTTATTGATCCACTTAGATACGTGCATATCATTCTGAATCTTCCCAGAGGTTAATATGCTTCAGAGAACTGAATAATTATTCCTGGCTTCCAGTCACTCGTACATATATATATGCACACACACCAATAGTCATAGCAGTTGTGCTGTCTCTATCTCAGTGAATTAGGATAGAGAAGAGGAATATAAAAGATTTCTCCAACCTTATTGAGGTTACATCCTACTCTAATAAACAACCTGCTGTCTCCTGGGTCTTTCTTTGCCATGGACCAACCACATGGTCCAGTCTCAGTGCTCTTGAATCCCTATTAGATGCCTTGCTCACAAGCTCTGATAGCTCATGTTAGACTTACAGGATCATAGAATCATTTAGTTTGGAAAAGACCCTTAAGATCATAGAATCCAACCGTGGCCCAATCCTGGGCTGCTTAAGGAGTCACAGACCTCATCTGTCTGTGACTCCTCATTCTCCCCAATCTCTGGAGATTTGCATCCCCATGGCATGTTAGTTAACACCCAGGGCTGGGATCTGGGACACTTCGGGGCTCTGACTCACAAGCCTCATCATAGATAGCGCTGGCAGTAAAAACGACAATGTTAGACAGAGGACATGCAAGGAAGCAGTAATGGGATCAAAAATACACACTTGCAAAAGAAAGAACCCCCGTATGCTCACAATACCCACTGACCTGCCCCTCTTTTCAGGGACCTGGTACAGGTTTTATGCTCCTTCTGGCTATAGCGCATGACAGGAAAGGAGAGGAGATGACTGCAGTAAACACTGCAGATACTAATTCCAACAAGTAAATTGCACCTGGTACTGCATGTCAAGGCAGTAGCTACACAGATACATAGGTGGTGGCTACACAGATGAGTATCTCGAGGATTTCTGCTTGAAATTAAAGTAAGTTTGTTTGCAGTTTAGACCTATTCTTTTAATTATTATTATTCACACACACATACACACACATTACTGTCTTTAAATCCATTGCCAGATCAATACCTAAGGAGCTTGGTTGCAGGGCCAGAGGCAGACTTCTGTACCCAAGCTTCTGCAGGCAGGGAAGAAGAGGAAAGGAGGAGGAGTTGCAGACTGAACTATGGGCAGCACTGTTCCCAGGAGACCCTGCAGCAAGGTGCACAGCTTGCCAAAAGCCATTTGGGCACACATAGCAATTTCAAAGCCTATTGAACTGCCCCCAGCACAGCTATGGTCTAAACGTATTACTTTATTTGCCATGTAGGGTCCAATGCCACTGTCCTTCATGCATACTAGTTGGAGGGACCGTATTGCCCTTAGATTTGTGTTACCTTTTCTTGGAATTTATAGCAGACTCAGCCTCCTCTCTTTTTTCACCTGATTCCTGAGCATGCTATGGGGTACATACTGTTTGATTCTGTACAAATATAATTGCATAGTTTTGTGTTATAGCAACCCAAATGATGAGAACATTATCAGGGCAAACTTTGCCTGAATAATGTAAGGAAAATTATGCTGAAATTGTTCTGAGTGGTTCATCTCCATTCTTTATCCAATCCAAAAAGAAACTTTGAGACAAGTTCTAACTTGTTCTGCATCTGCTGTTAATGGAGGAATAGAGACCCCACACAGAAGAAAACTCCATATTTTCAACCCAACACCAGAACAGCATGAAGGAAAGTCAGGACCGTCTCTCTGCAGAACACCTCAAGGTCTCTGAGACCCTATCACCTGAGCTCAGTTATTCCAACCAGAGAAGGAAACACTGAGATTCTTTCACCACTCTTTGCAAGTGACCTTTTTGGCTCATAGCATTTACGCAGACAGGCTGCTCCAGGAAAGCACTCTTCAAACTCCCTATTGGTCATATCAAAGATTTTTAAATGAACTATATACAGGACAAAATCCCTTGATTAAAAGTTTACATGAAGCAGATTATTGGGAGACACTAAATCCAAATGGCCATTGGTTAAGTATGGTTATATTCTAGAACAAATTGGGTAGAATAGATCAGAAGCCATTTGGGGAGTCAGATATCCCTAGTAACTCAGCATGCTGATAGCTCAGAACCTGTTACTCACAGATTTTTAAAATGTTGCAGACCTACACCAGAGGGAGGGGGAGCATTATAAAAGCTCCTTTGCAATATTCATATATAAAAATGTATGTAATAAGTATTATAGTATGTATTATATTGTATACATGTATTATTATATGTTGCTGATAATGTAATTACATACTTATTTTTATATTGGTGTCTTCTACAAAATGGGAAGCCAAGAAAAAGCTTAGTTTTGTGACATGCTGCTTGCAGCTAGAAATATAGAAAATATAGCAGGACATTTATTTTGAATGTAAAAGCCAGATGATTCTGAAGAAAAGTGGTGCTAGTCTCTGCAGAATATTTTAATTTGTCTTTTTCATCATGATAAAAATCCATTCAAGACCAGTATGTTGCCATGAAATCATCAAAAAAAGTGCTTTTTTTGTTTGGGTTATTTTTTCATTTTGGAAGGACAGAAGGTTAAATAAATATTCAGCATACTGAAATGAATAATTTTTTGCACAGCGTTATAACACTCCAAGGCAGCTTCAGAAGATTTTGGCAACATCTGAAGGGACAGAGTTCAAAGTTCCCATTCATTTTAATGGAAATTGGGTGTCCATATTTTTTTGAAATCTTTTAAAATCTCAGGTATGATTTATAAAGCAAGTACAAGCACAGCATTTGAACAGCACCCAACAAGACCAATAAATGTACAGAGCACATTTCATCAGATCAAGGTGAATCCAATGGAAATGCCTAGTTCAGTTCCTGAATACTAAGGTATAAACCATTTCCAGAAGTCCTGTAGATGAGACTTTAAAAAAATAACATAATTTTTAAAATCATACCGATTTTCCTTGTTTGCCTGCATCAAAATTCTCTTTGAGTGGTACGTAGCTGCCAGCCATGTTACCCTTCCCAAGAGGTTACTACAAACATAAAACTTTGTGGCACAGCACTTACAGCCCTGAACAGTCCTATCAATTTAGCTTGGCACAGCACACAACATCTGGCCCATAATTAATACAGCATTTTAAGATTGTTCTGGTGCTATGAAATGAAAGATATATTAAATCCAACGAGTCTAAAAGTTACTTTTTTTTTTTTTTTTTCTATTCTGTGGAAGAGAAAAGCTGAAGGGTTAAGGAAGATGGAGTTATTAATATATTTTAAAAAGCAGGAGTACCAGATTTCACATCTCTGCCTGTTCCTCAGATGTCTTTTGTCCTTAATAAGGCAGTACTCGCACATTAGCGTGTGGGGTATCAGATGGCCCTTTTGTGCTTATTCATTTCTTATAAAGAACGTAACTACTGTAGCCGCTTGTGTTTCCTTTGGCAGCTGAGTAGCTGAAGGTTTAACATGCCATAAATTTGCAGCTGTAGCACAGCCCAAGTCCCACCAGATCCATGGCCACTGTGTTTGTTGTGTGCTGAGGAGGGCCCTCAAGCTGTCTCCCCCAGGCCACCGTATGTCACCAACATCCCATTGAGGTCTGTGCCCCTACCCTTCACTGCCTGGCCACCATGGGGGGACTGGGCATAAGCTGAAAGCTACTCCTTGGTGGCCTGCTGCTGCTGTGTATAGTTTTATTCAGAAAGTTTGTAGAAAATGTTAAGAATAAGTGTATGGTACTATTGCAGACTGAGGAATCAGAAGTTTTGTATGCCTCCTGTAGATGTGTAGAAATTATGTGAGGTAATGCTTCCTTTATAACAACTGGAGAGAAATAGACAATTTTAAGGTGCAATTCATCTGTCCCTATATATCTAAAACGGGTCAGATAATCATTCCCTAAAAGTACCTATTTGTCTCTAATGACTTGAAAGAGACCTTAGAGACTAGATCAGACATAAGCACTCTAGAAGATGATGTGCATGCCACTGTAGGCAGACTCAGAAGAGGTCTTCCTCATTTTTTCTCTTGGCATACTGTTTTTCAGTTGGTTTGTGGGTTGTTTGGGGTTGGGTTTTTTTCTGAACTAGATCTCAAGCTGAGATTACCTAAATTAGCTACAAATGGATGCACAAGATGTTATGAGATGCAACGCATATACACTTGTGGCATATCCTGGCCAAACTGATCATGTCCCTGTAGGCACAACTTTGTTCACCTGCAGTCCTTTGCAGAATTCTCCTTTGTTCAAGTAGCTGAAGCACTGGGATTCCATAAGTAAATGAAAAAAATTGTTTCCAAACCTAAACTGAGGAAGTTTGAAATCTCTACATCCTAATTCCTAACATGTCCAGTGCAACTGGTATGCTGGGTGTCCAGAAGCTGAGCTGACTCTGCATAGATCAGTTTGGCTATATCTCTATCAGCAAATAAAATGGACCAGAGCCAATTGTCTAGCCCCAAAAGCAAGTGGCATGCTACAGTTAGCAACCACACAGCTAAACTCTCTTTCCACCTACAGCAGGTAGTTTTGTTCATATTGCATTTGGGAAGAGTCCCAGGACTGTGCCAGGCCCTGAGCCGGGCTTAGATGTTGTCTGGGAAAGTGCTAGCTGGCACAGGCCATACCATGCCAGGGACCGTGCCACCAGTTAAATTGTACAGACCATTAACAGGTCAGTGCCTAAATCCATCCCCTGCATTAGTACATGTTTCCAGTGTAGCTATAGAAGTGGTTTAAGAGTCTAATAAAACATATTGGCTCAGACATACTGCTATATGAATGTGGTTTACGGTTTTCAGCAGGCAGACAGATCATACGCCTCTGTGCCTAGGACATGGTTTAACTTCAACAGAGATAATCTGGCCTCAACATGGGGCAATTCACTGTATTTTCAGTGTTGTATCATGTTGTGAGCATATCAAGGGAAAACAATATATTGCAGTAGCATGCTCAATATTAAACTGGAGTGGAGTTTTGATATTACACCTTCCTAGTCTCTAGACTCAATCTTTCAAGGCAGAATTTTCAATGTTACCTAAATACTTTTCCCAATCCAACATGACCAACTCTGCTATAAAGGACTGAATTACTCTAGATGGAAGACAACACAGGAAAAATACTATTTTAAATTTAGTAAACAAAAAGTACGACTATAATGTCTCACTGGTGTCTGTTAGAGTTTTGTGCCCAAGTCTCATATCCTGAAAGTCCACACTGCTTAAGTGTTAGTCCACCCTCAAGCTCCGTTCTGGAGCAAGCTCATTTGTCTCCGGGCTGGGAAGAGCTAGGCAGAGACTACGAGATGGTGTGTGCTAGTGTCCCACCCCCACACTGCATGACAATACAGTATGAGTGTGACTCATGTTGGATTTGGCTCCTCCCAGACTAACCAGTATTTCAGATGGCCTCATGTCCTAAGCCACCCTTGGTGTTACACAACAAAAATATATCTGGCAGCCTGCAAAGCAGCCTCCTAACAGCAGCCCAGAGCAACATCTTAAAAGGACCATACTTAAATCAATGGCTCCATTGTCAAGAAGATTTCTTAGCAGCAATTTAAAATTTTACTGAGCACAAGCTGGTTTTACACAAACTGGAAAGCAGTGCTGGTTCTATTTCATGTATCTATCTGTATATCTATATATATGCATATGAGTCTTGTCTCCCATATGTATACATGTGTGTGTGTACATACATGCAGGGGAGGTAACCAGCCCTTGAATCCAGGCAGACATAGCTGCCTAGGCTATACCAAGGTACACGTGATCCTTGTAAGCACAGCTGCAGCACAGTTCTTCATAATGCATAATTCAGGTCTCTGCTTTGCTTCTCCAGACACAAATATTACTGAGAATCCTAGAGAGAAGCCCTCTTCCTAAGCTGTGGCACTGTAGAGGAATGAAGCTGGGTTAATTAGTATTGATAATACACAACTGTGGGCTGGCTTCAGGGGCGGTGGGTTGGCTGATGCAGGTAAGGTGCAGCTGTGGCTGCTTCTGTTAAGGGGTTGAGAGCCAACGAAGGGAGAGCAGCCCAGGAAGATGTGGAGAGAGGGGGAAGACAAGACAAGACAAGACAAGGGAACATATGCCCTGGATGAGGTGAGATCAAGAGAAGGCAGTAGAGGGCCTGTATGAAGAGTATGCTGGTATGAGATGGTGAAAGACCTTGTTGCAGCTTGATGGTTTTGAGAGTGCTGCAACAATTAGTGCCCTGTGTGAGGCCCTTCAGATTATGAGACTGAGTGTAACTTATTTTTTTCTTTAGGGCATATCTATACTGCTAAATAAAAGAGGAGCAGGTAACGAGCTCAGGCATTCACACTTACTGTCATACTGCTTAATTCTTAGTGCTCTCCTTTACACTGTCTTGGACCACTTTGGTTGTCACTAAGAGAACACAGGGAGTGACCCTGTACAGTGGGCACAAGCCAGTCAGTGCTATTCAGCCTCAAGGCTTGAATCAACTCAGTGGTATAAACTCAGCCAAACAATCTGTACGTTCAATGAGATGTAAAGGAGCAAATGACTCTGATTCCGTTTCATACCAGTTTAGGGCTCTGAACATTGACTTTCCCACAAATCAAGCTCTTGTATTGTCTAGCTAAGGGCTTTTATCCAATGATAGGATGAGAGTTTGAGAAATCTGTCTGTTCTGATAATGTTGTAAGGAGTGCTCAGGTTTCCTATCAATGCTTCACTAAGACATAGTCAACAATATTTTGGTACGATAAAAGTCAGGAGTAAGGAAGACATTCAAAATAAACAGGATCCTAGGAAGGATATTCACTTTTGTTTTATATTTATTTTTCCCCAGAGGGGGAGAGGTGGTGCTTGCCAACCTTTTAAGTTGCTCGCTAACTGCATAATGAATAAAGATAAGGTAACTCTGGCTATGTTTTCAATTTCCTTAGGGAACTAGACGCCCACGAGTTTGAAGTTTTTCTATTGAACATCTGAATACTTCCATACAGGGGCCACCTTCCATATCTAATGTGACCCTCAGTGCTTCCCACGTAATCAAATTTATCTTACAGAGTCATAGGCTAAACAACCCCAACTCTCTAAGCCTTTCCTCACGGAAGAGGTGCTTCATCCCCCTGATCATTTTTGTGGTCCTCCCCTAGACCTGCTCCAACAGGGCTGTGTCTTTCCTGTGCTGAAGGCTCCAGGGCTGGATGCAGTACTCCAGGTGGGGTCCCATGAGAGCAGAGGGGCAGAACCACCTCCCTTGACCTGCTGGCCATGCTTCTTTTGATGCAGCCCAGGACACAGTTGGCTTTCTGGGCAGCCAGCACATTGTCAGGTTATGTGAAGCAGCTTTTTATCCACCAGTTCTCCCAAGTCCTTCTCAGCAGGGCTGCCCTCAATCCCTTCACCCCCCAGCCTGTATTGATACTGGGGGTTGCCCCAACCCAGGTGTAGGACCTTGCACTTTGCTTTGTTAAACCTCATGAGATTCACATGGGCCTACTTCTCAAGCTTGTCCAGGTCCCTCTGGATGGCATCCTGTCCCTCTGGCATGTCAATTGTACCACTCAGTTTGGTGTCATTTGCATACTTTCTGAGGGTGCACTCATCCCACTGTGTATGTCATTGATGAAGATATTAATTACTGGTCCCCATACAGACCCCTGAGGGACATCACTTGTCACCGATCTCTATCTGGACATTGAACCATTGACCGCTACCCTCTGGATGCGACCATCCAACCAGTTCCTCATCCACCAAACAATCCACATCTCTCCACTTTGGAGAGAAGGATGTTGTGGAGGACCATGTTAAAGGCCTTACAGAAGTCCACATAGATGACATCCGTGTCTTTTCCTTTGTCTGCTGATGTAGTCACTCCATCACAGAAGGCCACTAGGTTGGTCAGGCAGGACATGCCCTTGGTAAAGCCATGCTGGCTGTCTCAAATCACCTCCCTATCTACCATGTGCCTTAGGACAGCTTCTGGGAGGATCTGTTCCATGATCTTCCCAGGCACAGAGGTGAGGCTGATATGTCAGTAGTTCCCAGGGTCCTCCTTTTTGCCCTATTTAAAAATGAATGCAATGTTTCCCTTTTTCCAGTCACCAGGGACTTCACCTGACTGCCATGATTTTTCAAATAACTGCATCAACCAATTCCCTCAGGACTGTGGGATGTCTTTTGCCTGGTCCCACAGACTTATGTATGTCCAGGTTCCTTAGGTGGTCACAAACCTGATCTCTTACAGCAGAAGGGACTTTTCTCTCCCAGTCCCTGTCTTGCAGTCCATTCACTTGAGAGGTGTGGGAAGAGAGATTGCCAGTGAAGGGTGAGGCAAAAAAGTTTTTGAGTACCTCAGCCGCCTGCTCATCTGTTGTTACCAGTTTGCCATTCTTGCGCATCACAGGGGGAATGCTTTCTTTGACCTTTCTTTTCTGGCTGACATACCTGTAGAAGCCCTTCTTATTATTCTGTGCATTCCTTGCCAAGTTCAGCTCCAGACGTGCCTTGGCCTTCCTGACCCCATCCCTACAGAACCAGGCAGCATCCCTATACTCTTCCCAGGCTGCCTGTCCATTTTCTTCTGACCAGCAGGTCTCGACTCATCCATGCCAGTCTCTTGCCTTCCTTTTCTGATTTCTTACACCTGGAGATGGAGAGCTCTTGTGCTTTATAGAAAAAGTATTTGAAGATCTGCCAGCTCTGTTCTGCTCCCTTGAAGGCAGTTTCCCAGGGGGTCCTATTGACTAATGCCTTGAAGAGATGAAAGTTTTTTCCTAAAATTCAGGGTCCTGACTTTACTCCTTGCCTGACTCATATCCCTCAGGACTGTGAACTCCACCAGTGCATGATCACTGCAGCCCAGGCTGCCTCCGCTCTTGATATCACCAATTAGCTCACTTCCATTAGTGATCAACTGGTCCAGTATTGTATCCCCACTGGTAGGTCTATCTATTACCTGACTTATATCCTCAATGCATTCTGTGAGTCTTCTGGATTGCCTATAGCTCACCGTGCTACTTTTCCAGCTGATACCAGGGTGGTTGAAGTCCCCCAGCAGGATGGGAGCCTGCGAGCGCAATGCCTCCTGCAGCTGGAGTAAGAAGGCTTCACCAATAGGCTCCCGTAGATTGGGCAGCCTGGGGTAGACACCAACCACAAGGTTCCCTGTGGTGCCTTGGTCTCTCATTCATACCCATAAGCTTTCAGCCTGCTCGTAGCTATTCTTCAGAAACAGTTCTTCACACTTCATGCATTTCTTGATGTAGACACCCCCACTTCCTCACCTCTCCCTTCTGAACCGCGTGTGGCCATCAATAGCCATGCTCCACACATGGGATTCATCCCACCAAGTTTCAGTAATGGCATTTTATAGCCAGATGACTTGCCAGAATTACAGTTCACAGGATATTTAGCATCATTGATCTGATTTATGACAAATAAGAGGATACAAATGTATCAGTATAAAAAAATTGCTTCCTCTGACCTCGTTTATTCCTTGAATACTCTGCTGTTCCCTTATTAATTCTCAATGCATGTCCTAAATCTAACTTTTAAGTTGTATGTATACATTAAGATTGAATAATGATGTATTAAGATTGAAAACCTAATTATCCACTGAGTGATATGTTTGCATCTTGAGATATTTACATATGAATAATATGTATGACTCCAGTCCTTCTGCTGTTGAAATAAAAGGCAGAACTCAACAGCTGTAGAGGGAATAGCATCTCAAACATCTTCAGAAACTTGAAATGACAAAGAGAAATGGCTAGCAAGGAAAGAAAAAAAAGGGGGAAAAAAGCTCCAAAAAAACCAACACAACATAAAACAAACAAAAAACCACTTTAGCAAAACTTGTTTATTAATTACCTTAAATTTATCTTTCAAGAAAAAAAAAAAAAAAACTCTTTACAGCCAATTCCAGGTTTGTCAGGCATCATAAATTCTGTTAGAACAGTCTTTTGGAAAACTCTTTGCATCTCTTTGGGTTTATGGAATGAGGAAATGCTTACAAGCTCTCTAGAAAATTAAATAATGTTTTCTGAAATGTATGGAGATCTCTAGATAGAGATACCATTCTGAATGCATCCAAAAGATGATTCTGTAAGTTCTAAATAAAGTTATGGGTTTATTAAGAGCATCTTATCTTTTCCCTACTTGTTGTGTCTTGGGTACAGGCTTGAAAACCCTTAACACCTCTCCTTCAGATTACAAACTCTTTTATTGTACACGTCTGGCACAACTAGTCTATATTTTAGCAAGGATCTCTTGATCTATTGTTATATAAATAATTCCCCTAAATGCTGCTTCCCTGATCCTTTTTTTTTTTTCTTTTCCTAAGAGGTCCTTAATACCCAAACATTTACCACTCTAGTCTAAATATTCTTCAGTTGAACTACAACAAGACTGGGAAGACAACTGCAACTTCAGAGAAAATGGCAATAATCCCATTGTTTCCTCTGTGAGCCAGACCAGGCACCAGAAATCGTGCATCCTTCAGAAGTTAAAGACCTCATAGCCTTCTCTCAGGACTTCTGATTTTGAAGTTTATAAGTTGAAACCTTTAGCAATCACTTCTTATCTTAAGCTCTAGCAAGGAGAATTTAATTTAGACATCAAAATGCAGAAAGTATTAAAATCAAAAGTAAAATGTTGCCGCTTCTCTTTCAGACTCCTTGCTAAGGAATAAAAGCAGATTATCCATTCTTCATCATGTCAGCTGAACAGGAAGGACAATCCAGTCCCTTTTGCAGAGGATGAAACTGTTTGGTTTCCATCAGTTTTCATAGTTCGTGGCTCAGTTTGGCTTCTTGTTATTCCAAGTAAAACGTAGTATATATTCTTGGAAACACTTCAAGAAAACATTTGCATATAATTTTATTCAAATGATACTGTGCAGAATAACAAACAAGTGGGACTCTTACCTGGCCCGTATCTTAGAATGAGTTTGTCATTTCCTCATCAGGACAGCATTGCTTTAGTAACTGAGCCATATGCACTCATTTGGAAGGCTAAGAAGCAGCTCATCTCTTTTATACTGATTCTTTCAGAATGGAGTCAAAGGGAAGACAGGATTGATGCTGATGTTCTAACTACACAGCATGATTTGTAAGGCCCAAGTACTGAAAGGAGATGGAAACACCTGGTGGGGAAGACAATGTAAGGACAAATTCTAGAAGAAGAATTTGCACTTGCCAAGTATACTAACTTGCTGTACTTACTGTGGATCTGCAGCAGCGTTTTAGTTCAATTGTTTTGCAAGTGGAAGTTTATTCTCACCAGATATATTACAGAAGCAAACTAGAGTACTTACCTTCTTATCTATTGGCATCTGTAGATGAAGTGGTGAGGTGTCTGATTTGGCTTCCTACCAGAGGACATGCATAAGGTTTAGGCCACACATTTCATACCCATAAACAAGACCTCCACACTCTTCTTGCAGTCTTGGACCTGCATCTGGAGAGAGAAGTTTCTTCCTTCAAAGTGGATTCTGAAGCATGTTACCATCAGGACATCAGTATTTAACACTGTACAGCAAATCACACAGCAGCTTAAATAGAAAATAAACACCAGCTGATTCAGGAGGAGGAGTTTGCAAAGATAATGTAGCAACCACATTCTCTGATATGTTATTTTATTCTGTTGTTATATAACTATGATATGTTATTTTATTCTGATGTGTAAAAACTAGAGGTTTTGGATAAGGAGGCTTTCATTAGATAATCTCAATTTGTATGACTCAAAACCAACTTCACCAAAATTCATGCAGAATTCTGAACAAAAGCCCTCCTAGCTTCCTGCCACCAAAATAACACTGCTTGGTAGGATAAGCAGGAGCTTGGTCTTCCCTAGACCGTGACTTCAAGACGGATCTATTGTGCAGATAGATCTGGATTTCTAGACACTGTATTGTTGTTTCCAGAGTCTAAAATTTCTAACACTAATGAGGGCTTGTCCCTGGCACTGAGGAAGAAGCCTTGACACTTGGTGACCTTCATCATAAGCTGTGGAACTCAAGTTTAACACTTTCAGCTCTGCCATGAGAGACTCCATGGGTTTTCCTGACTACTAGAAACCCTGTATACTTCTCCAACACTGACAAAAAGCCCCATATTCGCCAACAGGTGAGAATTAACCACAGAATTGCTGGAACTGAAACCAAAATGGTTGCCTATTTCCAAACCTATTTCCCGTTTCTTCTGTAGGAAATGTTGAAATGTCAAGTTTTTGTTCAAACTTGGTGACAATTTTGTTTTGACAACATGAGTGTTTCCTAAATCAACTCTATATTTTCTTACTTTGGGCTATGCTGCCTTAATGTACCCAAAATAGATATCTTGAAAGGCTACCTTCACTCTTCAATTAGTCCTGATAGCTACAGCCTGTCTCTTAGGTTGAGTAGAACAACAAGAACCTTTTGCTTCAGACATTTACATGGGTGCCAACCTGCTTCCAGGTACTTATTATCCCTAGGTCCCTAGACATGTTTGCCTGTCCTAGAGCTGAATTTGCAGAGGTGAACAAGAACAGTCATAGCACCTGATGCCTAGTGAGGAACCCATTATCACCAGCCCTCTGACAGAATCTAAATCTCACTTTGAGTAGGTCAAATTGTATGAAACATCTTTCTTACTCCACCTTTTCCATGACAGGAGGTACTGGCATTACCTCAAGAAATAAATGTCTTGGCTAATAGTCTACCGGTTGTTGTGGAAGTCATAACTGTGGAGGAAAACCACAAAAGAGGCAGCTGGAAAATTTCACAGAAAAGATAAAAATACTTTTTCCAAAAAAACCCACATTTCTTGGTATTGTCTTGATTTTTGTGGACAAGCCTATAATGACCTTAATGCTGACTTTGTGGAACATCTGTCCTACACCTAAATAGCATCAGGATTCAAATTTCTTCTTTTATGTGACTTCCCAAGCCCAGTTCAGTAAGCGTGCGCAGAGATATTCTAGTAGACAGAATCCTGCACAAAACAAGACAGACAGTGGCTATGTTACTCTTATCCTTTCATCTGGATTTTATCCATAAAGGAAATGCATATTCATGTATCGCCTTTTATAACTTCCAGATCTGAGGGCAGTATAGGACAGATCTCCAGCAGTCCCACTGTTGAAACTGTCTCTCTTTATGTAGAAGCATAATACTTGCTGGGCTGAAGAGCACCAGAATAACTGTAGAGTTACTGGCTGGAGTATTCAACCAAAATCAGGGAGACTTCAATCCAAAGGCATGCCTCAGTTCTCATAATACATCTGAAACATCTTTTGCCAGCTACTGTTTCCTGTTGGCTGTGCATCTTTTTGCTTAGAGTGGGGCTTTGGGGGGGTATCTCTGTAACTATCTACATTTTGAAGTGGCAGCCCAAGAATCATAATTAAGAATCTGGATCTTAGTGGCCATCTCAGCCAAACAACACAGCCTTCTATGTCCTTTGTGGGTCTAGTGCTAAATTACTTGCTTAAATTGCAGTAGAAGCTTTGTGCTCACATTGGGAACTGACTTCAGTTCTCCAAAGCCCAAAAGAAGTAGTTCACCATGGAGCCCATCTTTTCCTCCCCTTTCCAGGAAGAATAGAATAGAATAGATTTTCTTACACGATTGAAAGCAATAGCAAGAAAAAATCTGCACAGGAGTTTAGACTAAATGGTTTACAATAAACCCCCAAACATAAGGCATTTTGTAAAGGTCAAAGAATAAATATTGCAGTTCAGCAAAGACTTCATAATTTCAGTAAACAAGTCTGAAAACAGAGCAGTTTCCAGTTTCTCCACCCTCTCAGCCTAGTTCAGGGTTTAGATTGCCAGTCTCTCAGATGGCCTAGGTTAAGATCCATGATTATGCAATGAATGATGCTTGTCAGATGGAAACTAAGACAACATTTGGGTACCTTATTTTATAACGCTTCATAAACTCTGTTTAAACAGTATAAACAGCAGACAAAGGAAACTGGATTTTGCAATAAAAGCTATTTTTATGAAAGCAAAAGTCACATGACCTCTTACCCAGCTTTTAAGAGAGCAATAGAACTTGCTTTGCCTGCCAGCCCTGAAAAAGACTGAATTTAATGTCAAAGACAGAGGTCTTGTTAGGCAACAGTGCTACATTCCAAATCTTACATGTTTATAGCTTCCCTCCTTGCCTTAACCCCACCTTCTTGATGAGAAAAGAAAATGCAGTTAGGTTTAACCCTTCATAGCTTTTACCTTTAACAGCAGCTGAGACCATCCTGATTTTTCACGAAGTAAATATTTCAAAGCAAAGTATGTTGATGGGTAGTTTGCATACATGGGACATGTTCATAACAGTGCATATGTGCTGCAGGAGAGAATTCAAGGTCTCTGTGGGTCCTCAATATCCCAATTTCAAATCATTCATGTCAAACTACATTGAGATTTGTCACTGATATATCCCTCTCAGTGTAAAATACTGTAGACAAGCCTTTGTTTATTGCTTGCTAATTTCACACATACATATTTCTCCAAGGTCACTCTAACAAGATTTTTGGTAAATATATCCTACCACATAACCACACTCAATTCCATTCTGAAATGAAGCTTTCCTTTTTCCTCACTGAAACCTTTAATAATCTCCTCAAATACAGTATCACCCCTGCAAAGCCCTCAGTACTAACTGATTTTTGTATTTGATAAAAATCTCATTCGATAAGGAGAGCCAAGGAATACCAAGGTGAATAAATAACAGAATAAGCACCCAAGGAGTATACATTAGTGATATGCTTATAACTCATCTCTAATTCAGTAGTCCAGTATGAAATATGCAAAAAAGAATCCTTTTAAATATAATAATACTATTGTATATAGCCCTTTTCAGAGAAGGAAAAATGGTGAAAAAAACAATGGTGATATTTCTGCCCCCTGTTTTAAATGAAAGCCAACAACTGTCTGACTTTGGCACATATAATGAAAGAGCTGTGAGACATGAACGCTATGGCACAGAGAGCAGCGTAGGATGCAAAGATCCCTAAGGGTCAGTGGGAGGAGAAAGGACAAAGTAACCCAAGGCTGGGTACGATGTGCCAAAGGTGGGAGGGAGTAAAGGCAAGTGCACAGGAAGTGGGATCTTGGAGATAATTTGCTCATAGGTATGGGGGACTAGAGCCAAACTGGGGATATACAAAATACTGGTGGGCAAGGTAATAGTCTTACATGCTTTCCCAAGAGTATAGGTAGAGAATAAGGTGTACAGAGCTAAGAGAAACAGTAAATAAATTTACAATTGAAAGTACAGGTGTGCTTTTTCAGCCACTCGGCCAGCACCTCCACAGCTGGAATTTATCCCTGAATCCTAACTTTAGGTGTCTGATGGGTAGATGTATACATGTAACACGTACACACAATTACACTTCCAGTAAAGTTCAGGTATGGAGTTTAGGATGTTTTTGAGCTCACCTTATGGCAGACAACTCATCAGCTGAATAACTTTCACTGTTATTCACTGCACTGACAGCACTGTCTTGTGACTCAATTCAGATGCCTGCCCTCCCTGACATGGCCACCTAGTTCCATCTGAGATAAAGCAGAGTATCACCTTTATGCAGCTGGCAGATATATCATTACTTAGAGTAGATTCAGCCTCTACCTGCCGTTCCAGAAAATCAGAAAAGGGGTATCTGGGGCAATCTGAAAGGTACCTTGGGCATATGAAATGCCTCTCTATGCAATTAAAATAAGATCTTGATCTCCCCTGATGATAATGGAAGCATAGCTGGCGTGTAAACATCTACAAGTAGGCATCTAAAATTAAGTCTCTGAAGCTGGAACACACAGATCTCAGCTTTCACCTCTGGGAATAGGGCCATTTGAAATGCCTGCCTGACCTCCAGCAACCGGTATGGAGGAACATAAGTCTCCTCTAGGCCTTGTGTCATATCTGACAGCCCCGTGAAGATGTTACAGTCCCTTGAGGGATCTGAAATGACAGCAGATGCCAAGTTCAAGCCTCCAGCATCTAGACCTTCACTCACTCCTACCAATACCCTGATCACTGTCTAGAGGAAAACAGCACATCCTGTAGCCTGGTACTGCTATACTCATGTATGTAGGTGGGAGAGGAACTGTTATACGTTGAAAAAATTTGTTTTCAACACAAGAGGTGTGAGCATCGAAAATCAATGAAGATAAAGGCATGTCTATAGGCAAAATTCAGTTCTTACTACATATGTAAAAACTACTGAGCAACTAACAGAACACCTTGCAGTATGGTTATACAATTGTCTGTAAATAATATGGAAAAAACCCAATTAGTCAGAATTAGTAAAAAGCATTTAAAATAAGATTGCTGAAGAATTTGCCTGCCTAAACCCAAGATTACTTCAACATTTTCTATTAGCCAGGCAGTCACTGGATAAGAGTTATAAACAGCCTTTGGCATTTGGACAGGCCCCAGAGTTGCCCCTTCCCTCCTAAAGGCCCTAACCAAGAAGTTACAGAGACAAACTCATGTTTATGTTTCCAAACTACTACTGTAAACCATTACTTTCTCCACAGGGAAACAATTTCTGAAATGCAATTGCCCATACACATTGTAAGCTTTTGTATGTAAATTGGGTATGAAAACTATGTATGTAAACTGTGTTTTTTGCTTGTGGTCCTAGAAGAAAGTGGGTATAGCACTGAACTCTCAAAGCATAACAGGAACTTGAAACTGGGCACCTCAGTCGCTACTTGTGTATATGAACTACTCATTACTTGCTTGCAAAGAGAAACAGCAGCTCAGTAATCCTTTTCTGCTGGGTTTAAAAGAAACAGCAACTCATATCTGACTTAGAAAAAAGGCGTTTAGACACCAGCCTTCAAAGGAGAGCTCTAAGGCAATGAATCTTCAGGGAAATACAAAAATTGCAATAGAGATGAGACTTAAGTGCATGAATCCTCTTTGTTTCCCTCTTAAATAGGCCTGGATAGTGTCACACACACTGTGTTGAGTTTCCTGGGCCTCACTCTAATTCTTACTATGTATCTTCAGCATCTCATGTTTCTTTTTTGAGGACCCAAGAAAATTTAGGCATTGCAAAGCTTGTTACTTTGATGCCTAAATACACTGTTGCTATTTAGCCTCACATATTTTCTTTGCTACTTATTCCTAAATACTTTTTATGAGGAAAACTGTAAATTACCTATTTTGGCATCACTTTTTGAATTAAGACTCATAAAAGGCTGTAGTGCAGGTATAAAGCAATAGATCACGTGTCCTTTGGAAGTGGAGTTTATTAATGGAACAGTCAGATATACTGAGCTGATTAAACTAAAACAGGCAACATGGACAAATCTGGCATAAACATAACCATCTATTTACCACATACTGTGTGTCAGACAGCAGCAAAAGGGGGCTTCTCTGTAAAATGGGTTGAGCTAGGAGCTGAGGGTGACAGCGAGGCCAGCAGGGCAGTGCCCTCCCTGACATAACCCTGTCCTGCAGCACCCCAACCGCAACAGCAAAGCAGGTCTGGTGACAGTGACCACATTCAGCCACGAGTCCAGATCACCAGAGCAGTCCACACTGATGAGACAAGTCGAGTCTGAGTCAGGCTCAGGATTGGTGGGGTGCACGGCCAGGCACAGGCATGCTGTTCACACAGCTCCAGTGAGAAGCAAGGGCAACAGCTGGGGCTGAAATGTAGCTTCCGAGCCAAGAGGATGAGACTCCCATCAAGGTGCCTTGCAGCTCTGTCCCACCCAGCTCTTCTCTCAGCTGTCTGATTCAAGGTCACAGCAGAGCTGACCTTGAGTGCAGGCAGCCACATCACTGGGAAAAAGTGGTTTCTGAGCCTCTGCAGGGTCCTAACACTGTGATCCAGAAATAAGCTCGCTAGGACAGCAGCAGGTTAACTCAGGGGACATGACACCAGCCCTAGCAGTTGAGGCACTTTAGATGTAAAAGCTGTAAGCTTGGACCTCCTCGTGCTGAAAGAGGCTAAAATCCAGATCTCCCCCTTCCTGGGAGAGGGCTCTAGTTGCATGGTATGAAACTGGCCACCACGGCCTCTTTGGCTGTGTTTTAAATGAAAACTTCTGGCAGTTCTCTGCAAGCAGAGGTGTTGATGCCTGCCTTCACTTGAGGATCCAGAGCCTGGGTCCTGAGCAGACAAGGATTGCTCCTGCCTTGCAGTCTTGGATTAGTGAAGGGCAACACTCAGGGTAGGGAAGGAGAAAAGGAGGGATTCAGATATACCACAGTATTTCCTATTTGCTAATTTAAAAGTATTTGTAATTGGCTTCTAATTGGCTTCGGTCTCTCTCACAGACTTGAACCTGGAGTCTTTTATCAGTGCAGGTGCCTAGAATTGGACACTGACACCCCGTGGAACCTTTGCAGGAGCTGAGGTTCACCGTAGTTTAGAGTGCTTTCTATTCTGGGGGGTTCTAGTCCTCATTACAGACAAGATGCAGGATCTGGACTTTAATTTACTCTCCATCAGACTCTTCCTACAGTATTTTAACGCTGGTAAGATTGATTTATTTCACAGATGTATAGCGACAATTATCGCCTTCCTCCTCCATTCAGCTAATTCATGTGGCTTAACTATCCCTTAGCAATGCTGAAGACTTCTGCAGATGGGAGGGAGGAGCTGCTGTTCAGGTTCTTCTCTACCTCCCCAACTGGAACGGGCTGCTGTTCTGTCACCAGCTGACCTTTGCCTTAAAGACTGATGCACTTTGCAGAGGCGCAACAGGGCTGGTCCTCTGTAATTTGATTTTTGTTTGCAATGGAAAGGCTGGTTTGTTTGCTTTGCACTTAAGGCCCCCAACCTATTCAGGACTGTAGAACTCTTCAAAATCACATATAAGTAAATATGTGAAAAACAAACAATGCTGAAAATTAGTCTGGTCAAAAGTGAGGGGCTACTATTGCTTAATAATATATGCTTACAAGACCTCATTCTGCAGCAGAAAAATATACTTTCCACCCTCCAAATATCTTCTATGAGACCATAAAATCCTTAACTTTTTAAAAAAACTAATTAAATGTTTGTGTTTAAGAGTACTGTGCCTGACTTTCTACTTCAGCCTGATGTGAATGACATCTGAGGATAATGAGGTCAGTGTTTAAACTGAAAGTCCCAGTTTAACTTTTATTATCGTAAACTGCTTAAAACTGGAAATGTTGAATTATAAAACTACCATAGGTAGATGGCACAACATTAAAGAAATCCATTCCATAGTTTAGAGCTTCCTGTCCTGATCCTCCTGAGCCAGTCCTGCAGTCCTTACTCATTTCCTTACTCCTGATTCATCAAAGCATTTACACTCTAGATTTCAGTGGGATTTAGGCATATGCTTGTTGATTCAACACTTTATTCGGAGAAAATCCTCACTAAAGTCAGTAGGAATTTTTGCCCCAAAAGACCTAAAGTTTCACTCTTTTTTTTTTTTTTTTTAATCCTGTATTTCAGTCTGCACAACTCAAAATTGAGAATTTATGTGTTGGATAGTTGTTGCTACGCATCACTCCTTGCCCAAACCAGTTATTTCACTTTGGTTATTTAATCTCTGGCTAGTAATACTAGTGGCAAGAGGAATTTAACAGATGGGGTAGTGCTGGAGTAGGTGGAGACGTGTTGAGAATAAGGTTAAAATAATTTGGTTTAGGTGTTTCTTCTTTGTATTGTATTTAAATACTAAGAAAAAGAGCACACTTTTTTCTTTATCCCTCTTGAACTGTGTATACCATTTAAACATCTTGAAGTATAACATAGATTTATTTTCTATTGTTGTTTAGATGTAAGTAAAAGGTTTTTAGGAAAAAACAATATGCAAGTGTGTGGGAAAGCACTTGGGAGAAAACAGAATGTAGAAGATTCAGGGGAATGGTGCCTTAAACATCACATAGCTGCTGCACAACAACTTGGTCCACTGAACTGCACCCTCTCACAAAAGTTAGTGGGTCTGTAGTGAGCGATGAATTCTACTGACACGACGTTAAAACAGAGTTTCTTAACAGGCATATGAGATCTACTTCTTCTGGATTCCTTTACTGCAAGCCTGTTTGACTAACATGTCTTGCAAGTTAAAGCTGTTGGACGCCTCGTAGAGGCTGCTGAGACAAGGGAGTACATGCCGGCAGCTCCCGCTTTGCTCCCCGCCACCATGACACGCTGCACCTTTCTCTTCCGCTTTCTAATCAATCAAATGTGATTTTTTAATTAGAAACAAACAAAACCACTGCTAAATTTCTTAGAAATGGGGCTGCTGCTTAGCTTAAGCAGCAGATTAATGGGAAAATTACATTTTTGGAGATTTGCAGCAAAGTGAGAGAGCTGGTTTTGGAGGCGGGTGGATTGCTAAAGGATATAGCATGAGGTGTGCGGCAGCCTTAAACTTTCACTGCTTTCCCTTCAAAGGGCAGGAAATTCCCCAAATTTTGCAAGGTATCTATTGCTTTACTGACCTTTTCAAAACAACTTCCTTAAGTAATAATATGCTTTCCTTAAATTGTCCACTGGGAACAGGTTGAGAGCACAGCCTCGCTATTTCCAAATGGCTCAACACACTAGGAAGTAAGAAGCAGCCCTGATTCATTACAGCTTCATAATTCATAACTTTGCACTTTTCATAATTCGTTTCGGTATTATGTTATTGGGGGTGGCATCGATTGAGCCAGCAATGGTAGTCCCTGCCTTTGCGTGCCCGTCTGCTAGGCTCTGCGTTTTCCCGGTGCACAGGCAGGAGCAGAGATGAGGGGGGAGAAGGCTGATGCTTAGTCAGGGGATTTTATAGGTAAAAACCAAAGAAATCCTGTCCGAACGGGGACAGCGGTGCCTTGCGGCCCTCAGCGGGAAGGGGTGAGCGCGGAACGCTTGCGAGCGGGCCCGAGCCCCGCGGCGGGAGCGCGCCGGCTGCGCACCGCCTGGGCGGCGCCGTCTCCACGGCAACTGCCGAGCCGCCGCTGGCGCTGGAAGATGTCCGCCGGGGACCGGCGCTGCGCGCCGGGCTTCGTTTTCCGCTCCCTGCCCCAGAAAGTTTTCCCCTGCCTGGAGGACAGGGACATCGGGGCGCGACTTCTCAAATGGTGGGAGGGGGAGAGCGCGCTGCGCGAGGCGCCTGGCCGGGGGCGGCGGGGAGCGGCGAGAGGCGGCGGGAGGGAGGGGAAAGGGCGGGCGGAGCTGAGGGCTGGGGCCGTCACCGCGCCCTCAGGGCTCCGCTCTGGCGGCGGCGCCTCTCTCTGGTTTCATCTCTCTTTCCCTTCTCTCTTTTTTTCGCTCTCCTTCTTCTTTTCTTCACCCCCCCAACCCCCCCCACCCCCCTCTTTTAATTGTAAGTCTCCTCAGCATTTTTCAGGCGCGAAAAACGCGTAAAACGTTCCGAGGTGCAGGGCATGTATTCTTTCTCCTGTCTTCCAGACTTAGCCAGTATCTGTTTCAGCTTCACAGCTTTGCTCTGGTGCTGCTAGAGCAGCAGTTGTGCTTCCCCTCCTTGGAGGGGTGGGAGGCGGTTCTAAGTGAGAATGAAAAAAAAAAAAAAAAGAAAAAGAAAAAAGTGTAATTATTGGTCAGAATAGAAGTTTATGTAGTGTACCTAGCCAAATTTGCAGAATGAGTAAGTATCTGGTATGTCTGCAGCATAATTAATCTCATTTTTCCATTTCAGGTCCATGCAAGGCAGGATCACAGCCCAAGCGTTCAGTTTTGACCAGCAGTTTAAGCCCTATCAAAAGGATGAATTTTTTATGGTAGTTCTAAGTCCTTAATATTTTGACTTTCTTCATGAAATTATAGCTATTGGAAAACTGCATAATGGCAAACATTGTAACAGTGTTAGCATGCTATTTGCTGGCTCACTGTCTCCTTGAAAGTAGGTGATTTAGGTGTGGTGCTCAAGTCTTGCTTTGTGGGTTAACTGTATTGTCCAGTAAAAATATTTTAGTCTGTACTAATGTTACTCTGCTTTGAGGGAACAATTTAGTCATTCAGGATTCCCAAGAATGGGAATCTGAACTGCATGCTTATCTTGGCCACCGCATTTAGTGTTGGGAAGTCCACCCTGGGGAGACTTTAAACAGTGTACATGCAGTTGGTACCCTTGCTCCCAGCTATTCCTGCTTTGTCACAGTAAATACACTGTGCCATTAGATGTGCATATGCACCGTATATCTGAAAATAACAAGATTTTAAAATTTATTGAATACCATTGCTTTATACTGGAATTTTGGGGTCTCAGCTTTTTGAGACTCAAATCTCTTGCTGATTCTGTGTCCTCTCCATTTGTTGTCTGCAAAGTCAAATCTGTTCATCTACAGACAGAAAAAAAATAATCTGTGGTTTTAAAAACAGTGTGGTTTTTTACATCTGTTGTTTTAAAAACAACTCTTTGATTTGTTGCATGTCTACTTTATATTGTTATGCTGGAATTCCATTTCTTTGTATTTTAAAGACATTCACACAGAAATATACCAATATTTCATCTCCCATTGATAAACATTTCAAATTACTGATGTTTAAAAAATACACATTTACATTCTCAATGCTTGTCTCTTTTGAATTAAAAATGTAAAAATGTAGCTATGAAATTATGAACCCTTAGTAGCTGTGAATTAATTGAGAACAAAGGGACCATTAAATTATATAGTCTGATCTCTCTGTATACCAGAGAGGAGGTAGAGATTTTGTTATGCAGAGACTGGAAAATCCATCATTTTCTTAGCAGCTAGTTCAGTGATTATTCAGTCTGCTTGTATGCATATACTTAAGTGTGGATTTTCTTAATTGGCTTATCTGTCATTTAAACTTGTCAACTACCAACATTGCTATGCACGTCCCATTTTGTTTTAATTGATAAATCAGTAGGACTGAATACTTCAAACTGTGGAACATCTTCTCCATCTTTTCAATAACTTACAGATCTCTTCTCTATCTGTTTAGTAATGTTGGTGTGTCCAAGCTTTAAATTTATTTACAAAATGTAAATTTTACAATCATACTTAGCATTTCATTTTTTACTTCAACAACACTGCATGGAAAGGTAGAATTGTTTCATCACTTCTTCCATTTTCTGCACGTCCAAGGATTTCATACAACTTTTTTTGTGTTGTTGGACTAAAAATCCTTTACTGTAAAACCTTAATAAAGCATATATAAATGTGTGCATGAAGGTATCTTGAATATGTAAAAGACTGGCTATACAAAGTTACAAAAAAAATGTATTTGGTGGTGTGATATTTAGTATCCAAACTGAAAGATCATACAGAATCTACTTACTGATTGGATCCCTGTAATTTGCTTTCAAAATATCCAGGTCACTATAAACGATTTCATTTCATTAACTTGTGTTCTCATATTTGAATATTACAGGCATTTTTTAATGATCAAAATGTGAGCTCCAGTTTAAAGTTGCTCTCAGCTTCAGGACAATGGATTACACTGGGTAAATTTAGAATAAATTAATCCTAAATAGAAAAGTCTGTGTTGTAACTATTTTCCTCTAATTTACCATTTTGTAATAATGACAATTCATATATATGTATCTTCACCTGGTTGAAATATCTCAAAGAATGACTTCTTTTACTAAATAATAGAAAAGATTCCTACCTAGTTTGTTACTAAATTGTCACGTTTTACACTTTTTTCCTTGACCACTACCTTGATCCATAAACTAAGCGATTAGAATTGTTTTTAAATGGTCTATGACATCCCGTTGACGCGATTGTGTGTCCAGAAATAATCAACTGCATTAATTGTGGAATTATAGTACTACCTTATTCAGATAACATTTGGAGAAGGGCACTCTTTTATAGATGCAATCACCTTACTTAGGACAGATCTGAGATTATTGCTCTATACAAATTAGAGCAGAAGATTAGACAGACCACACCCTCAACCAAGTTTGTGTAAATACGCTATCTGCACAACAGAAGTGATCCAGCTGCAGAGCACCATGTGATAGGTTGCTCAAGTTGCAATCATGGCATGAGGTTGACTTCTAGTTTGTTGCTAGATCATTAACTACTTACAACACTTGATTATGTCTGTAGATGGAGATGAGGGACTGAAGGAGAAAGACCAAAAGCAAATAGCATATGATTTTATGGCACCACTTTGAAACTGTACATTTTATTATGTAAATGACACACAAAGTTTCCTGGAAATTGCACGGAATAATGTAATGGGATTTTATGCATAAAGTGAACTCTGATATCACCAAAGTGATTTTCCTTAATGGGAATATTTTAAAATGGAGTAGTAGGAAGTCCCCAGTTCTTTTGGTTTGTCTGCAGGTACTTTACTGTGTGTAAATATTTAATGGAGCTTCGGAAATTTTCTAACTTTTCCATTTCAACTCTCTGGTATTGGCATAGGTTTTCCACACTCTATACAATGACACTAGACATTGCTACCTTTTTGTCAGCAAAAATCCATTTTCCAAACACTGTATCTGGCTGTTAAAACAACTGACATACATAAGATGCAAAAAATATCTCAAGGCCCCCTTCAGTTACCTCTTTTTCATTCTAGCAAGCAGAAAGAAAATAAATAGATTTCAGACTGTGGGTAAACCTTTTCCTGATTCAGGCAAGATTTGTTTTTAGGCTGTCTGTCTAGCCTATGACTTGCCAGTCCCTGTAGTGAAGGTCAGTAGGTTACATACCTCGTGTTAAGAGCGGAGGGTCACTTGCCAAGTATCCCAGCTTAACTCCTGATTCTGCTCAATCTTCCTCAGCACAGAAGTAATGCGTTTTGTTCTGAGGACTGGAAGGGTTCCCTTTCTAAATCCTGAACAGCTGGTATACCCCATTTGCTCTTAAAATTTCATCTTCCCATTCTTTGCCTATTTTTGGTGAGGAATGTTGGCACATTTTTCTATACTTAGTCTTCATGTGCATTTTTTGAAAATATAGTAAGAATTAGCTTTTGAGTGGGAGGAGGTAAAAAAGTTATATTCCGGTATTTTCTTCTTTGGGCTTGCCAATATATTAATCCAGATAAATCATTTACTTATCACTGTGGAGTAACTCTTTTAAAAATGCATTTCTGTCCTTGGGAAAAAAAAAAAAAACAAACAAAACAAAACAACTGGAAATGGGGTTATTTTGCTTCTTAGAAAATATGAAGGCAATTACATAATCTTAATTGATTCAAATACTGTGTTTATTCTCTCGCACACAGAAGTGTTAGGGTTTTTTTGCAGGGGGGAGATATTTTGGATGCATAATATAAGTGGGATTTAGAAAAGTTCTTAGAAACCTCCCTTCTCCTCCCCGCCATGAGCCTGGGCAGGAAGTATTTATGGACCCAAAGAAACATGTCAGCATTAAATATATATATATATGAAACATCAATATAATACTACTTTAGCAGAGTGTTTGTTTTCATAATCCTTTTGTCTTTTTCCAAGCTATGGTTCACTTTTACCTTTTCACTGAGAATTTATTTTTCTCTTTAATTCAGTGGGCACGGTTTCATATTTATATCTACCTTTTCTCTGTTACATATCTCCTTTTCCTAAAATCTGTTTTTAAAAGTTCTTTGTTACTTTTATTACTTTGTTTTTCCTGTGTCTAATCTCATTTTTATTTCTCTTGACTGCTTTTCATCCTTACTTTAATATTATTAGACCGTAATATCTTCAGTCTCTGTCTTTTAAATCAAAAAGTGGCATACAGCATGGAGTCCCCAGGGAATGCAGTATGTACCTCTCTTCTCAGTTCCCCCACGTGTTGGGATTCATGGTAGAGCCCACAAGAGTACATTGTCTTAAGGACTCCAACTTTAACATTACCTGAAATATAACATTTTATGTAAACAGTACCCAAGGATATTCTCTAGTCTGCTTCATCTGATCAGACAGATACTGAATTACCTATTCTTACATGACACTTTTTTGCCTATTGTAGTAGGGATATTTTTCCCCTCTTCCTGGCTTCATGGCAGAGTACTTAATAGTTCTGTCATGTGCTTTAAGCTCCTCCTTTATCTATTACTCTCATATTTCAAAAATAGAAACACCAAAAGGAACAAATTTGGTGCGTACCAAATTACAACTTGAGTCTTGTATTTTTAAATAGCTGCAATGCAAACTAGTAGTTTTTTCTTGGATACGTTACTGGCCTTGCACCTGTCAGCGGTCTTGAGGAGGCAGGACTGTATCTGCTTAAGCTCAATTAACACTTGAAAAGTTATCTTCAAAGGGATAGGGTTACTGTCTTTTTGTGTAAATAAAAATTCACTATTTGCCTAAGAAAGATTCTTGATTTGCGCTATGTACTTGAAGCTCTAATGATTGCAGTCTTTGGAATGGGTTTTTAAAAGAAGGTAATCTTAAATCAGCAGGTGTTTAGACTACTGCTACAGGTTATCATTTGCAAAAATTTTAGATGTCATTAGAACTTATAAATCTTCAACATGCACCTTTTACTTTTGAAATACCATCTTTTTAGTACACAGCACTGAACTTGCTATGTTCTATATATGTTCTATATAAACTGTTTTGTAGATAGTAAGTTGCCAGATGCTTCCCTGAGGTAAAAATCTTTCTTAAACTCTGGAGGAATTCTAAATATACCTAATCTGGGGTTTATCTGCCCCACACTAGATATGCAGTGTGCTCATGTAAAAATATATGGGCGGCACTTTATAGAGCTAGCTGGAAGAAGCTGTACGTTATAATAAGCTTAAACTGCTTCTCAGCTCTTTGTTTTCCACTTGCAGAGTTCTCAAGGCATTTCTTCTTCCCATTTTATTGCTCACTTTCACGGTGTTATTAAAACTGATCACTCTCTTCCAGGAAATTCTGAATCTCCAATTTCAAATCTCACCTCTCAAATGGGAGAGTAGCAGCTTCTAGTACATTTAAACTTTTCCATTTATAGTTTGGTTTTCTGAACTACTGAATAGATTACAAAGCTCTTGATTTTTTTTTCCTGATTAAAGTTTTCATAAAATCTTGTTTCAGAGCAGAAGTGTGTCTCCTTTCCTCCCCCTCCCCCAATAAAATCCTAACAATTTGAAGGCCTATAAAAAGCTCGGTTTCTTATACTTTGAGCTCAATAACTGGGAAAATGTAAGATGTTTCTTTTTTCTCAAGTCACTTAATATCTCATTTTTATTAGTTGTGACTCAGTTTTTAATTCGTTCATCTTTACAAAACAGTTATATGTTAGAGGCCTATTTAACTCATATTAAATCTCTTATAAAATCAAAATCCTCTATCGCCATGAAAGAAAGCTGGAGAATTAGAAGTGAGATGAGTCTGGTGGGAGGAAGCATAAATAAATAAAAATCAGTTTGGTTTTTTTCTTAGGTTGTCAGGCTGTAAGTCATGGTTTTTCTGACTTGTGATTTTGGTTACATAATTTGGTTATTTTTTGATAGTCATTATGTGGACAGGTAGGAGAATGTCCTAAACCTTTTTTCTTTAATAAAAGGTACCTTTTTTTCATAACCATATCTGTAGATGTGAAGCCAAACAATTAAATACCAAGATTTTCTCAATAGCTGATTTTCTTCATAGCACATTGGCCCAATAAAATAATTTTAAAATTTCATGCCATTATTTTTAGCTTAAGTAGACACATTTTCAAACCATCAACTTTTAACTTCTTTTTAATTTTTTTCTTACTGTTGATTAGGTAGGTGGTACAGTTTACCTGGGCTTAGATAGTAAAATGCCAGTCCTACTTAACTTATGAATAAATAATCTCCATGTACTAATACATTGGAGAAATCCCAATAATTTTTTGGAAGTGTGGGGGCAAGAGAAATTCTAGGTTATGCTATGCTTGCAAAGATTAGGATCAGAATGAAATGATAGGTGCTGCTGGAAGCATCATGGTTCATGCATCCCTTTTTGGCATGTTTCTGTTCTGGAAATGCTGTCATCTGGAGTGAAATTTGGGCACCTTAGGGACTCTTTACGTCAGTTTGTCAAACACCAATTAATTTTGTCTTTAACTGTATGGTCAAAAGCCTTTTGGTATTGTCATATTGTTGGCCAGTCTCCCATCAAGGGAACCTACAGAGGAGAAAAGCCAAGAGTAAACTCATGGAAAGCTGGAATGCTGTGAATACTATCTTTGCTGAGACACCTTGCCCTTGTGTTGCACGTTCACTTGTGCTCAGGCTCACTCATCTGCTTAATGATTACAGAGATAATACTGTATTCATACAGATTCATACAGGAAGTGCTGATAGTACCTTTTTATCTTCTGAAAGAGCTGGTTAGTAAAGCTTGCAGTAGCTACAAATCAACTTTTCAAAAAATTCAGATATAATAATACTCAACAAACCAAAACTTTGTCAGGCTCTGTTCATTCTGGTTTTTACTTTGTAGGGTGCTGTTAGCAGCTATTGACTTTTGTACTTCATTGTGCCAAATTTGGTATTTGTCCTCAGATTCTTTAAGGCTTAAGATGCAGTATATGATTTTCCAAGGGTGTGATCTAATGTGATGTTGAGTTCACATGGTGTTTCATTTATTATTCTCTTGGTTGGTAGAATTATCAACAGGGGAAGCAGACATAAAAACCTTAATGCAAAGTAGCATGCAGATGAATTCAATGTTTCCTTTATACTTGTTTCTTTCTTAGCTTTCTTTGGTTTTTGAGAGATTATGTGATTGTCATATTTATGGGGTCTGTATTTAAAAAAAAATATATATGCCACACACAACCATTTGGAGAAGTTGATTATTTCCACACATTATCAAGTTGCAAATTAGTGTAAAACCATTAGCATATGGAAATTCTCCTATTTTATTTATTGCAAGAGACTTGAAGTGAAGCCTTCCTATATATTCCAGGTTCGAAAGTGACAAAAATTGAAGCTACAGTGGTGCCCTGTACACAGATTTCCATGTCATTTTTTGATCGGCTATACTCAGAAGGAGTTGTTAGAGAAACTGGCGATATTGTGAAATGTTATGATGATTATTACGATGATATTCTCATCTCTGATGAATTAAGGAAGGTCAGTATAGCAATGAATAATTTCTTATCATTTTTCATACTCTATAAGCTACCATAAGGACACATTTTTTGGTATTTAATTTTTGTTGACAACACATACTTTCCATGATAAAAATGAGCATTGATAGCCACATGATAGAAATGACTGAGGCACTGCAATGCGTGAATGTGTGAAAGCAATGGCTGTTTTCCGGGTAGGGCCTCTTTCCTTTTTAGGTGGGAGAAAAAGATAAAACCTTCTTCCACCCACCCTTGTCTCAAGTAGTGTGTGTGTGTGTGTGTCAAAGAGGGAACTATGAAAAGGGAAAATATTTTTCAGTGTAACGCTGGAAAAGGAGTAAATATCTCTCCTGAACAGACCAGCAAGGTAAAAACTGTTTGTTGTACTGCAGTAGAGGTGTCAGAAAACAGATTATTCTGAAAAAAGAATATCTCTTAACAGTGGCACTTTCTTAATCAATGTATGTCTTCACTGTGTTTCTTTTGACTTCATAATCTAAACCAATATTTTTTACTTATGTTTGTTTATTATTAGCAAAGCATAGTGTGGGAGAACTGGATTTTACTCTTCCTTGTATATATAATCAACATAAGTACTTAATAATTATAGAGTTGCATTCATTTGCACTTGGCAAATCCTTTGAAGGCAATGTATTTGAACCAGTGACACTGGTTACCGGATGTGGCCTGAAATACTGGTCTGTCTTGTAAAATTCTGGGAAAAGGAGGGAATGCAAGCTCATGTTTGAATTTCAGATGTGATTTGTAGCCTAGCAGTTAAAAATACTATGTATTTATTTCTAAGTTGAGTATGTGTGAAATGTTTTCTGTAAATTAAGTATATTGGATGTAGGAAAGTTAGAGGCAACATTTAAAATAAATCACTGGAGTTCCAGTCTCTTTCCATTTTCCTTTCCTTGGAAGGGATGTGTGTGTCTGCTTTTTCAAGTTGAAGGATTCACTTTTGTTTGAAATGAACATGATTCCTACTCCTAAAACCTAAAATGGCAGAAAATTAAGAGTCAAAATCTTCCAGGAATGGCGTCAAAATTCCAGATCGAGTTATTCAGTACACGAGGATGGTAGACTGTAGGGGGCAGCAAACTGTCTATCGCCTGGTGTCAGAGGGTGGCTGGCCCTCAGCTGCAAAACTGCAGGTTTCTTTCCTACCTGCCATGTCTTCTCTTGCTTCAACCAGGAACAAGGTTTGGGTACAGATGAGGTGGCCATCAACGACACTTGCTGCTCTGACCTCTTTTTACTCAGGTTGTATAGTGTTGTTATAAAGAGGGCCAGAGAGCAGTAAGCTCCTGTCTAGCTTTGCCTGGGTTGGCGTCTGCAGTTTGGCTGATGTGACTTAAATGTCTTGTAGCTGTACGGAGTTACAGTTCCTGTCCACCTTTCCTGTGCACAGCACTGGGACTAATCTAGCAAGTCTCTGTTCACCTGATAGTGCAGCAAAAGGCAGGTGAGACACATGCGGGCAGCTGGATAGCATGTCTGGTTAGTCCAGGCTACAGTTAAAGGCTTACTAGAGTCTGCAGTAAAGGATGATGTGAGTTTCTGTGATCCCCTCTGGGAGATCCTTGGGATTGCTTTACAAATGTGACATAACTCTCCAAACTGAGAGTAAAAAAGCAAACATAAACAAAGTTATCAAAGACAAACTAATTAGCAGTGACCCACATACCCAATACAGCTAGATTATTTTCAGATTATTGATTGCTTCATTAGCATGATGAGCAATTAACCAGTGAATAACAAGATTCTTGAAAAACTTTCCCTTATGTCTTGTGGGCACAGATCTGACAGCGATTCTGCTTTATATTATGTCTATAACTTTTGAACATAATTGCATCATTGGAAGAAAGAGAAGTACTTAAATCCATCCCTAGTTCATATATTTTATATGGATGTCAACTCCAAAGTAGTTGCATTGTTTATAAACTTAATCTCAAATAAGAAATTTTCATCTATTTGACTTCATTGTTATTTTCTTCTTCCACAAGGTCTTGCTTCTGGAAGATTCAGACCATTATGACTTATTCAGTCAATCGGATCGTGAGGAATTTCTGTTCTGTCTTTTTAAACATCTTTGCATTGGAGGAACTTTTTGCCAGTTTGAAGATGTAGTTGATCCATACTTACAAACTACAAAAGCTTTATATAAAGACTTGGTGAGGTAAGTGTTTTCTGTTTTATGCAACTGTATATGTACGTGCTGTGCTGTCATAGATACCTTGTGTTAATTTGTTTATATTTATTGTGTATTACTGCTTCAAAAGTGAGGCTGTTATTTAATCAATCTGCAAGCATTTTTGCCTTCAATGATCAAAGTACCGGGTAACAATGATAAGTAGTTTAATGGCAAAATAGATGCAATTTTAATTGTCTGACATAAAAACTTTTTAATATTATGTATATGGACATTGATGTTTTATAATTCACTTCCATCTCAAACATTTTTGTTTCTGTAATTGTCTACTGAAAACATGGCATGGCACTGGAACCAGATTGTGTTCCCACTGTCATTGATAAAATATCAGTTAAGTCTTGGATATATAGTCTTGGACTGATTTTAAGATGTTTTTGGCTTAGGATTTAAAAATCAAATAATTTAGTTGAATTTTTTAGTTCTGTATATATTTTATTCTATCTGATGAATATTATTTTTTTAAGTACAATAGGATTTTGGCATTCTTAATTCCACAAATACAGTTCTTGCAGCATAAAGCTAAGGGTGACAGAATCTGGCTGTTAACATGACACAGTGGACTAGCACACTTTTTTTTACTAGGTCTGGTGTATGGAACTATATGTATTTTTTTTCTTCAGATTAGAGGTGATGGATCAGATGTTCAAATTCAGGGGAAAAAAAGGCTGGGTTTTGCCCTGTTTTCATATATCCATATGCAATTGACAACATTTCTTATTTCCTGGTTAGTGGTTAGTTAGCAAAGACTCATTCCTAGATAAGCTAATGGAAATGTGAGTATCATCAATGATATTACTAAAATTTTGTATTCTATTATACTTTGCCACTCATAGTAAGTATTTGTGTGTTAGTATAAACAACAGTAACCTGAACAATGGAAAACAACTGCAGACCTCTGAAATGATAGTACAACTCTGATAATGTGGATATTAAGTAATGCACTAGGTTGTACACTACAAAGACTTCAAATTGCTTAAAGTAGGAACTGATATTTTTCTTTTTTCTCAGCTCTGTTTTGAATGGTGTGATGACCAATTGTTACTTTATCTCCTATTTTAAGATTATATACAAGCATATTAGGAAAAAAATTGTTTAAGATGTATTCACTATTATGTCTGTTCTTAAAATGTCTTTGGATAAACTGAAAAGTAAAATTTGTATGTCTGAACAAAGATACAGTGAAGGGATTAGACCCAGTGATTCTTAATCACCTGAATATTTATTTACTTCTGTAGCACTTGTATACAGATTGATGTATCTGAACAAAATATTTAAAACAAAATATTTGGCTGGATCTGGAAATTTTTGGTAATACTGAACCAAAGCAGCTTACAAATTGTTAATAACTTCTAAGAAGCTTTCAGATTTTCTAATGGTCAGTATTTTTCAGGGTGTAAGTTGACTTAGGTGCTGTTCCCCAGCATCATCTAAAATAAATTATTAAAGTAGCAGTAGAACAGTTGATACTTTTAGAGAAACCACTGACAGAAAAATTGAGCATTATCAATATTCCAAGAATATTTTTTGTAGAAATAATGAATTTAAGATTGCTGCATGTATTAATTTGGATACTATGATTAGTCACCAGAGCTTTCTTATTAGTGTGATTAGTTTTGATATTGTCATAGAATACATAGATGGAAATCAAGTGGGTTCTTCAGAAAAACAGAGTATGACATGAGGATCCATCAGTGCTTCAGCTCTACCCTTCCTTTTCTTTTAAATTGTTCACTCTGCACTTGAAAGAAGCTGTTTGTTACTCTAATCCTTGGCCTTAGTTGACTCTGCATTGACTACAGCTGTTTCTGCCCTTGTGTTGTTGAATTGACCTAGGATAAAGCACAAATCCAATCAGTTCCTTTACTTTATTGCTTCCCTCTGCTTTTGAGTTGTTTTATCCTGAACATGTTCATTCACATTTTGTTCCAATTTTGCTCCTTTTCTTTACCTTCCTATCTCCTTAAACTTTTTCCTGTTCTTTTTCCTTTTCCTGCTGTAAAATTTGATAAGGATGTCAAATAGTTCTTGTTGCTTAAGGAAAAAAAAAAAAAAACAACAAACCATCTGCCAAAATCTTCTCCACCGTCTCATCCTGCTTTCAAGGTCTGCCTTTTCTATACCCTCAGCCTGTTCCCTATTGGCACTTTATATATTTCTGTGATTTTTCTCTTGTGTGCTACTTCTGTCCTTTATACAGTATCAGGAGAAAATCTTTCAAGATCCCTTCCTCTGCTTTTTGGTGTTTGGGTGTTTTCAGTTTGGGTGTCTTTTTTCCCCAGTTGCCAGCTGACTTTCTGTCCTCCGAAGTTTTGAAATACATCTACTCAGTTTATATGACATAACTGATCTTCAGTATTTATCTACCAGGTGTCTCTCCATTTCTGTGCTTGTGAATGTCTGCTGGTTTCTCACTGCCAGTGGAGCTGGTATTAACGCTGACTAGCAGTTGAAAAAGAAACTCACAACTTAACTAAATCTTTTATCTTGCTCCTTTGATACTAAGTTCTCTGTCGGTCCCATGAGAAAAGCTTTTGATCTTGACATTTCAGGCTTTCCCTCTCCCTTCACAATCACAGTTGTCTCCTGCTTTTTCACATTTCCCCCTGCTCCCAGTTTATCCAGAATGATACTGCTATTCTCTTACCACCATCTTAAGAGAGAAAAAGCCAGTGAAGGGATAAGGAATGCAGCTTTGAAAAGGGACACTGATGCCACAGTCTTGACTTAATTTCTAATTTCTACTCCAATCTGTGCACTGTGCTACTTACTTCATTTTCACACAAATGATACCAGAAAATAAAGCAATGAAAATTACTTTCTTATGGTCTCTTGTTTTCAGTAAACAATTGCTAATGAGAGTGGTGGTCTCTTAAGTTCTGTTTACCGAACAGTTCAAAGTCCTGTTGAATACCAACTATCCTTGACATTCTTATTTTTTACACTGCTGCCCTCCATCTGTTTTCTTTTCATGTTGGATTGCAGTCATACTGGATACTTTCTACTCTTTGTAAAGCAGTACTAAAAACTTTTTGGTATTAAAAAATTCTGAAAACTATATTCTTAAGCTTTGATTTCTATGTTTTGAGGGCTCGGAAGGCTTGGTGAAAAACAAATGGATAGTACAATAATTAATAGCTGCTAGCTGATGTGCATTGAAAAATTAGCTCCCACAAATGAACTTAGTCTGATCATGATATGCTTATAGAGGTATAAACCCTCACCATTTGGTCCTGTAACAATTTTTATTATGGCAAAGAGCCTTGGCATGAAGAGTTCCACAGAAGTGTCTAGTGCTGGGAGTGGCAGGCCTGTTGTGAGCTTTTCCCCACTTCTCTTTCTTACAGCCTTTCCTAACTCCATAGCTAGCATTCAAAATAGTGTCAAAAGATTTAGGATTTAATTTTATTAAAGCATTTCCATGCATATAGCTTTATTGTGAAAGCATGCAATAATATTTTGAAATTAACTGCTCTAGATATTTTATAAGCACAGTTAGGAACTTCCACATACAACTATGAAATGGCAGGCATCTTCTCTTTTGTAAAATGAATAATAATTACTTCCTAATAAATTAATGCACAACTTGTTGTCTGTTACTAATCCAGCAGTAATGTCTGTGACCAGTTGAATCCATCCAAGATTTTAGTGCTAACTGTCATATCCCATGTAACCTAAATAATTTCAAAGTCTTTGCTGTTATATTTTGGTTTAAAGAATACATTCATATGTCAAAAACTTATTAATTATAATCTATGACTCTTTGTTGATAAATCTTGTCCTTTGTACTTAACCCCTGATTTTTCTGACAGTGTCTCTCCATGGTAACACCTGCTGTAGTATCTTGCAGTCATTGTTCCTTCTCCTTCCTTCTGTGCCATCTCCATGCCCTTTCCCCCATAATAAATGCATTTATGTGAAAGCATTGAGTTGTTCTTTTAATGTTTGGAAAGCCTAATAAAATATTGCCAGTAAGGTTAGGATATAAATAGAACCCAAAGTGAATTGAGATACGATAAGGAAGTTTGCTCTTTATAAAAAGAGAATAGATGCACATTAAAATTGTGAAGGAACTGCCATGTTCAAGGAATAGTTTAGAAGTTAACAATTTGAAAGAACAGAGGTATGAAGACTATTTTTAAGAAAATACTATCCTCTTCAAGAAGACAAGGTGTTTTTTTCTAAAACTTTTTAGGAAAAAAATAGAGCAAAGGACCTTGTCAAAGGCAACCTCCTGGTTTCTTTCAAGTCAGCAAGGGAAGAATCTCATCTGATTTTGGCAGATAAATTATTTTACCTTAAAAATTAACTGAAGTACTAGAAATCAATACTCAGTCTGAATAAATGATGTACAGGAAGCTAACCACAAGGGGAAAATTTCTCAAGGCAGTGGAATAAATAGGAAAACTTGTTCTTTGTCACCCCTTACTTTGGTATAAAATAAAAACTAAGAAATCAGAAATTGTTTTCAGACACAAGAATATGAAGCCTGAGTAACTTAAATACAACAGTAGCTTTTGGGGGTGGTGATATATGGTAGAAAGTGCTAACCCCACTAACCTCCTATACCTTGTTCTGAAGTTGTTACTCTTTCAGCAGAGATGGTTAAAGTTTCTGAACTGCTGCAGTTTACAGCCCGGTACGTTAGCATAAACTGTCACCCATGTTAGTTTATCTTAATATGCTGCTCTGTAAACTGCAGCGGTTCAGAAGCTGAGTCATGAACCAGTTGAGCTGTCCCTGCTGGGAAGGCAGTAATCTCTAGAGGGGTGGTAAGGCGTCTAGACAGCTGGGGTCAGTACCAGTTTCAGCAGTGCTGTGTCAGTGTTGAGTAGATCAGCGTGTCAGTTGCAACAAAAAATTCTGATAAAGCTTCATTACTGACTCACCACAGGAAAGATCAACTTCACATTATAGGTTTAATTTGCACATAAGTGCAAATCAGATAATCAGAGAGTCAATTTCTTTTATTGGTTGGAGAGATTTGAATGAACAAAGATGTTGGTTGACTTGGGGTTGGTTTGTTCTTATAAAAAGAAGCTTTGTGAAAGCAGTGTAATGGGGGACTGCTTGGAGCTGGTGTGGAGCTGGTGGCGTTTAACACACATCCCCTAGCAGCTTGGCTATATTGGGACATTTCCTGGGAACTGAACTTGTTTGTGACAAGGCAGGTTTTGAGATATGCATTTCGTGGACCTTTGTAAGTATGGAATTTATAAGGCTCAACTGCTCCGCAGTAAGTTAATGTAAATAGGAATCTATGAAATTAGATAAATTAATAGAAGTTACATGATCTAATTTATGAAGAAATGTAAGCATCGCTTTAAAGCAGGCCTGAGGGAAAATGATACATTTTAAAAGACTTAAATTTAAATCATTAATTATAATTTATAATACATTGTATTTCATATAAAATTAAAATATATTAAGATAAATAAACATAAAAATTATGTTGAGACACCTGGAGGCTTTGCAACAATATCTTAGCGCTTTATTAATTATGATGGAAGAAATGGAAGTCTTCACAACAAACACAGTCTAGAAATACAAAAATGTAGAACTAATACTACCCAAAGCTGCATAGCTGTCTATATATACAACATTCAAAAGGAGGAAAAATGAACCTAAACTGTAATTATATATTGATTAAAAATGAACTAAAGTCTGCATTTCTTCACCAGTTCTGCTGCTACTTCTTATAGTCTGTATTAAGATGCAATTCACTTTGCAAGTTTTTTTTCTCAAAGAATACATAAAAAGATTCTTACAAAATGTTTAGCTGAGTAACTTTTCATAGCTATCAAAATGCAAACTTTATATTAGAGTAATCTTGGCCTGGGTAATATTGTTGTGATATAGTAGCTGAAAACAGTGAAACCAACTCACATGACTAGATACTTCCAATAGTTTTCAGTAAAATGTTACAATATCCATATTATCTGAAAAGGTCAATGTACCTTTTCATGGTCAGTGTGCCACGAGTAGAATTTTAACGTGATCAAATTTGAGTGAGAACACTGCATATGTTAAAAATTTATTTATTAAATGAAGGTTTCTAATAATCAGTGCTTATTGTACGTACTAAGCATATATTATTCCCCTGTATTTCAGTGTTCAAAAGAATCCTGAAACAAAAGAAATACATATTATTTCTACAGTCTTCAGAGTGTCTGCGTATGTAAGTATTAATAATTTTTTGGTACAGAATTTTACTGGAAGTAACATGCATAATATGAAAATAATGAATTGACATTTACACCAAAAAAAAAAGCATAATATTCCAATTTAAAGGTGGGTTTTTTTCCATAGTTGTAATTTTTTTATTCATTAATTCCTTCCCTGATCTCATCCTGCTTTGTCGCCCTCTTTACTAACTCTTTATCAATAAGCACCAACTAAAGTTTTATTTGGTAGTTTACTAACAGTAGTTTTACTGGATTACACTTGAAGTCATAATAATCATCCAGAAACTAGTTTATTAAAAAAACTATATCTTTAGGTCTGAATAATTCTGGCTTTAGATCTACTTGAGATAACAGTAAGAATTAAGAATCCACTTGACTTTGTATAGTTTTATTTTTAGAAATGTTCATAGAGCTTTCTGAATAGCTTGTGTTGCTATTCCTCTTCCTGTAAAGATTGCAAGGAAGGTTGCAGTGGTGAGATGAGTGCTAACCTCTTTTATCCTCCCTTGTCAAGTCTCATTCCTATCTGTTTTTCTTGCAAAATCATACATTTATCATCAAGATAAGTTTGAGAACTGGCTGCATGTTTACTAGGTTCAGCATATCTGTCATTTAATTGTTACAGTAGGATGAACTACTCCAAATTCTTCTTGAGTAACCAGAATATGTAATAATTAAATGTCAGATAATGTACCCACTTTCAAAAGAACTAGCTGATGTCATTTCAGACTGCACAAACTTCCCTGTAAGTTGCCAATAGCCCAGTTGTTCACCTGTGGGTCATCATATTTTGAGTATTATGTGTGATTCATAAAAGGCTTTTGAAAGGTTTTTGAAAATAAGCACTTCATGGGTGTATCAAAACTTACCTTTCTACCAGGGTACAGACTGTAATAAAAATAAAACAAAAATTAAATAAAAAAGCAAAACCCTGGTAACTTGTTATTCTGTTATTACTGTTTCCTCCCCAACTCTGAATCTAAGATATTGATGTGAACTTCACAGATTTCTATGTTTAGGTAGATGCATGATAATTAAGAGCTGATATTTAACTCTCTTTGTCATACATGAAATATCATCAGTATTAAAATAATTTAAAAAAAAACAAGAAAAAAAAAGAAAAACTTCAGAAACCTTTTGAAAACAAAAAAAATGGATGGACAAAAGAAAATCCAGTGTAAATACAGAGCAGGTTATCTTCCCTGTAGCCTTAGGGGAAATTTGGGCTTTACTGCACATTCCGAAAATTTGCATGGTGAAGGAGAATTCCGAAATTCTGGTTTGCATTAAAGAACATCCTGAAGAATTTTCTCTCAGAATAGAGAAAGGCTTGAGTGTGTATGTCTAGATTGTTTGATGGCTATGTGGATCAAAACTATTTAAACTGAAAATTACAGGAAGGGCACCTACTGGAGCACAAATATCTTGTGCTCCTGAAGAAAAGTTTCTGTCAAGGAGATAATTACATTTCTGCAGTAGATTTAGTTTCATTTGGTAAATAACTGTAAAGTGTGCTACTATGATCTTCATGTTGAGCTGACAATTTTTAAGCCATGTTTCCTTGGTTTGTATCTGAAAGAAGTGGACATACCTTCTTAGCCTGATATAAATAAAAAAACCTGTTCTGGTAAAAGAGACTTGAGTAGCTGAGAAGCTAGAAGAATGCACATTTTTGCAAGCTGGATTAAGAAATCAACAAATTAATATACTTGTATATTTGAAGTACAAATGGAATCAGGAATTAAGAACTTTATGTAACAGCATCCTGACACCATCCATTCCTTTTTATTCGGTTTTTAAGCTGTGGCTAAGAAGCCCTTGTTTTAGAAACATTACCTAAAAAAGCACACTAGTAGAGACGCAAACATTTTAAAGTATTAAGGTATAGTTTTAAATGTTAGTAGATCTGTTTAGGATTAAAACTTGACAGATGTGGGCATCATAAGAGAACTTAAAATCCTGTGACCAAATACTCTGTCAAACTCCAAATACCCTTGAGAGCTTTAGGGCTTGCACATAATAAAATGTTACAGCTGAAGTGTTTGAATGCTGGCTTGTATTTTAGAACTTTCTTTACCTGAACTTGAACTACAGCAGTGTTAGAAATCAGTGTAATGCATAGTTTGTTCAAAAAGTATTAAAAAAAAAGTTGATTAAATTATGCAGTTTTGAGAGATATTCAGCACTATCTTTATTTCTTATTATGCTATGCATTATACTATGCATATGTACTCTTAAATCATCAGCTGATTATCTGTGTTCCTACAATGGAAAAGTAAAATTATCCTACTCTAACATCAGTAAATCAATCATTACACCCCCTGCATGTCTGAAGTCCACACTGCAGATGGAATTGTTCAATTCTGAATTAATGTACATGCACCTTATTGCTCTAAAACCCAGAGCAAGACTGTGTAGATTCCAGAGTCTTTATGCTCAAGGATTTGGGGGGGTTTAATGACCTCTTTTACTAATTAAAATAAATTTAAGTACCCTTTTCATTTAATTAGGTTATATTTATTGTTTTCCTCATACTAGGTTTGGTATATTCTAAAGTTTCTTGAAATGCCTCATCACCAGAACTTAAGTTGTTTTTGTTTGTGAGTTGAGCAAATTTTTAGTGTGCTAACACTGCCTTTAAACAGTCAAAACCTCAACTGATGTTGGTCAATTCCATAAGGACTGCAGGAGTGGGATTTTCAGTAGCAATGGGAAAAAAATTTAACTAGCAGTCACATCTGCATGTTGGTCTTCTTTTGCCCTTTTTTTTTTTTTTTTTCCAGTTTTGTGCATGAGCTTAGGTTATTTTTTGATCAAACTGCAAAGGCATTGTGATGCTGAGTACTGTAAAATCTTAAAGCTTGCTCTCCTTACTGATATTGGGAATTCGGTGTTACACACATATCCCTGAAAAATACCTGGAGAGAGCTAGGCATCTTAAAAGTGGAGCTACAGAGTTTGTATGCTGCACCACTTAAAAATAGAATGTTATTTTCAGCTTGCAGCATTGGACTACCATCAGAAAATGCTGTGAATAAACATTATCAAATCTCTACCTGTTTTAAACAATGATTTTTATGGTGGTGCTTATCTTAATTCAAGATTTATGGTGTTGAATAATCCCTCAAAGGAAGACACCAGAACATGTAGTAGGGGGTTCATCCTCTTTGAAATAACAGGAGAGAAAATGGGGTGCCAGTAACAACTGCTGGATAAACTTTACAAATGGTCCTTGGAGCAGAAATTGGAACCCAGACCTTTCCCTTCTAAGCTGACTGCCTTAACCACTAGGAGAGGTTACAGTTTTCATGTTCCTTTGGTCCAAAAAGAGATGGGTTATTTTATGCAAAAGAAGACAGCTTCAACGAAAGAGATGTGCCTCTAATCTGGAATAGTCTGTAGTCCGGGAGTTTAAAATTTTCCTGGAGAAAATGGACAACATATGCAATATATCAATTTCCCTCAGGCAAAAAAAAGTGGAACAGAACCTACATCTCGTCAATTGTTGTATAAAGGTGTTGTGGAACAAGGGGAAACTGTTATACATTTTAAAAGCAAGGAGGTGTCAGCTGTTTGTTGGTCTTTCAGATGTTCAGTTACCTGACTGAATATGTAAAACCAAATCAACCCTCCAAAAATCCCCCCCTCTAGTTCCTTGGTCCCTAATGGATATGAAGTGTGTGTCAAGCTGTGCTGCTCCATCAGTGCTGAAGCTTTTATTGACGTGCAGACGTACAATGTTAAATTGAAGAGCCCAGTTCTGGTGTTAGTCATCAGCTGAACACGTGTTTTTTCAGAGCAAGGATTTTGGAGCTAGGTGTCTGGACTCCCTTCAGACCCTTTCTGAGGTCTGGCAATCAAAATGTTTTCAGTAACAGTTCAAAGTTGTCAATAAGAGCTGTAATGAGGGTTTTCCTTAAATGCAAATATTTGAAACTGAACAGATGCATTAGCAAATGTTAAGTGAAAAAGAATTACTGATAGAACAAGCTTTATATATTAATATAGTCCCTAAATGTTTCTGTTTCAAAGGAAACATGATCGCATGGTTGTGTATTTAATCATCTGTATTTTAGGCTCTAATTGTGTAAATGCATGCATACATGTTAAATTTCACATTTTTTATTAATATTTACCTCAAGTTTATTGGAGCTATACAGACAGAACTACCGTGCATTTTGTAGCATCAGGAACCTCAAGGGTACATAATCTCCCTTAAATAAACGACCGTATGTATTCAATTTTGCCACAAAATAAACTGTTACAGTTGCAACAAAATGACACATTTCATTCAGCATTTATGAATTCTCTCATGGGTGCCCATGTTGTGGCTAATGCTGTTGTTTGAGTTCTTTTTTTACTTCCTCGCAGGGTGATAATGGCCTGTGTTACCCCTCAAGCCACAGCCACCCGCAGACGTTTGCCTACTTGATTGTGGATCCCTGCAAGCGACACGTGCATACTTTGTACCACTGTTTTGGTGGAAGCTTATTTAATAACTAGTTATAAAACCAGCTGTTCTCCACTTTTATAATGGAGGTGGCTGCCTCTCTGCATGAATTCAGGTAGACATTGCCTAGTTTTCTTACGAGGAAGGATGTGCTCCTTGGTGATATGTCTGCAGAGCTACAAGGTCACGCAGATGCTACTGTGCAGTTAGCAACAATTTTTGCTGTGTTTAAAAGGCGTGCTTCTTTTCTTGGCAGTTTTGTCCCCCTCACCCGTTTTATCTAATAAAATGCGTTTATCAAAGCGTCTCGTCCCTTCTTCCTGAGCCAGCCCTTCAGAGCCACAACGCGTAAATGCCGGGGGAAGCTCCACAGTCAGTGAAACCTCTGCGGGACCGGGAGAAGGTGCGTCAGGCGCCCCCCAGCCGGCCGGCCGCCCGGCCTGCCCCCCCCCTACCCCCGGCCCCGCGGCAGCAGCCCCGCAGGCCGGCACCGTCCGGGGCGCGGCCGCCCCGCCACTGCCAGGTGAGGCGACGGCCGGCAGGCCGAGCCCGGCCTCCGCCTCAGCCCGAGAGGGGACAGGCCCCGCCGCCTCAGCCCCGCGGCTGCCCTCGCTGCGGGAGGGCGCTGGCCGGAGCTGGGGGGTGTCCCGGCCCGACGCGTCCCCGCCTGGTCCCGCGGGCGGTACGCGTGCGTGGGGGCGCAGCCCCTGCCCGGCAGCGGCTCCCTGCGGGCGCAGGCCGGCGGGGGAGGGGAGCACGGCCGCCTCTCCCCACCCGCTGGCGGAGCGGCCGCCTGGAAGTTGGGATAGAAGTTCGGGGAGGAAAAAAAAAAAAAAAAAAAGCTGTGGTTGGCGGCACCGCTCCACGGCAGCGGAGGGCGGGCGGGCGGCAGCCGGGAGAGGTGCGGGCGGGCACGCCGGGAAGGGCGGTGGGGTGGCGGGCGAGCCCGGGCGCAGGGCGAGTGCGGGCCGCGCGCGGCGCGGGGCTGCGGGGGCCGGGCGGCGCCCCCCGCGCCAGGCGGCCGCCGAGCGGGAGGCGGTGCGGGCGGGCGCGCGCAGGAGGACTGCCGCGGCACAGGCTGCCTCGGTCGGATACGGTGCGGGCGGGCTCAGGAGGGGCGGAGTCGACGGCGGAGAGTGATTCGGGCGGGCGTAACTGCGAACTTTTGTTTGGTGTGTTGTGTGAGTTAGTTTCCGCCGCCGGGACAGAGGCGCCGGCCGGGCTGGGCCGGGCTCGGGGAAGCGCCGCACGGTCAGAGTTGTTTTGCCAGTTGCTGCAGCCGGGTCGGTTTCTCTGCCGAGGGGTGATAAGCGCCGGCGACAGCAGGACGAGCCGCGGCCCGGGGAGCGGGGCATGCGGGACTGGGAATCCGGGCTCTGAGCCGCCGAGCCCCACCAGGGAAGCGCCGGGGGATCCCGACGGAGCCATGGATCCTGGGCAGCCTCAAGCGCAGCAGCCGCCGCAGGCAGCGCAGCCCCCGGCCTCGCAGCAGCCCGCGCCGCAGCCCCCGGGCGCGGTGTCGGGGACCCCGGCCGGCGCGGCGCAGCCCCCGGGCGCGGGGCCCCCTCCGGCGGGGCACCAGATCGTCCATGTGCGGGGCGACTCGGAGACCGACTTGGAGGCGCTGTTCAACGCCGTGATGAACCCCAAGGGCGCCAACGTGCCGCACACGCTGCCCATGCGGCTGCGGAAGCTGCCCGACTCCTTCTTCAAGCCGCCCGAGCCCAAGGCCCACTCCCGCCAGGTGAGGGGGAGGGGGCGGCCGCGCCGCGGGCGGGGGCCGGGCCGGGCCGGCCGCGCTCTCGCCCTCCCTCCCCGCCGCCGCCGAGCTCCTCCCGGGGGAGGTGTGTGGGGGAGGGGGCTGGGGCGGGAACCCGCCCTCCGCGGGGCTGCGAGGGGCGCCCGGCCGGGGCTGCCGGGGCGCTCGCTGCCTTTCTTCCTCCCGCGCCTCGGGGGGAGGCCGCCCTCCTCCTCTTCCTCCCACCCCCCATTTATTTGTCCTTCCCCGGTGGCGGGGGCGCCGCGCGGCCCCTCTCCTCCCGCGCCTCAGGGCGCTGAGGGCAGCCGGCGGCGCGGCGGGAGGCCCTTGGCCCGGGCTCCGGCGGGGCTTCGGGCTCCACATCCGCTCCATGGCGAGACCCGCGGCCGCTTCCTCGGCCTCGCCGGGAAGGCGGCGGGGGAGAGGGGAGCACCTAAAACTTACGTGAAAACGCTTTGCTTGGAAGACGGGGAGGATTTCGCTGTGAGCTTTAATCCTCCGGCGTCGTGGGGCTGCCCGTCTGTTGAGGGGGATAGTGAGGTTGTGCCGAGCTCCCCCCGCCCCGTCAAACAATATGGATGTAGCTTTTCCACCATTTCATCGCTGCGCTGGGCAGAGTAGGATTACCCACCCCACCCCCCCCCGCGCACACACACACACACACACACTTCAGAAGTTAATTCCCGAGCCGCCCTTCAGGTCTGACGGCGTCGAGGGTCCGTCGAGCTAGAGCAGCCCGGGCTGGCATCGCGGGGCCGGTGCGGTGCGGTGCGGGGCCCGGCCGGCGCTCGGCCTCCGGCAGCGTTCGGGCTTCAAGCGGAGTGACTTCTGTGCCACGACCCAAGCGTTGGTGCGAATACGACCGAAAGTTAATGTTTAGGCTGCTGTTACCAACTTTTTGGAAGGAGGCCGTGCCTACTCAAGTGTTTTATTAAGTAACGAACTTTGTTGCTAAGCTATAAAATAGGTTTTATTATTGGCTATTGTCACTTTTATCTGTGTAGCCGGTAGGAGTGAAACTTGCTCTGTGTACCGGTGCCTGGTGCCCGTGTTGTTATGGGTCTGTCAACATTTCCATTATTAAACTTCTGTTTTGAAGGATTTATAACTTGGCTTCAGAAGCTTACTCCAGGCTGAACCTTGGCACGTACGCTCTCAGTCCAGGAGTTAATTCATTTTCCAAATACTCGAAAAATCGGTCTGGCCTTCGTATTGCAAGACTGAAAAGAAAATAGAAAGGGGTGGGGCTGAGTTGCTTCTGTGCTTGTGTTTGCTTCTGAGTTGCAGACCTTTAATAACACACTGAAATCCAGCGAGGAATAAGGTTACTATGTATCATTTTTTCTAAGTTGTGCAAGTCTTATCGCAGTTCCATTGGGCACCAATGTGAATTGGTATATATTCAGCTAACGCTCAGTGCTGTGTCTTGTTAAATACAGTGACTGCAGGTAAAGCGCTATTGTGTCTGAAATGCACTTAATGCCTGTGACATTCGTACAGCTTGTGCTGCTGAGTTTAGGGTTATCTTGCTTGTGAATGTTCGTCTTCATCTGTAGTGCATGTTTAGCTGGATCACTGTTCCTTGTGTCTGTGGTTCCTAAAATGTAAACTTGAAGTCCAGCTAAAGCCAGAGAAACATTTGCTTCATGTGGACTGCCTTTAAAAATAAGACTCCTTTCCCTATTTGTTTAGTTGTGCCACAAAAATATTCTGTTTAGCAGAAAAGGTCTTCCAGTTTTTGTAATTCTCCACATTTCTCAAAAGTTAAAATGCCTTGAATTCAGTTAATTTGCAACTTGTGTATTCTGTTTAATGTAAATGTATGCTACTTCAGTTTCAGTTTAATTTATGAAATTTCACGTGTGCTTTGCATACAGATGTAGCGAAACAGAATTGTCAGTCTGTAAGAGCATATAAGCGGGGCCTCATGTATGGTGCAATACCTTGTGTAGAGAGGTGTGGCAAGGGTGATACATGCATCTTATTATAGGTGTCCATGTTGTTCTGGTGTATCTACGAAATCAATTAATTGGTAAATATACACAAAAAAGTCAATATTATTTTAATCCAGTTTTCAGAGCTGCTTTTTCTGTTTCACAGAGGACATGTATTTACAACTGGCAAGGAAGTTTTATGTACTTAAGACTGGCAACTCTAGTGAATGGTTTTGTGAGTCATTTCTGATTGACTGGTTAAGCAGTTTGGTGAAGCTTTGCTTTGGATAGCATGGGCAGACTCTCTGTAAGCTCCCAGTACCTTTAAAAGTGTAGTTTGTGTGCAGGTTAGGAAATTTTGTGTTCGGTCTTCTTTAATGGTTGGGTTCAGGAGTCTTCCTCCATTGGAACTCACTGCAGTCATTTGGCATTTCTCTGTTGCTTTTCTCGTTGTGCAATTTTTTAAACTCCTGCAGAGAGTGCATGTGTGGGTTTCCTTGCACCCCCACACGCCCCTTTCGAAAGGAGAACGGGAAATGAACTCCTCCAGCAGAAAGTGGGTGCGATGGTAATGGGTTGGCGAAGTCCAGTAATGAACCATGCAATATGCTGTATGAGATCTGCTGACTGTAAGCATGTTTTTTTCTGAACCCTTCACCAAGGATTAAGAACTTCAGTTTTCAAAATAAAACTAAAGGCACTTAGCCCATACTTAGAGTTAATGTTTCTTGACTTACGCAAGGGCTTTTGTGAAGTTAGTTATACCAACCTATTTGGAGGCTCTCTTGAACAGTAAAAACTGGAAAATAAGCAGAACTTTAGAATTACTAACTTACTATTTTCTTCTGAAACATTCATTTAAAGTGAAATGTCTTCTGTCAGTAGCATTTCTACTGAAATACGAGAATCTTAATGGGAATAATTTCACTCCTGGCAGGCCAGCACTGATGCAGGGACAGCAGGAGCCCTGACCCCACAGCATGTCCGAGCTCATTCCTCTCCAGCATCACTGCAGCTGGGAGCTGTTTCTCCAGGGACGCTTACACCCACTGGAGTAGTGACTGGACCTGGAGCTCCATCTTCTCAACATCTCCGCCAGTCTTCATTTGAGATCCCTGATGATGTACCTTTGCCACCAGGTTGGGAGATGGCTAAGACGCCATCTGGACAGAGATACTTTCTTAAGTAAGTAAAACTTGTTTTCAGTTAGCTATCTCTCTGGTGGGTTTTGTTGGTTTTGTTGTTGTGGTTTTTTTTACAGTCTTTGAATTGTAATTAATTTAAGTGTGTTTAAAATAAATATTCTTAAAAAAATTTGCCTGATTTTAAGTAGGAGATCCTACCACTTCAGTATTTCTCCCATATCAGCTCATATATTGTACATTATATTGTATATTGAAAATCAGTGAAAGGTGCGTAGTGATTTTTGAACAATGTGCCTTCTGGATTTGCTAAATCTTGCCAGAGTTCTCATACAGGTCAAAATACATTTTACCTCATTTTTATGATACAGATGTAAAAATATAGAGTAACTTTAGAAATTATTATAGTGAGAAAATATTGGGGCTTCTTATTTTTTTGAATAAGGACAATTGTGTAAGTATGCAATCAAAATACTTTACTCTCTGCTCATGAGAAAATATGTGTTTGATTGCAGTATTTGGGTCTGTAACTCTTAACTTGTCTATATTCCCTGCAGTGAAAGGGAAATTACAGAACTTCTAACATCTTTCCTTATTCCTACAGCTGTAGCTTTTTCATGCAGTGAAATTAGTATCACCTTTTCTGTAACTGGTGAGAGGTGACACATGCCAACCATCTGACGCCTAATCCATCAGGGAGCATTTTCTTTTATGCTGTGTAGTCTTCTAAAAGAGCAGGAGATTGTCCTTCTTTCTGAAAGTGTACCCACCAAGACACGTAATTGACCTTCAAATATTTTGACTGTATTTTGAACATTTTATTTAACTGCAAGTCTCTAAGTAACCCATTATGTGTCATTTTCAGGGCCGGGAGAGGGGAGGGGCACCACAGTATGTTATTTATGTAAAACTTGTTTCAGCCAAGGAAAACATCTTTATCCCTACCTTTCTTGCTAAAACATTGTCATTAATATGTGCATTTGATTGAAGTAGTTGAGTTTGTAGCTTCAAAACCAAATCTACATTGTCTGCAATGAAAATAGAGCTTGCAGAACTTCTTAAAACTGTTTCTTGTTCCTATAGCGATGGTGTTTCCATACAGATACATTAGTATTGCTTTTTTTAACCAAAAGGAGGTTGCAGCAGTTGTTTGACATAATTTGAGCCTGAAGATTACTTTCGGAAAACATTCTGTATTAGGAATGCGAAAATTAGCATTGCCTATAGATCTTGAAGATGTGGTATTTCTTTGGTGAAGTTTTGTAAATCAGCATATTCTAGAATATGGGCACAAACAGAATTTTTTTGGAATTGTGTAAGTTTGTCATTTCAGAGCTGTAGCTCATTGGACCTTGAGGAAAGCACAAACTGGGTTTTGAAATGAAAAGCAAACCTTGTTTTGACTGTGCTAGTAACAGCTTTTAAAGACCAGCTTATGAAGCATGAAAAATGGATACTTGATTTTTCACTTTTACTGTCACAAGTGTTTGGGTTTGATTATGCTGTCAGTTTTACAAAAATAGAACAGTTAAGAGATGCAGAATGTCTTCATGCTTTTACAATTGTTTCTTTTTAATTATGCTCATTCAGGTGAAATCAAAGTGAAAGATTTGTTCTTGGAAAGCTTTCCTGCAGTTTCATTATTACTATAAAAAAATCTTTCCTTTTTTTCCTGCAAGTTTTTTGTCCTTTCTTGGTGTCCTGGTATCCATTTCAAAGGGTCAGGTTTCAGCAAGAACAATAAAGAGCCTGAGACTGGAAAGTACACACAAGTCTGGCAAACTCATCTGCATGAGCAAGATCATTTGTTCTTAAGCAGACATCCAAAGTAAATGATTGAAAGAGCTGCTAGCTGTGAAGGATGTGTCTTGAAGGGGAAAGGAGTGGAAACAAACCAGGTTGTTAGGAAGAAAAATAAAGGCTGTACTTTTTGAACCTCTCCCTGCTGGGTCACATGCTGACCTTGGGAGATTTCAAACAGCATAATGGGCTGTTTTCTTTTGGCTTTTCTTGGGTGATGCGGTGGTATGGGAGAGTCTAATGAGGACAGTTCTGAAGGCTTTGTTCACACTTGGAAGAACATTTGTTGTTCATAAAAGGCTGTTTAATACTATCTACAGGTGAGATCCACCAACTTCATTGGAGGTCATGAAGACATGTAAAAAACATTTCAAGTACTAGCAAAATGTTTGCTTTGTATGTTTAAGAAATCCAAAGAAACGTAAGAATTATTTTTGAGTAGCAAGTTTGTATTTCAGAAGCTTTTTTCAGTGTTGAGTAAGTTGTGTGTCATACCTACAAACTCTCATCTTGTTTAGTTATACCTTAAACATTTGCTTGAAGGGCGAGTACCAAGATTCCTGATACTGTATACATTTGACATGGTTCCTTCTACCATGTGCAGATTTTTGGTGTCACTTCCAAGTATTCAACTTTTTTGTTGGATTGGCTGCATTGCTCTTTGTTTCCATTTGCTGTATTCTGTAGCCACTCTATGAACAGCCTGCTAATCAGGCTCTAGAAAGATCTTTGCAGAATAGGTAACAGCGTTAGATTTTTTCCAGATGTCAGTAAGCCTTATGGTTATAGTTATCATAATATACTACAGTGCAAAGAGAATAATATAAAATTGAGTACTGTACTTAATGCAGTCTGCAATATAGTCACTTCCACTAATCAATGGGTCAAGCACTACAAGCATAGTAGTTTGTGCAAAGAAATGAAAGTGGTGTGTACAGGAGAGAAAATACTTGTCTGTGCGTGTTGTTACATGCACAGTTACTTGCCCAGGTATTTTATATACACACCACACACGTATCATGTATGGATATTTTTAAAGGAGGGTGAGAGTGGTGGTGTAGGGTCTGAACCAGAACTGTAGATCAGTTTGTCCTCTAGATAAATAGACCCTTTTATGTATGAATGCCCAACATACGATTTGCCAGAACTCCGCTCATTAACGTTCATCTTACTGTTATGAGTAGGACTCCCGAGTATAATTTTTCCGTTAGTGAAAACTTAGATTATTTTGGCCAATGAGTTAAGACATGCTTGCTATACAGCTGGTAAGATTAATACTATTTTTTACTGAAACTGCTACTTAAATAGAACTCGTAAGTTAAGACTTGCCTGTGTAGTAAGTGGTCATGTCTGAGTCATCTCAGCATTGCAGTGCTGTATGCTTTAGCCCATTCTTAAACATGCAGTGAAAAAGACTTGCTTGGTTTGTGTGGTGATGTCAACTGCATTGCTTTTTAACCACTTCCTGTTAGCCAGCTGCTGGTTGACATTTCAGTGAACTATGGAGAAAGATAGGGAATCACTCTCTAGGCAAAAGATAATATGCCACGGGAATAGCAGACAACAGCTTGCAGAAAGAAGGAAGAAGTTTCACTCAATTTTAGAATTACTCTTGTGTTGTGTTAACTTATTGTTATGCTATTGACTCTTACAAAGTAATAACTTCTCCTCACACTACAAAATGAGAAGAGGTAACTGATTGTCCAGCAAACAAAGTCGTCTAATTATTTTTCCTACAGGAAGTAGTTCTTGCAAGCAGTTTATCAACAACTTCCTATTTTTTTCTGTGAAGTGTTGAATGACTTCCTGAAGGAGGCCAAGGTGGTTTTCATTAGTATCTATGGGTGTGTTTGAGGTGTTTACCCATCTGGCAGAAACCTTAAAAACAGATCGCTGTTACACATTTCTTATGTGCTCTATATAGAGATATGGCTCGTTGCTGTGCTTTTTTTTTTTTTTTTTTTTTCCTCCTTGTGTCACACATGAAAAATATTCAGCAACGCTGTTAAATTTCTCTTGCATCCTGTTTTTGCCCCTCACTGGAACCACCCACTACACCAATATCATCTGCTCCCCTCCTCCTCTCCTCCCCACCATGCCAAAATAATCTTAGTCTTTCAGACCAAAATACATTTATTGGAAAAACTGCTGCCACAGTTGCGTATTTTATTGAATACCTTAATTTACTGGAGAAATGCATATTCAGAATCATGAGTTAATGTGAGTTCTTGTGTTTATAGTTCTATAGTTCAGGCTAGTTTATCATTAAAAGAGCTGTATTGTTGGAAACCAAAACTGCCATCTCCGCCTTTGATGTTTGTTTCCACTTTTTTGTGCTTTCAATACTAAAAAGCAGTTGAAGATTTATGTTTGCTAGATTTTATTTGTAATATGTTGAATTAATTTCATTTTTATACTTAACATTTCTGAGTGCGTATGAAAATACTCATAAGTTCGATGATCTAAAAAAATAAAAAACAATTAAATTTGCAAGGAGAAAATGGGCACTGGCAGTTTCAGAACATAGCTGGAGGAAAGACATTAGTTAAAACATTTTTAAAATAAAATGTATTGTATTTTTTTGGCAACTTAAGAATTATTTTTTTTCTTTTGGAAGACAGTTATAGTACTACTAAGTGTGTATCTTTCCTTCTGCCACTTGAGGAGCCCTGCGAAAGAACAGTAGTACAAACTACTTTGAATTTGCAGTTGTGCTAAAGATTCGTGTCTTTAAAAGGGTGGAGGAGGAGTAAGGGCAAACCTGCCTTATTTGTGTTAGCACTGAGATTGAGCTGGGAGGAGGATGAAAGTACATATTCAGCCCTCTGAATTCAGAGAACTTGCAGCCAGCTTAGTGGGTGGGCATTAGTGAAAGAAATGGCACATGGTGCTTCTCTTGTGTTTAGTTTTGTTTTGCTTAAGAAAAATTGCAAACTATTATATCCATGCATTCAATACCCTGCCATACAAGGCGATTTTATAAGACTGTTCCAAAAACAGTGTAATAGACGTGATTTCAGGTAAACCAAAAACATACCCTGTGGTTTTCACTAATATGTTTTCCTTTTAGTTATATGTATATTGGCATTTGTTATCTTTAGAAGAAAATAGAACTGGGGAAAAACATAGGATCTGTGGCAGTTAATTTAATTATCAGCTTACAACTATCTCTGAGGATTTTTTTTTTTTTTTTTTTGTTTGGCTTCTAATCTGTACTTTTCTACTTCTCACAGGTTTTTCCTTTCAGTATATCCCTCATAAGTGTAGTCTTTGTGCTTTATAGTGTCTGATTTTGTGCCTGTTGAAGTATTCCCATAAACTTTAAAAAACACTGGATAGAACCTCTACTGAGGGCTTCTAATACTGTAGAGGAGTGTGTACCAGCTATAGAAAATAAAATGTGAATATATTTCTTACAAATGTAAATAGGATCTGAATATACATGCAGTGGAGAGAGAAAGCAATGGCATACTTGGAAAAATAAGGTTGTATTAACACAATGCTCACTATGGAGGAAAAATACTGTTGTTCCAAGTAATAAACACATAAAACTAAACCTTTCAGCTTCGCTTATGGAACTGGTCAAAATTACTGCTGGTTTAGCTGTTGAGAACACTGTTGTAGTTTTGGTTTATGTGCTTTAAATGCCTAATGCTGGTTTTATAGCAATACTTTTCTATGTCCTGAATCAAATTTGAGCTCAGTTTTATGTTACTCTGGCCTGAAACGTTTGTATTATGTTGAAAGCTGTAATTGTGACAGAGATATTTATTACCTAGTCTTTTGTAATGAGAAATCTTAGTCTCTCTCTGGTCGGTAATAGGAAGAGGCTTCTGATAGAGGTTTAATCAGAATTTCATGTTTAAAAATTATGCTTCTGCAGTTCTGCTTAGTAAAAGTTTTGTCAGGTTATATTTGGTTAAAAGCAGTAGCATCAAGCTCTGTGGGAGCAATTACACCACTGTGGAACCACTTCTGTTTTCTCAGGTCTTGACTTCTTCTAAAGACAAACAAGAATTTTATATAAATCAAGATGAGTGTCTTCTGGACTTTCTTATCCTTATGCCTTTCTTCTGTATGTTGAAGATGGCAAAGAATTATAGTGGGTTTTGTAGTAGTCATCTGGTTTGTAGCATGCGGTAATCTGTAACACATCAGTCACATAATGGAAATTCCTACTCGATAGAAAGCAGTAAAATAATAAGAGGATGTTAATTTGAAGGTTCCCATGGAAGTAAGACAGGCTCTACCCCACCAGTTTTTGTAAAAAATATACTTCTAATGGGTAAACGCAGTTGAACTGATCAGTGGTATATGTGGGTAAAAGCATACCTCCTTTTACAAGATAAATCTCTTTTTTTATCTGTCGTCTTTTAGAAATGAAAAAGAATCAGTAGCTTTAAAATTCTAAGTATAAAACCTCCATTTATAGATTGCTCAGTTTCTCTCTGCAATTGTGACATAACAGCTGCGAACTTTCAAAAGCCAACGCAGAGCAATCAAAGTGGATTTTTCACTCAGTTTATCCATTGTTATGATAGACTCTCAGAGAAAGTAACTTAGTAGCACTGGGAATGCTGAAATACTTAACTGCGGGACCTAAATTGGGTCACATGTAAAATTAAAGCAGAGTTCCTAGTTTGCTCCCAAAGAAACATTTTCACATAGCAGATGTAAGCAGTTACTGGATGATACCCAGGAGAGCAAGGTGTGTTACTCCGGGTTGAGATACAAAGTTAACTATTAAAACTAGTCTGATTTTAACTACAAGCAGTTTCTTTCAGGCTCCTGATTAAGACTAGATACCTCCCCTTGCAGCCAACCAAAGAAAAACCTAAAATGAGGTAAACGGCTATAGAGAGCTGTCAGCCAAAAGTTTCTCTGTATATGTGGCCAGACCACTGCATGTGTTTATCGTCATAGCTGGAAACAAATTCAGATGATGTAATTAGATTTAGTTTAACCTTTTGAAATTGATACCTACTCAGCTCTCCTGTTAATTTTGTGTCCTTGTATTTTTGTAAATTCCAACATATTTGCATTTATTGTTTGTCCAATCCAAACATACGTATGCAGTAAAACTCATTAATGGTGGGAGCTCTCTGTCTTTCACTGTTTGTTGTAAATGTTCCCTCTTTTAAGGTGTGGGTTTGTAAATTTTTTTTTATACCCCCACCCCTCCCCAAGCTGTGCATGATTATGTAAACCCTAATATTTAAATGACTCTGTTTCTTTTGTAAATTCTGAACAAAATTTCATTTGGCTGAATGCAAGAAATCTACAGGAGATTTCTGAGTAGCAGTCGTCTGGCAGGTGCCCCTAGGACATGGCCAGGATACCAGGTAGTTGACCCAGCAGAAAGACAGAATTGTCTGTAGGAGAAGTTTGATGGGCCGTGGGTTAGCATAATGTGAAACAAAATTATTGGGGGGAGGCTGTGTTTTGGAATGTTAACAGATAAATGCCATGTCGTGGCAGGACATACAGTCACAAACAGCTTGCTAAACCTTGTTTTGATGTAAAGCTTTATTGGGAAATTTGCCAGATAAATGCTTGACAAAACCCATACTTTAAATAGGACTCTAGAGCATGGGGGAAGTTTGTCTTTACTATGAAAATGGTACCTAATAGCTGGTTTTTGGTAAATACAATTAAGAGTTTTATTTGGAGAAAGGAAGGTTTTGAAAGGTGTGACTAAGCTGTGTCAATGTTTCATGGCCTCCTGAAGTGCTTCTTGGAGCCTGTTTTCTGGGATTCACTCTCCTGGTATTTTACTTGGCCTTTAACTAAGTTACTTCAGGCTGTGTTTCAGGCAAGTATAGCTAAGTTTTCTAAATTGCTGGTTAAGTCAAGCTATGAAGTTGCCTTGTAAAGTAGGACTTTTACCAGTATACTGCCTGTCAGTCATGCCAGTTGCTAAGGTAACAAAGCTGTCTTGAAAACAGTCTTGGACTTTGTTAATTTCACTAATGAGACTGTGCTGTGTCACAGTGAAAGACCAGATCCCTTTGTTGAGTCTCTCTGACATGCAGTTTGGTAATTTAGATCAGTGTTAGTGGTAAAGTTTAGTTATTGATTATCACATTGAGGTTGTGAAGCCAGTTTTTTTTCTGCTGGACTGTTTTATAGGAAAGTAGAGTAAAGGTCATTTACTATTCTAGTTTATCTTCAATGGGTTTTGATTTATGGAGAGCTTTGTTGTAAGTTTGTCTGCGCTAAACAAGTTTGTTTAAATAGTGTTACTGCTTTAAGGATGCCTTTCCCTTTCTGATTACCTGTTGTAGCTGAAATGCTAAGTAAACCTCTTGCCTTTTCTGGATATGTTGTAAAATTAGACATTCATGATGTAATAAAACATGATCTGAAAGCAAACAAGCGTAAGGGTATATAGGCAAAATGGAATTATTTGGGTAAAGAAACACAATCCACAGGTATATTTTCTCATAGGATCTCACTTTTCAAAATTTTTTGTTTCATTTGTTATTTCTATTTGAAAAGCTTGGTTGGCAGGTCCTCTGCAATAACTTTCATTCCAACATTTATATAGCCTCTTTAGAATGGCAAGAAATAGAGTAAAAAAGACAGTTCTTTCCATATTTTCTATCTATGCTGATGGTATAGTTAATATAATTGGTAGATCTAAATATCCAATGCACACAATTCAGTGGTGATTTTCATTTTTTTATTTACAAAACCTTTGTCATTGTCACGGTAAGCAGCTTTGTGTGAGTTAAAGATATGAAATGATATACTTAAAAAGGTGTAATCTGACGTATAAAAGGCTGTAGCAAAGAAAAGACTGAAAGGATTTGGAAGAATGTTCTATGCCCAACTTCACAGGCCATTTTTGTATATATATGAAAAACATATTTGTAGAAAAAAAGTATTACTGTGCTTTAATTGGAGTTCAGGTGTCCATTGAATTTTGTGCTGGTCTTTGAGTCAGGGTGAATTATGCTTATTCGGTGATAAAGTTTTAAATGCTTCCAGTTTTCAGTGAAAACAGTTAATAGTGCATTCCATGGTTACAGGGCTTTGTATGCATGAGCCTGACTAATGGAAAACTGCTTGCATTCTAGTTCATGTATGGATAGATTTCTTGAGAGCTTTTTGTTACACTGCTGTTTACATAACTATATGTATGGTATTGCCAGTGTAAAGCTGTGCTTCATTTTCTTACCTTCTGTCCCTAAAAGCATGCACACTTAATTTCCATCTGTGTATGTCTCTTAAACTTTCTAGCTCGTTAGTTTAACATTTGGATTGAAGTGTTCGCTTTCATAACTGGTCTTTCAGGTTTTCACTTTTTACAAGAATCTTATTCTGAAACTATTCTAAAGGAGAACTAAGGTATTTTTAATAAATAATTACTAGGTAACAGGACAGGAACTTTCAGATTTGTAGTGTTAGGAGAACTGTTGTGATCTGTATGCTTGTGGGGTTTTGGTTTTGGTTTCGCGTTTGTTTGGGGTTTTTTTTAACTATAATGACTAATAACTGGAAAAAAGTCTATTGAATATTTCGCAATATCCTGATAATTTAGTCACTGGCTAGGCATAAGGAAGACAAAATGCGAAACAGACCTTAGTGTAAACAGTTAAGAATTAACATTTTAGCATCCCTATTAACAAGGTCAAAGGAAGTCTTAATTACATTCTTTTAGAAGATGGTTTGAAATTCAAATTTGTGCCCATTTTTTGTTATGCTGTTAGATGGGTCTTGACATGATCGGCTGTGTATTATAGAGATTTGTTGAGAAACTTGGACAATTCATTGTTTTCTTAATGCATTAAATGTCAGTTACACAGCACTGTCTCCAGGGAAAATGAATCTTAATTCAGTTTCATAGTTGTGGTACCCATTTTCCAACTTATGGTTTTAAGGTTGCTTTGGCATATGGAGGGGGAGGGAGGCAGAAGGGGGACTTCTTTTTCTTCTGTTGGAACTATTTGTGTGGCTTTTGCTCAGGGCTGCCATTTGAATCTTGTTTATGCTGTGATGGTGAGCAACTCGGAGATAGTGTGTGAACTGTAATTGATTCCTCCACTCTGTAATCCTGTTGCAGTAGGAGTGTAGACCCTGGTCTGTGCTGAGTTTTGCCCTCTTAAAATGGCCTCAAATGCTTACTCTGTGAAAGCGAAGGGGGAGGATTTTAAGTGCTTTCTAAGCCAAGGTAAACAGCTAACCTACCAAATCGTTGAGGGAGCTGCAATAAAGGGAAAATTGCTGGCTTTTGTAATGGATAAATTTTATGTAAATAAATTTATGGAAAGAAGTCGTTTATCATCATGAGAAGCCATTGAGCTCTTGTTTTGTGTATGCAGAACAAGTTTATTTGTATGGAATTTATCTGAAATACAGGAGATTCTAGTGATAATGCATCTTGCTTTGCCAGGATCTACACATAATTTGCCTGTAACTTTGTAAAACTCTTCATGTGAAAAGATATAAGCAGATTGATGGTTTTGCTGATGCTTGGTGCTTTTACTTCATAACCAACTGAAATAACTATCTTCTCTCCAATTTCTACAGATAAATGTATTTAATCATTACTGTTGTTACCTACAGTTGCGATATGAAGTTACAAGAGCTTAGAATACTAACCATTCAGTTACTGCCCACTGTTGATTAAAATATTCCAGCCCCACCTACCATACGTAGGTAGATATGCATATACTTTGTCTCTCTTAATTTAGTCAAACTGCAATATACACTTTCTGTAAAAGTAGATGATGCACATTTTCTCTTATCACGTAGGGTGCTGTTTGGTTCTTGACTTCCAGCTAAAAGTCTTTTGTCTGTTTTGCAAGCTGCGTAAAAATAAGTAAGATGTAGAGTCTTGTAAGCAATTACTTTATCACACTGAGTCCAAAAAGAAAAATTTTTATTAAATGAAGACATACAGGCTGCAGTGCCGTAGCAACTGTTGCTGTCACATTGTGCTTCATAAAACAGTCTTTTTTCATTTCCACTTCACTAAGACTAGTAGCTTTTCATTTACGTTAGTATATCACTTGCATACTGTTCAAGGCAATATTGCTGCTAAAGAAAAAACATTTGTCCAAGTGTTTAGGCTGTTCAGCTCATGCTCCTGCCCAGTGTTTTAGATCAGCTGAGAATTTCTGAGCTCTTACCCTCCAGTGGATCCTACAGAGACAGTATTTGGCATTAGGCAGACATACTGTAAGGCTGAACTGCAGAATTAGATGATAATGCTTGTTACATCAGATAATAGTGTTACATATAGGTATCTTTTTGGTACATCTAAGGTATACTTACAATGAGAGGTGAAGATAATTCAGAAGACAATATGTGGTTGACATGGAGATAAAAAGCAGGAATACTGGTAGTAGTGAGGCAGTAAAGTAGCTATACTGTTCTCCCTAAGTCTTCATCTGCTGTTTTTTATAAGATGTTCAGTTTTAAAACCTAGCAACTGCTGGAGCCTGTCAGCTTTGCTCTTGTAAGAGAGCTTGTAAGCAGCATGTCTTTAAACCGTCCATATTGATTCAAACCAAGTGCTGTCCTGGATCAGTATCTTGTTGCCAGTAGTGGTCATGACCAGATTTCTTGGAAATGCTAAGAACAGGGCAAGCATATGTGATACTCTCTCAGAACTCTCCTAGCTTCCAACTGTCCTCCAAGACTTGTGCTGTCTCCCCTTGAGGCCATAGAAACTTACAGCATCTGCTGTGTGCTTTGGCAGGGAGTCTCGCTGGTTGTCTATCCACTGCATGAAGAAGCGCCTTCATTCTGTTTTAACCTTGGCTCCCATCACCTTCATTGAGTGGTGCCCAGTTCTTATTTGGGAAGTGACAATGAACAGTTGATGCATATTTGTTCTGCTCAAGATTGGTATCTTTTCCTCTGGAAATTATCTCTTTTGAAACTTGAAGAGTCTTAACCTGCTGCATTTTCCTGGGATAGAAGCATTTTTCCAACCTGCAGCCCTTCTGTAAGCCTTTTCCAATTTTTGTTATTCTTCAGATTGAAAGGTTAAGAATGTTTTACAACATCCACTATTCTGAAACTTTCATCTAAAAAAAAAATATTCCTGCTGCTGCTTGTCCTTTTATGCTATATAATTTTTTTCTAATTCTTTGCAGTTAGCAGTTGACCAAGAGTAAATTTGTGTCATTGGGAAAGTTTGTGATGCTGCTGCTCTTTTTCTTGTATACATCCTATTGTATAGCCCCTGTGAAAGTTTACCAGAGGCCTGTGTCTGGTGCTAAAGCTGCTAATGCCTCCCTCCTGGTGTTTGTTTTTCTTTTTTATTTCTTACTGGTAACTGTTTGTTCATGTCATATCAGGACCTATCCTTATCCTGTAGCTGCGTTTTGTTTTGTTTTGGGTCATTTTTTTTGTTAAGATAACACTTGCTGTTCCTAATGAGATCTTGTAGTCATTGGTTTCTGGAACCTAATGTCCGCTATGATTGCGGTGTCACCAGAATTTGAGTCTCTGGTATGAACTTTGGGATGCCAGTACTTCTGTTGGTGCATTCACCTTGAAAGGGAAAGATTGTCCTACACTTGCTTCTGGATTATGTCTGAGAGCTACTCCAATGAAATGGAAGTATGCTGGTGTGATAAAATGATGTTTTGTATGTCATTAAAAAAAAATAATCCAAGTGAGATTGATTTGTAGAATAAAATATCTTATATTGTGGCTGATACTACACCTGTATGTACCTGTGTGTAGGTTTTTAGTTGAATGGATATGTTGTTAGAGAAGTAAGCAATGCCAGGGTATTTGGAAGACAGGTTATGTTTCTTTATATACTCAGTTCTAGCAATACTGGAAGAATGTTGTTTTAAGCCTTGTTTTGGAACTGTAATTTCATATTCTATTTCTAAGTTTAGTTACAAAATAGCTTCTGTCAGTACTATGCCTTACTTCCTAGTATCTCAATACCAGATACTTACACCATATTTTTCTGTGTCGTGCAGTATGTCTACATATCGTGACAGTTCAGTAACCAAAAGAAAAGTATTTGGCTCTCCAAATTTCTGAGCTTCTTAAGATTGTCAGCCAGATGTAACTGATTTTGTGATGTTGAATATGTTGTTTCAAATGTGGCAATCAGTAAATAATTGGATAATAAGGGACAGTTGTCTGAGTCTAAAAAACCACAAGTGGTTCAGATGGAAGCTTTCTTCTCCCAGCTGTGAAGGTTGATTAATTCTGCATAGGAGTTTCAGGATTCTTAGGATCTTAAGTTGACTGGAAGATTTGAAGAGCTGTGAATTTACCAAGTGATCTAGACCTGTTGGTTTTTTTGTTCTGTTTTGACTAAGGTCACAAAGACGTATGTTGGTGTCTTTAGTATTGTTATCTAGCCAGCCTAGTATTCACCAAAGGTTGGTCATCCATCCAGCATTCTGCTGAAAGCACGAATGTTGCTAAAGCTAAATCAGGTCAGAAGTGACTGTTTAGCCAAGTCTGAAAAACCACCAGGAGTGGAGATCGCACAACATCCTTTCCTCCTGTTAATATGCCTCTTCAGAAAATTTGCCTCTGCAGCAAAGCAAACCATCTAGTGTAGGTCCTGATGGATGTCTCACATACAGTAACTTTTTAAATGGGCTGTAGTTTCTCTACTAGCCAAAAAAATAAAATTTCATGGTTTAGTTAGAATTTTCTTAGGATTAAAATTTTAAAAAGCCATTAAGAAACTTGCTGTACTGGGTTTGCATGGCAAGGTTTTGGTAGCAGGGCAGCTACAGGAGTGGCTGCTGCCAGAAGCTGCTAGAACCTTCCTTTACATCTGATAGGGCCAACATCAGCTGGCTCCAAGATGGACCTGCCGCTGGCCAAGACTGAGCCCACTAGCAGCAGTGGTAGTGCTTCTGGGATAACATATTTAAGAAGGAGAAAAATTTGCTGCACGATAGCAATTGCAGCTGAAGAGAGGAGTGAGAAACAGCCCTGCAGACACCCAGGTCAGTGCAGAAGGAGGGGTGAGAGGTGCTCCAGCTGCTGGAGCAGAGATTGCCCTGCAGCCCGTGGTGAAGACCATGGTGAGGCAGGCTGTCCCCCTGCAGCCCATGGAGGTTAATGGTGGAGCAGATCCCCACCTGCAGCCTATGGAGGACCCCATGCCAGAGCAGGTGGATGCCCAAAAGAGGCTGTGACCCCGTGGGAAGCCCATGCTGGAATAGGCTTCTGGCAGGACCTCTGACCCTGTGGAGAGAGAGGAGCTTAGGCTGGAGCAAGTTTGCTGGTAGGAGTTGTGACCCTGTGGGGGACCCACACAGGGGGCAGTCCTTCAGGAACAGACTGCTCCAGTGGATGGGATCCATGCTGGAGCAGTTTGTGAAGAACTGCAGCCTATGGGAAGGGCTCACATTGGAGAAGGTTGTGGAGGACTGTCCCCCAGAGGAGGAAGGAGTGGCAGAGAGCATGTGATGAACTGACCACAGCCTCATTCTCCACCCCCCTGTGCCGCTCAGGGATGGTGGAATAGAGAAAATTAGGAGGGAAGTTGAGCCTGGGAAGAAGGGAGGGTGGGGGAAAGGTGTTTTAAGATTTAGGATTTTTTTTCTCATTATCCTACTCTGATATGGTTGGTAATAAACTAATTTTCCCAAATTGAATATGTTTTGCTTGTGATGGTAGTTGCTGAGTGATCTCTCCCTGTCCTTATCGCAGCCTGTGAGCCTTTCTTTGTGTTTTTTCTTTCCCCTGTCCAGCTGAGGAGGGTAGTGGTAGAGTGGCTTTGGTGGGCAACTGGCATCCAGCCAGGGTCAACCCACCACACTTGCTCGGCCTGTTCCATGTACATAAGATGGTCATGTGCAGTGACATCCCATGTCCCATCTTGCATCAAATAAGTTGTCCAAATGACTGCTGTGCTCTACAGTCTTGTATGTGTTCAGTAACTCATACAAGAACTTGCCTTCCTGGAATACCTAGTTGACTTGTATCAGTTTTCTAGACTATTGCTTACTGTTGTGATCATATTTATGCAATTCTTTTTAACTCACTTGAAGCTCTGACAGGTTATTGGATGTGTAATACAGTAATGACATTGCAGCACATGACATGGCTTCTTAAGTGAACTATATGTTGTATGTTAAGTTATAATAGCAGGGAATCCTATTCAAAGTAGAAGAAATTGCTGTTTGTCTGTGAAGTCATCCTTCATATTTGAATTCTTGGTGTTCTGTAATTACGGGTTTCTGAACAAGGTAGATAAAACAGAAGAGAGAACTAGATGGAATGGAGAAAAACATAGTTCCATTGGGGAAAGTTTGTCTTGTGTTTTTAATGTGGTTTGATTTTGAAAAAAAAGTCTTACAGCACTAACTTCACAGCTGATTCCAGTAGTGGACCTACCAAGGTAGCTACATTTATACACATGCATGGTTGTTTCACCAGCAGTGATACTTGGTCTGTTTTGGGTCCTATTCTCGTTCTTATTGCTACAGTTAATCTTTAATTTTTCCCTGCAACTTGGTTGATGGAGAGCTTGTCATGGCACATGGGATGGGAATAAGGAAACCCATGGGAAGACAGCAGACCATAATTAGGTTAAAGATGTTCTTATAGTAGAACAGGTTGGATTTGAAGAATGAAAGCAAGCTTTGTTTGTAGACTTTGTTTGAGGCAGACCCATGGAGTTTCACAGCTGCTGCTGTGCTGGCATAGTTGTGTAGTTACGTTGTGAGCCCATATACCAGTTCTTTTCTGCAATGATACTTTGCTGCATGAGAGTAAATTAAGCCTTAAATCAGTGATGCCGCTAAAGAGAGATGCAAGTGGAGGCATTCCATCTGGCATAAGAATCCAGTTTTACTTTTGAGTCAAAACAAGCCACTACTCTGTAAAGTATTGCTGATGAATTTTGTATTGTTAGTCTAAAATTCAATATAATCATAAACCAAATATTTAATGTTGTTAGAGATTTTAAAATAATTTGTACAGTGTAGTGATTTTTATCAGAAATGTAGTAGATGATGTAATCAATTTAAAAAAATTATTCATGCCTCCACATTTATAGTGATATTTTCCTAGACCAAGTGCAATTCTGGAGCCAGTAAACCAGTTTTGATTTACCTTTGGGATGTACTGAACGGATTTGGGGTTTAGAGAAGGGGCTTGTTGCCATGGTTTTTTTGGTTTTGTTCTTTGTTTTTAATTTGCTTATTTTTTACAATTACTGACAATACTATTCTCTGCAATGAAAACCATATTCTTACCATTTCTTATGGACAAATAGGTGCATTCTACATTATTGTTGGCAGTTTCAGACAGGATTTGATCCATTCATATTGTCTGTAGTAGATATATTTTAGTTTTAACTCAAGCCTATTTTTACTCTTTTATCCTGTGGCTTACTTGGATAATCATAGAATAGGTTGGGATGGAAGGGACCTTAAAGACAACCTAGTCCCAACCCCCCTGCCATGGGCAGGGACACCTCCCACTAGACCAGGTTGCTCACAGCCCCATCCAGCCTGGCCTTGAGCACTGCCAGGGATGGGGCAGCCACAGCTGCTCTGGGCAGCCTGTGCCAGTGCCTCACCGCCCTCACGGTAAAGAATTTCTTCCTCATATCTGATCTAAATCTACCCTCTTTCAGTTTAAAGCCATTACCACTTGTCCTATCACTACAGGTCCTGGTAAAAAGTCCCTCCTCATCTTCCCTGTAGGCCCTCTTTAGGCACTGTCAGGCTGCTGTAAGGTCTCCCCGGAGCCTTCTCTTCTCCTGGCTGAACAACCCCAACTCTCTCAGCCTGGCTTCACAGGAGAGGTGCTCCAGCCTCTGATCGTCTTTGTGGCCTCCTCCGGACTTGTTGCAACAGGTTCACATCCTTCTTGTGTTGCAGGCCCCAGAGCTGGATGCAGCACTCCGGGTGGGGTCTCTATGAGAGCAGAGTAGAGGGGGAGAATCACCTCTTGCAGCCTGCTGGCCACGCTGCTTTTGGTGCAGCTCAGGGTACGGCTGGCTTTCTGGGCTGCAAGCTCACATTGCTGGGCCATGTTGAGCTTCTCATTCACCAACGCCCCCAAGTCCTCCTCCTCAGGGCTGCTCCCAGGCTGTACAGGACCTTGCACTTGGCCTTGTTGAACATAAGGTTTGCACAGGCCCTCTGGATGACATCCCTTCCCTCCAGCGTATTGACCACACCACACATCTTGCTGTTGTCAGCAGACTTGCTGAGGGTGCACTCATTCCCAGTGTCCGTGTTGCCAACAAAGTTGTTAAAACGGTGCTGGTCCCAGTACTGAAGCCTGAGGAACACCAGTCGTCACTGATCTGTACTTGGACATCAAACCATTGACCACAGTTCTTTGAGTGCGACCATCCAGCCAATTCCTTATCTACTAGGCAGTCCATCCATCAAATCCATTATTTGTCCAGTTTAGAGACAAGGATGCTGTGTGGACAGTGTCAAATGCTTTGCACAAGTGCAGGTAGATGACTTTGGTTGCTGTTTCTTCATGCACCAATGCTGTAACCCCACTGTAGAAGGCCGCCAGTTTTTTCAGGCGCTGTTTGCCCTTAGTGAAGCTGTGTTGGTTGTCACCAATCACCTCCTTATTTTCCCTGTACCTTAGCATAGTTTGCAGGAGGATCTGTTTCATTATCTTGCTGGGCACAGAGTTGAGACTGACCAGCCTGTAGCTCCCCAGGTCTTCCTTGTAACCCCCATTTTTAAAAAGGGAAATGTTTCCCTTTTTCAGGTCTATGGGAACTTCACTGGATAACCACAACTTCACAAGTAAGATGGATAGTGACTTAGCCACTTCATCTGTGGATGCATCTCATCAGATCTCATGGTCTTGTGCACCTTCAGGTTCATTAGATGGTCTCAGATCTGATCTCCTACAGTGGGTGGTTCTTCATTGCCCCAGTCCTGCCTTTGCCTTCTGTGACTTGAGCTGTGTGGCTGGAGCACTTGCCAGTGAAGACTGAGGCAAAAAGGTCATTGAGTATATCAGCCTTGTCTGTGTCCTGGGTAACCAGGTCTCCTATTTTCTTCTGGAAAGGGCCCACATTTTCCCTAGTCTTCCTTTTATTGCTGACATACCTATAGAAGCTCTTCTTGTTGCCCTCGATGTCTGTGGCCAGCTTTAATCCTCTCAGGGCTTTTGCTTTCCTAATGTGGTCCCTGGCTGCTCAGACAATTTCTGTGTATTCCTCCCAGCTACCCGACCTTGCCCCCACCCTCTGTAGGCTTCCTTTCTGAGTCTGAGTTTGTCCAGGAGCTGCTTGTTCATCCATGCAGGCTTCCTGGCATTTTTGCCTGACTTCCTCTTTGTTGGGATGCATTGCTGCTGAGCTTGGAGGAGGTGATCATTGAATATTAATTGGCTTTCTTGGGCCCGTCCTCCCTCCAGGGCTTTACCCCTTAGTACTCCACTAAGCACTGATCCCTGAAGAAGTGAAAGTCTGCTCTCCTGAAGCTGAGGGTAGCAATCCTGCTCTGTGCCCTCCTTGCAGCCCTAAGGATCTTGAGCTTTATCATTTCATGGTCACTGCAGCCAAGGCTGCCCTTGAGTTTTTGATTAACCTGATAATGGCTGGGTTGAATGATAAAGCTTGATTTACAGGAGATACAAAGTATTTTTAAATGCTTTATTGAAATGTTACTTTTTAGTTCTTGACTCAAGTTTCTGAGCAGTATTCTTCTGTGGCTAGTTGCAAACATGCGTTGTGAATATTAAATACAGAGTAAGGTAGTAATAAAGCCTAACTTTATTCTTGTCTTCCTTGAAGCTAAATTCTATTACAAACCTCCAGAAAAGAGATCCTTTTGGTTTTCCAGTTAATCTTTACCCACATCCTAGCAGCTGTGGTGATGCTCAGAAAAACTATCTGTTCTTAATGTAACATTCAGAGAGCTGATTGACTGCAATCCTCAAGAAAATTAGCTTTAAAAACCTACAGGATTTCACTCTTCAAGTTTTATTTTGAGGTACTTGGTTAAAAAAGCCAAACCAAAACAAAAAACTTGCATTTGAGCTCCTGTAGATACGTAATCAGCATCTTCTGTTGTAGAATTTGTATCCCCATGGTGTTGATATAAGCACAGATTTAATTGAATGGAGTGCTCTGAAACATGGTGTAAGAGAGTCTGTTTCAGTGTCTTCAACAGAAGATGTCAATCTCCTGCTAGGAATATGTGGTGCCTCAATGGGAGACGATGGAAATCATACAGATAAGTTGTTGTAACAAATTATTGATTTGTATGGGGTTTTTTGGGGGGAGGTGGTTATTAGGGTTTTGTTTGGTGATTGGTTTTGGTTTTGGTTTTTTTTTTAGTAAATAAAACCAGGCATTACTATTTAGCTTAATATTAACTTCAAAACTAGGAAATAAAATAATGGGGAAAAGCAGTTCTTAATGAGCCATATGGAGAGAAAAAAAGATTTTTAAAAGTATTAGTGTTTGTCTGGCTTGTAAACTGAAATTGAAGGAGTTTTATTGCGGACATCTGTGTAGAGTTACCACCTTCCTGTTGCACAAAAACTAAACTACAGTGAGACAATGGTTCTTCCAATGCCACCAATACACATCTTAGTTACTTAGGAGTGGCAATTAAACTAAAACTTTAATGCTGGATAAGTATAATAGTTGGCTGTAGTCCAGCATGCATTCTGTAGCTGATACTCAGAGGTCTGAGCTTGGTCTTATTCTAACAGTATGTGTAAACTTGGCTTTGCTGCAGTTACAAATTCAGTGTGTAAACTAAATTCAGCTGAAGTCAGCAAGGTGTGTGTGTTTAGTGGTTTTGTGGCTGGATTTTTTTATTATTATTTTTTTCTGTTTGGGCTTTTAGCTTTTTCTAGTTAAAAAAAAACCACCCCAAACTCTATCTTGGGCACTAAATTGTGCTGTTAGCCAGTATGATATGTTATGCTGTCATGGGTAATGTGCTAATAAAAATGTTTTGAAACCAAATTTTGTTGCCTTTTGTGTAGTGTCTTTATTTTCCTTGTGATTTATTATAGTGAAAACCTCTAGCTGAAGATCTGAAATACTGTGGGCTTTGGGAATAGTGTTGGGAGGAAGACAGCTTGATAGTTGCCTTGGATAGCTTGGACAGTCAGTGCATATAAATGTTTAATTTTTAAGCATACAGGCACTCAACAGTTTCAGCCTGTTCAGACCTTTAACAGGGTTTAAAATCTGTACAAAACCAGCATCTTAGTGTAGATAATGTGCTGATCCTTCATTAAAACTTAATTTTAGTTCATTAACAGTGTAAATTTTGTACGCATTAGCTCAACTAATAACTGATGTGTGAGTGACTTTCAATCATAGAATTGTTTCGGTTGGAAAAGATCTTTAAGGTCATTGAATCCAACCCAGCACTACCAAATCCACCACTAAAACACATCCCTCAGTGCCACATCTACACATCTTTTAAATACTTCCAGGGACGGATGAACCACTTCCCTGGACAGCCTGTTGACCACCCTTTCAGTGAAGAAGTTTTTCCTAATATCCAATCTCAACCTCCCCTGGTGCAACGTGAGGCTGTTTCCTCTTGTCCTTGCTTGTTACTTGGGAGGAGACCAACCCCCACCTGCCTACACCCCCCTTTCAGCTAATTGTAGAGAGCCATAAGGTCCCCCCTGAGCCTCCTTTTACCCAGGCTGAACACCCCCAGTTCCCTCACCTGTTCCTCATAGGACTTGCGCTCCAGACCCTTCACCAGCTCCGTTGCCCTCCTCTGGACATGCTGCAGCACCTCTACATCCATCTTGCAGTGAGGGGCCCAAAACTGACCCCAGGATTCGAGGTGAGGCCTCATCAGTGCTGAGTACAGGGGAATCATCACTGCCCTTGTCCTGCTGGCTGCACTGTTTCTGATACAAGCCAGGATGCTGTTGGCCTTCTTGGCCACCTGGGCACACGGCTGGCTCATGTTCAGCCAGCTGTCAACCAACACTTCCAGGTCCTTTTCCACCAGGCACCTTTCCAGCCACTTTTCCCCAGCCTGTAGTGCTGTGTGGGGCTGGTGTGACCCAGGAGAAAGGACCCAGCATTGAGCCTGGTTGAACCTCATGCATTTGGCCTCAAGCCCATCAATTCAGCCTGTCCAGATCCCTCTGCAGAGCCTTCCTGCCCTCAAGCAGATCAACACTGCCACCCAGCTTGGTGTCATCTGCAAACTGACCGAGGGTGCGCTTGATCTCCTCATCCAGATCACTGGTAAAGATATTAAACAGGACTGGCCCCAGTACTGAGCCCTGGGGAGCATCACTTGTGATTGACTGCCAGCTGGATGTAACCCTGTTTGCTACCACTCCTTTGGGCCTGGCTATCCAGCTGACTTTTTTACCTAGTGTAGAGTGCACCATCCAAACCATCAGCAGCCATGAGCAGCCAGCTTCTCCAGGAGAATGTTGTGGGAGACAGTGTCAAAGGCTTTACTGAGGTCTAGGTAGACAATATCCACAGCCTTTCCCTCATCCACTCGGTGGGTCATCTTGTCATAGAAGGAGATCAGGTTAGTCAAGCAGGACCTGCCTTTCATAACCCCATGCTGGCTGGGCCTGATTGCCTGGTTGTCCTGCATGTGCCATATGATGGCACTCAGGATGATCTGCTCCATAACCTTCCCCAGCACCAAGGTCAGGCTGATGGGCTTATAGTTCCCTGGATCTTACTTCCAGCCCTTCTTGTAGATCACAAGAAGCATCACACTTCCTGCCCTCCAGTCTTTTGGGACCTTCCTAATTAGCCAGGACTGATGACAAATGACAGAAAGTAGCTTAGAGAGGACTTCTGCCAGCTCCATCAGTACCCTTGGGTGGATCCCATCCGGCCCCATAGCCTTGTGTGTCTGAGTGGCGCAGCAGGTGGCTGACCCTTTCCCCTTGGATTATGGGGGCTTCATTCTGCTCCCTGCCCCTGTCTTCCAGCTCGGGGGATGGGGCACCCATAGAACAACTGGTCTTACTATTAAAGACTGAGGCAAAGAAGGTATTGAGTACCTCAGTTTTTCCTCATCCTTTGTCAATGTTTCCTCTGTCTTCCTAAGGAGATTCTCCTTAGCTCTCCTTTTGTTGCTAATGTATTTATAGAAACATTTTTTATTGTCTTTTACAGCAGTAGCCAGATTAAGTTCTAGCTGGGCTTTGTCCCTTCTCATTTTCTCCCTGCATAACCTCACAACACCTTCGTAGTTCTCCTGAGTTGCCTGCCCCTTCTTCCCAAGGTCATAAATTCTGTTTGTTTTTTCCCTGAGTTCCAGCCAAAGCTCTCTGTTCAGCCAAGCCAGCCTTCTTCCCTGCTGGCTCACTTTGGGCACATAAGGACACCCTGCTCCTGCAACTTTAAGGTTTCCTTCTTGAAGAACATCCAGCCTTCCTGGACTCCTTTGCCCTTCAGGACTGCCTCCCAAGGGACTCTGTTAACCTGTCTCCTAAAGAGGCCAAAGTCTGCCCTCTGGAAGTCTAAGGTAGCAGTTCTGCTGACCTCCCTCCTTAGTTCTTCGAGAATCGAAAAATATCATTTTGTGACTGCTGTGCCCAAGGTGGCCTCCAACCATCATATCACCCACAAGTCCTTCTCTGTTCACAAACAACAAGCCCAGTTGAGCATCTTCCCATGTTGGCTCCTTCCTGACACCAGCTGTGTCAGGGAGTTATCTTCCACACACTCCAGGAACCTCCTAGACTGTTTGCTTTCTGCTCTGTTATATTTCCAGCAGATGTCTGGTAAGTTGAAGTCCCCCATGAGAACAAGGTCTAGTGGTCATGAGACTTTTCCCAGCTGCTTGTAGAATATTTCATCTGCCTCTTCATCCTAGTTGGGCAGTTTCTAACAGACTCCCACCATGGTATCTACCTTGTTGTCACAAAGGCATTCTCAGTAATAATTTGATCAAAGCGTGCTAAAAAGGAATTGGAGGAAGTAAAAATAGTTTTACAAAAGCAGAGTAGTTTAGGTCTAAAGTGGGGTATTGATAAATATTCTAGGTTGTTCTGTTTTTAAGTGGGACATTCGACACTGAAACTAGTGTACTTATGCCTCTGACCTCTGACTGTTACCAGTCCAGGTAAAATCAGAGTAAGCAGTTGTCCTCAAAAGTTTTGCAAATATACCTTTGCAAGCAAAAATTGCAGATGTTTTGATGATCTACATGAGTAGTATAAATCATAACAAGTGCAAGCTTTATTGAGAGAAGGGTGTTCACATAATGTTCATAACTGGAAGCACATCACAGTTTTGGGATTTTTTTAGGGTTTTTTTGGGTGTTTTGTTGTTGAACAGCTTGCAAGTTCTTGAAGCACAGCTACCAGCAAAATGGGCATGTAGAGCAAGGTAAAAATTCATACACCAGGTAGGATGAGGGAGGACTTATAGGGAGACTGAAATAGAAAGGAACTGAAAAATAATGCAGAATTGGCATTTCTTAATTTCTCCCTTGTGTTTAATCAAAGTTGTTGCACAAAAGCAATAAACTAGTTAATGATTTAGCTTAGGTTTAGGTAGTAATGACAGTTTGAAACGATAACTGCATGCCTGTACAATATGGTGTGTTACGCTTTTCAGTGACAAAACCAGCAGTCTACTGCTTTATTTCCTATAGTCAAGTTAGACTTGATATAGAAGCCTAAGAGGAAGGTGGGCTTGTTTTGTGCTGTGTTTTTTGCTCAGGAAATACAAGTAGCTGTTTTGTTTGCCATAGGCAAAGCAGGATGGTGAAGGATACTGAGTGTCTGACCAACAGGAGCTGATGTGGGGAAACAAGAAACATGTAGGTGCAGGTCTGCTAGTAAAGGAATTTGTCGTGGTTTGTTCTTGGAGGAACTGATACTAACAAAGAATTCAAGCCTGTACCATTGACTTTCTTCAGATACTCTATTAGACATTTAAAAGTGTGAATAAACTAGTCTTTTATAAATTTAGTAACTAAAGTTCATTGGGTTTTTTTTTTTTTAATCTCTTCTCTGTTCCTTATGTAAATAGTTACTGCAGTTATGGTTCAGCTCAAACACCAGAATAAATAAATGAAATTGTTCCTTGCTGCACACAGCTCCTTTTTGATTTATGACTTGTTCTTCCAGTTGACCAGCTTGGTTTAACTGCTGTGCTGTGTGAAACTAAAGTAAACTTTGAATGCTTTAATTAACTTTCCTGCTATATGATGATAGAGCAAATAGTTTCAGTGTATGCGTTCATTACAGAAAGATATATTCCGCTCATCTGTGAATCTTTTATTCACCCACATGTATAGAACTGGATACATAAATCAAAAGGTATATGATTTTCTTCTAATCAGAGGTCAGAATTATAACACGTAAACACATTTTAAGAAATAAATGCCATTAAAATACTCAGTGTTCAATATTGAATTTCAATGACTGACACATCCTTGGAATGAGAGTGTATATCAGTGTTAATACTTCGTGTAAATCCAGTCAGGGACTTTGTACACCATGAAATTTCTATTCTTTCCAAGTAGAAATTATCAAGTGTGCCTGAGATCTAAAGGCTGTAGTTCTTATTCTGAATGGTTTTTTATTTGAAGTAATTTTGTGTGTTTTTAATAGTCTTTGCAGAGTAACTTTATGCATCTTAGCCAATGTGACAAAAATCATAAAGAGAGGAAAGAAATCTCGCTTGTGAGTTGTGCACATTTTTTTATACTCTAGATTGTGACCTGTTTTTTCATTCTAGTAGCACTAGATATGCCATTGGTGGTAATGTCCCCCAATAACAACAGGAAAGAGAGAGTAAAGATTAATAACTTTAATTTCCTTTTTTAATACTGCTCTGTATCAAGATACAGGGCTTTTGATAGTACAGTTAATTGAAGCCAATTTACAAGTTTTCAGACTGAATGCTTTCTTCTTTGGTGAGTGATTTGTAATTGTACGTATACATGCTATTGTATTAAGATTGATTACCAGAAGTCTAATACTTTTAACTCTTTATTCAGTCTGCTTCTGTTTGATGAATCCATTTTCATTCCAAGGTTAAGTTTTGCTTCCTTCCAAGAAACATATTGGGAACGTAGTAATGCAGTAAGGCTTCATCTTAAAGAAAATGGGAAGAGCCTTAAGGATAATTTCTTTGATCAATGCTTATAGCATGCTGTTCAAAGACAACCAGTGGATTTCCATTGACTGTGGCAATTCAACCACTTCTTGTAAGGAAAGCCTGTGTGCTTAACATCTTTATCTTTTTGTTTCACTTTGACACCTCTGACTAAGTCCATCAGTAGTCATTTGCTGTGAAAGTATGTTGGTGGTGTAGAAGCAGCTGGCAGTTAAGTCTGCAGAAGCTCAAAGTTGTGGTAGGTTTGATGATAAAAACAATTATGTATACACAATTCCATTGTTTGTGTGTGTCTGAGTGGTTTTATGTCTTTTTAAGCTGTTTAAATAGAGTTCATATTAACATACTGTGATGTTACAAGCCTTAGAACTTTTCTACTCTGGTTGCTTTTGCAAATCAAAATCTCAGAGCTCGGAGTTCAACCTGCTGTTGTTTTTACTAGCTCATCAGATTTTAAGCTTCATGAGTAAGTCCAACCTGGCTCAAAATTTCAAGTGGTGCCCTTTAGGGCAGATAAACCTTCTGGCAACAGCAAGAGGATTTGGAGACAGTAGAGGTGGCCGTCACCTAGTCTGACCTTCTTGATAAAGGTCAGATAATGTAATCCATGAATTTCACTGTTGACAATATGTACATTTATTCTTAGCAAATACTGTTCTATTTAAATGTTTATTTTCAGTACAGTCATGCTAAGATGATGCAAAAGAAACTGAGGATTGTTTCTGCATGGAATCGGGATAGGATTCTGAAGTTAATTTATCTTTTGAGAAATTAGGCAGAATATTGGATCCATTTTATTAGAGAAATAAAGAAGTAATGGAAAATAAATGGAAATAATGTTTAACATTAACTTCTCTCTGTTGAAGGTATAAACTTAGTGTTGCTTTTAGTGCTCAAACACTGGAAAACTGAGTCTACTAAAATATAGACATCACTTTAATGGAAAGGAAAAGAAAAAGCTTGAATACTCCAATGGAAGTGAGATTTAAAATTTTAATGTCTGGTCAGAGAACATGGGGCAGATAAAAATGGGTCCCTGCAGTCTGTAAAGGCAGCAGCTTGCATATTGACTTTACTTTTCAAAGTCAATGCAATCTGTCCAAACACATTGTAAAGCCAGTTTTAATTGGCATATAAGAATTGGTTTGAAACTTCCCACCTTCTTGTGGAGTTAATTAGACAGTCATGTTTTATTAATTAATAACATTCAAACCAAAAATGAGTTAGTTACTTCACAGCTGTTTGTGGTAGAGAGAGGCAGTGGATTAAATTTGAAGCCTAGTTTTCTTGACAGAGATTTCATTTCCCACACAGTACTTTACTTGTCTCAGGCTTCGGATAAATATGTGTCTAGATTTCTGCGGCTTCAGTAAGTGCCTGTTTGTTCACTGAACCTCTGGTTTGTAATTTCCTTTAGCACGACTTATCAAATTTGAGAGTTGGGTTATGCAGTGGATTGTAAGAATAAAAGTTGCACTTAGATTTATTTTTTCTTTTACCCACGTTTAGTGATCAGTAAACATGAAGATCGGCACCTTATGACACTTTGACAATGATTATGACTATTTAAAAGATAATACAGTAAAAGCATGTATGAACTATTTGTAAAGAATAAAGATGTGTGTGCTGATTCCGGAAAGAGAAACTGGGATTGATGTTTAAAAGGAAATTTGGTTCTCTTGTGGTTGTGCCAGTCTGATAGGCATGTAATGTTTCTTTCTTCCCGAGGGAAGCAGAGGAAAACAATCATATGAAGACATGTTTTAACAATGTCTTGCTCAGCACAACAGTGTTTAGCCATGTTTTAAGGAATTCTGGGAAGTAGTAAGGACTTGGACATTATCTATGAGACCAAATTATGAGAAATTTTGAATAAATTGTGTGGGGAAATACATGCTACATACTGAAATTATTATAAAACGTATTACTGCCTGAGGGTACGCTTCACAACAAAAGCATTAATTAAAAGCAGTATTATCCTGGCAAGACATGGAGAACAAGATCTGTTCTTGTAACAGAAGCGTAATTGCAGTCTTGTCAAAATAGCATTAGACCCTGTGGCAATTGAAAGAACATCTTTCCAACATGGCTTGGCTTTTTGGAGTCAAATTTTTATGCATTAAGTAATTTAGCAGCTTTACATCTACAACTTTTTCTTTTAATTTTTGCAGTCAGGTTGAATAATGATGTTTTTGAGAAGATGAGAAATAAGTGAAACAAATGGGACCAGATGCCCTTCAGCATGTTATTAAATGGTGTAATACATGGATTTTGCAAAGCTGTTTTATCCTCCTGTAGTATAAACCTGACGGGTGCTTGGTATGGGAAAATTAGGAGATGCATTATAGAGGAAAGGCATGATGGTTGTTAACTTAGCCCTCTTTTGTTTTAGAAGGTTGTTTTCAACTTGAGTTAATGAAGCATGAGATATAGCAGACTATCTGAAACAGGTTTTATCTGCAGCGTGCTGGATGCAGCATGCTCAGCAATGCCATTCATGACTGCTATGTTCAAGAAATGTTGCATGTACTTGAATATATCATTTTGAAAGTTGTCTTTACAGTGAGGCATTGCCCTTTAAAAGGGGAAAACTGTTTTTGTTGTTGAGATATTAGCAACAAAATGAGTTCAAATGTTTTCATTATTTTAACTATAAAAACTTGAAATATAAACTCATTAAACAACCAGTCTGTACAGAAAAATATATGTGCATCTGTACATGGATGCCTCCTAATGTTTAGCTTGACTTTACTCTCTGTATTCTTGGAAGCTGTTCGGTGTATTGTATGGTTTATAGTCATTTAGAACAGCTAATCATGACTGACTTTCAGCTTCTTAAAGAACTCAAGTGCCCTTATCAGAATTGCTTGGCAGTAGTATGAAGACTTCAGTTCTGCTAGTTGCTTACATCTGGCAGTAGTTTGAGAAGGCACAGTTTAATTATTTTTTTCTTCTTTATTTGTTGTTTTTTCATGAAGCTGCTCAAGAGCTTTTGAGATGTAATAGTTTTATTCTCTAAGGTGTTTCTTTTCATCAGTTTTGGGGGAGGCAGGAGAAATATTAAAAAATGAAAATTGCTTTGTGGCTCCTAAGATACGGAACTTCAGCTTTCTGAAGCTGATTACAGAAAAGATTGCACCAGTTTTCTGTTTTAAATAAATAGTAATTGAATCACTTGAGTTCTGAAAATTCAGCAGTTATCTTGATAGTTGGTATAGAAATCTTGAAAAACTTAAGTTCCATTTCACTGTAGAATTACTTAATGAAACTTGTTAACTGTGCAAAACTTGGTATCTTCTGATATAATTTTTTTTTTCCCCCCCCGAAAGCATTTTTCATCAATATGAACAAAAAAGCGTCTGCAGGAGTTGGCAATCCAGTCTCTGCAGCATTCAGGGTAATCTTTGTTTAAATTAGTTCTTAATTGACAGCTTCTCAGACTTCAATCTAATTAGAAGTAGATTTCTTTCTTCCCAAAACTTTGCTCTTGGGAAGTAACTTGAAACAAATGCTTTATAAGGTGGCTTAATCAAAATCAAGTGTGTGAGAGCTGCTGTTCCATGAATCACATGGTGTGTATTGGTGATACTAATGTTTCCAGGCTTTTTCTTCCTTAGTCCCTTCTGTCTTGGATATCTGAAATAGGAACTTAAAGAACCTGCTGGCTCCCATGTTCTTTAAGATGCTTGGACATTTTGATGACTCAGTTTGCATATAGATATGCGAATTCAGTCGTAGTCAGTGTAGTACACCCGAATACATACTCTGTATATACATATGTGTGTGTATTTTGAAGTTTTCAGAACTGCTAAGAAAATAAAATGTATAAAAGCTTTCACAGTTTAGAAACTGTAACCTGTAGGAAAAGATTAGTCTTGACAATGCAGCATTGTCTATTGAGTCAATTAAACATGTAGGTTTAGCTAGCTTGGGAACAAGTTCCAGCATGTGACATTATAAATAGCACTCTCACATAACAAATGTAGGCTTACTAAGTGGGCCATAATTTCCCCTGCCACTTTACCATGTTTTTTTGAGTCAACTGTACTGATGAAGAATTTGAGTCTTTTTGATGACTGTCTTAGGGTGCTGCTACTACTGCATGCTTGGGGAGTATTGGATCAAAATAAGGCTAAGTTGCTCAAAGTGTTTTCTCTCTTCTTTGTTTCCTGGGCATATTCCTTTTTTCTTCTGTTCACCTATATGTAGAAATGGAACCTTGTGGCCCAGTGACTCAAAAAGCCTTAAGAGTAGTGCTGAATCTCCAGCCTGTCCCATTTCTCGTTAGTGCGAATACATTTTGAACACCTATTGTTTGATCTAGCAAGAATTAATAACATTTAGAAGAAATAAATACCTGTATTAATTGTCATAGCTCTGTTTTCTTCATAGAGCATCTTTCAAGCTAAAGCTAGCATCCTCTGAGGTAGTAGCTTTCAAAAGGTGATCAATGACTAGCTGGTTGCCCTTCAGTTGTGAGTTGATGTCAAAATTGTTGTGGCACACTAAAGAATTCCTTCTCTGCAGCAAGCAGTGAATGGGGGAAAATTTGCCTTTGTGGTAGCTTGTGCCTTTTATGTCAGGCCTGGCTTCATTGCTGGCTGTGATTTTGTTTTGTCTTCTGGATTTGGACTTGGCTTTGTACTACAACAACCTTTTTTTCTCCTCCTTTCACTCCCTCTCCCAATCCTTTTGTATTTGGTGGAGAATTATTAGGACTGGATCTTCTTCAGCATGAACCTCCAGGTCATAGTTCTCTTTACATCTATGAAAACAGAAAGGTAAAGGAAATTCCAGTAACTTTCAGTGTGAGATTCCTAATTTCAGGTGGTATTTGTAATATGCCTGAACAGATTTCCCAGTTGGAAAGATGAAATGATGTAATCTCTTGTAAAATAGTATTTTGCAGTGTTAAATGCTCCTAGCTTTGCCTTGTTTCCTGCCTACACCTCTAGAAGAAGTCTCAGCAGCTTTTGGTGGAATGTAACAACTATGATTCCTGTTAAAAGTAAAAGTCTGTTATGAACAAAACATGTATGTTTTTAGCCTTGATTTAAAATATAGCTCTTATCAGCCTTTCCAATAAGTGTACAACAAATATATGAGAGCAGTGTGTCAACCGGCATAATTTACTTTAAAAACAATTTAAACGTATTTTTGGCTAGTTTAGGGAAAGTCATATTCCAAGTACTGAAACTGAGTGCATTTCAGAAGGATGACATTCATCTTTTAGACATTCTAAGCCAGTGGTCTGCAATGTGGTGTGCATGCATCCCAAGTGATGTGTAGGACAGTCCACTGGGGTGTGGGAAGAAAATGAAATTTCTACCATTAATAAATAAAATTCAAAAAATAAAATAAAAGGGTTTAGTACATCTTTAGCTCATCTTTTTTTACTTCCTATTTTTGTGTATGTTTTATAATGTACTTAATATGTAGTACATGTATATTATTCATAAATATACATACGTTGGAGGTGCCTACTCCAAATGTTTTTTTACCGATAGCATTTGTGGTCAAAATAGTTTGGAGACCACTGGTCTAAGCTACCTCATAACAAGTATTTTGGCATGTATGGTTTTGTTGGGTTCTTTGTCCTGCTTCCCCTTCCTATTGGAAACCCGCTGTATTCTCATGTAATTTTATATTTAAAACATTGAGAACAAAGCATTTTGAAGTTCTCTTTTTAGTTGATCAGGTTTCCCTCCATGGGCATACATGACGTTGTCTGCTGTGAGCAATTAAATTGTGGTAAGATTGCTTTGAATCAGTTGTTCAGGTGTAACAATTTTGGGAGTTGCATTTTTATATGATGTCAGAATTGAAATTTCCAAGAAATGCTACCCACTTTTAAACAACATAATGTTAGATTTATAGGTGTTCCTAGGCTGAATACAAAAAATAAAGCCTGTCCTTGTTTAAGCTTAAAACCTAACTTTGGAGATCAAATGTGATATTTGATGGGTTGAGCCATCCATAATGCTGAAATAGAAAGTGTGAAACTTGCTGATTTTGATCTGCATCCTTGTTTTTGTCCTTATTCTTCGCCTTTCATATTTTGTGATCAGTTTGTGTAATTTTTTGTTGATTTAGTAATTATGAGCTTATTGACCTGTTAGTTACATTGTAAGTTGTAAAACTAAAAGAAACTGAGGTAAGTAATGAAATGTTTAAACATTTTGCCATACATTAAACTCTTTTCAGTTGAAATTTTGAGTAACATAGGTTCAGGCTGTTTTTAGTAATTTTCCTGTAATTTTAAGTTGCTCAAAAAAGATAGTAGCTCTGGACATCTTTCTTCTGTTTGGTTTAAGGACTGATGTAGGGCATTTGGTACTACATCCACTTGACGGATTCTTGTATTGCTTGAGTCTTTTATCAGGGAATTACGCAGCATTTTCTTAAAATGTTTTTTTGAAGGGGGTTGCTTTCCAAAGCTGTCTTGGAAGTTCCTCCTGCATTACGTACAGCAGAAAGAGGCTGGTTACAGTGTGTGTTTCTTGGCCCAGTTGTGTCATCATCAAAGAATTACAGCAATCAGAACCTTTAACATAAAAACTTACAAAACCATAGTCATAGACTTTAGCTTTCTCCCATGTTATAGGTTTGAGTGGAGTCTTGGTCTTGCTGCTTATGGAGGTGGTTTTGTGCATTTATTAGCATCTTCTGTTCGTTTTGATGCTCTTGGATATTTTAAGTGGTTTTTGTTTTGTTTTTCTCCTTCCTCTTAGCTGTGGTGTCTGTAAGAATACAGGAGCTGTGGTAAGGTGATGTTGCACCACCTTTTCCAGATACTAAATTTAATTCCTTAGATAGGAGTGGGTTAATGTAGTCATGAAGTAAGTACCTTTTAGAAAATGTGATTACATCCGCAGAGCCCCCTAGTGTGGATTCAGTAGGTGATGGCAAAAAAAAACGTTTTTTGCCTTGTACCTTTATCACTTGAGTAACAAAGGCAGGGCCAGGAGAAGTGCCTTAATCTTGGTGCAGCATATATGGTGGGAGACGTTTTTGCTTGCATAGCAACATCAGCCAGAAGAGTAAGAATTTTTGTCCTATACTGAGGTGGTCAAAGATGTGCCTGCTGGCAAAACAGGGTGTGCTAAGTGTTCTGTTGGCAATGTAAATGTTTCAGGTAATCTGGTGACTGCCTTCTGCTGGCCAGCACATTGTGCACCTGGCGTTTGTATGGGAGCTGAGGAAGGCCTGGGTTTGTTAGATTTTAGGTGTGCTGGACTTTGTAGCAGTGCCCAAAGAGGCTTGGGAAGTTCGGTAATGTTTTCAGCCAGAAGTGTTATCTCATTGCACTAGCTGGAAAAAAAAAAGGGGGGGAGGGGGGGAGAAGCAAGTGTTGGTCATAAAAGCTCTGCTGCAAAAGAGGAAAAGAGGAATTTGGTATTTTGGTTTTGTGCTTTTTAAAATGTTTCTCCAGTAAATAATGTTAATGATCAGGTGCAGCTCCTTCTTATATACCTTTTGCTTTTTGTTACAGTATGGCTATTGCATGCATTTCTCTCAGCTCTCCTCATGCTTCTGCATTTGAATCTGGTGAAGCAGTTCTGGAGACCCCTTGAGGTGTCTGTACATTTTTGTTATGTGTTTCTACAGGTGAATAGATCAAAGTAACTGGATCAAAATCCCACTTACACTTCTATGCTTTTATATGAAGTATGATATTCCATCTTCTTTAATGATATATTTTACTGTTTTCAGCTTAGTTTCCTTAGGATTCTGGCATTGTCAGTCACTTATTGTTGTCTCCCAATACAGAGGGCTTGTTTTCCGAGGTGTTTTATGGACAGAGGTGACTGGGTAGGAAGATGAAGCCTGTTGATTCTTCCTAGGAGGAAAAAGCTGTAGCATGAGCCTCTCTGTTACTGGATATTGTTAGATCTTGAGAGTACTTAAACAGATTGAAATACCTAGTCAGTGGGGCTATACAACTTGACTACTTCTGGAAGTACTTCTGACTGCTGGTAACATAATGAACTCAAAACAGCTGCAGAGGTGGGTTCAGCATCAAACACACTGATGGCTGAGTTGTAATTGGCTTCACCTGTCCAAACATATGGGTGATGGCACTGGAGGCAGAACTTGACACCTACAGTTTATATAGAGAGGAAAGAGCCTGGCTTGACTTTCAGGGTGGTAAGAAAGCTTTTTGAGTAATGGTGAGAATCAAAGTTTTATTTGTGAAGTGATGAAAAAAAGTGCCCCCAAAAAATGAAGCCTCGAAATACTCCTTCTTTAGTATGCAAACTTTATGCTGCTTTCCCCTACTTAGACCAACGTTCAGTCTGTTTCCTGGAAGTAGGTGCTTCAAACTGACTGTGGAGTTTTCAGTGTATACACTACAGGTTAAACTTTTTATGTTTAATAAAAATGTAAGTAGTTATGCTTGCCTGTCGATTAGTAGGTTTGAAATTTATAGAAAATGGGGAGTGTATTTAATCAGCCATCTGAAATGTAACGATTGTTTTCCCGAGTGTTCAAAGATACTTTCATTACTTAATTTTAGGACCTAACAGTAATTGGTGTATGATGCCTGTAAACAAGCTTTCATATATTCTGTAACATTTTAAAAATATCTCTGGTGTGATACTGCTGAGGAGCTGGAAGGTGCTACAAATCTGAATCCTGATTAGTTGGCTTTGTTTCAGGCTTTGTTAAGAGGGTGTGACCTGTGGGTTCCAGTTGATTAAGTCCAGAGGTGGGGCAAGTAAACATCTTAAGAAACAACTTTTTCCAGACCAAGTCAGACTAGTATGCATTTGTTCATATACTATGAAAACGCAAACTTTTTTTTTCCTTCTTTTTTTAAAAATTTTTGTTAAGGGGGAGTGCATGCTGAAATTTTTCATTTTTCCAGAAAGAAATCAAATGTTTTAGAATGGTAGATTTTCAGGCTGCTCAAGCAAGCGGAACTTCTGAGTGTTTTCGACTGTGTCTCCATAGAAATTCTTTCCTCCCCCACCACGTTCTTTCATATTTAGTTTCCATAACCAGTGCACTATTGTGAAGGAGGGGAAATGCAGAGTAACTGCGGGGAAGCCAGCCAATCACTCCAGCATCAGAGCAGACTCCAGGGCTTGTGGAGCTAACCTTTGTGACCTTCGCAAGGGGCCTCTCCGAGGAGAGCCATTTTTCCTGCCTTGTAATGGTAAAGAAAAAACTTGGCAACTCCTTTGATCAGCAAAGCAAAAACAAGGAGAGCAAGGAGCAAATGGGCAGCTTTGTGCACAGAACTGCTAAGTCAGTGCTGGCTTTCTCTGTGCTGAGAACAACGTTACCACCTAACACAGAATACATGCACATTTCTATAGGGTCTTGGGATATTTGCTGCATAGATTTAGAAAATCCTTCTGTTCAAAACTTGAGGGGGAAATCTTGATTATTGTTGTCAGTATGGTGAAGTGAAAGAGTTTCACCTAATAATCTGCAAATGTGAGAGCAAGGGAACTTTTCCTTTCTTACTTTTTAGGAATTTTCAGAAGAGAAGAAAGAATTGCACGACACTTTTTAAAAGAATTCTAGCACTGAGAAAGGAACATTTCTTATATGCAGCTGGCATATAGTTTTCACAGTAAAACTGCTTTGCAGCTTTTGATGATTTTTTTTCTGTTTCTCAGTGAATGTCTACAATGCATTTTAGATGCTTAATAGAAGGAACTGGATTTTGCTTTGCAAGTATGGAAAGTTCTATTTTGACTTGTACAGATTTAAAAACAAAATCTGTTCTTACATTGTGAAAATTTTATATCAGCTTTTAGCTTCTCTTCTTCTTTATGCTCTTTTTAGTGTTCTTCAGCTGCTGATATTCAAATAGAGCTGTATCCTTCTGTTAGAGTGGCTAGTCTCTGATAAGTTGTGCTCCTTTCTGTAATAGTTTGCTGCTCAACAAATCGAGTTAATTTTTTCACCCGAGCTGAAGTGCTCTGGATTCTTCCTTTGCCTGAGTAGGAGAGGGTTCATAATGTTTTTGTTCAGTGCTTCCTTCCATTCTAGTGAGAGTCTGCCTCCCAGTTTAATCTCTCACACCAATATATTTCTGTCTAGTGAACTCAACAGTTCGTTCATTCTCTGCAAGAATTCTTCCTGTGGTTTCTAAACTTAGAGATTTAAGCCTCCCTCCTTGTCTGCTTCAGCTTCTCTTCATGAAGCTCAGCTCCTTAGGAGATGTTGGTATTACCAGATTCCTCTGCAGGTCATGTTTCTTCTTTTAGGCTTCCACTATTCACTTTTGATGTTTCATCCTTGCCTCTGCCACTCCCTTCTTAATCACTCCTAGTACTGTGCTGAAGTGGTTCACAGTGAATTTCTTCCTTCTTACATGACTGAAAATAAATAATCAGCACCACAGTTATGGAGCCAGGTAAACCATGTTTTCAGAATCTGCATTATTTTGGAGTGTAGTACCCTTCAATTTTATGAAAGTGCAGAAATTTATATGAATTTCATTGTCTCACAAGCTACAGATTTTCAGTAATTAAACAGTTTATTAGATTCTTGCACAGTTCTGGATAGGGTGCAAATCAATTTTATATGGACATGATTTATTTTTGTGCAAACTGTTCTTTAGCAGCTTTCACCTGCAGGACATCTGTTACTCCAACATATACAGTGATTTTCAGGTACGATACTCAGCACCTGATGAAGAGATCTAGGAAATTGATTTATGTGAAGTCCCTCATCACCAATGAATTTCTTAATTGCAGCTGAGTGACTCCATCAGCAGATTCATTTGTCTTGTGTGTACTGATGGTGTGATATCTCACTGCAGTTACTGTATTTAAGGGACGAATCCAAGGTCTACCTACTGCCTCCCCCATTGACTGCATCGACAAAATCTGCAAAGAGCAGTTCCCGACCTGCTCTGCGTGCAGGAGGAGTGTACCTCCAGGCCCTCCTTCTCCTGTCTCATTTGGAAGTATTGCTGGCAGCAGCAGCTTCCAGCCAGCTCTGTGCATGCTCCAGCACAGAAGGTGGTATTTGGCTGCTTGGATGATGCCTGCTGCCCAAGCAGCTGTTCCCTGTAGTAGAATAGGTGAGTTACCAGATAGACTGGTAGATTACAGGACTACTGCAGTCAAGGTCCATTTACTTAGGTAGTATTGCAGTCCTGAAGAGCTCAGAATACAACTAGTGAAGTCAGAGATGAGGACAAACGGAGCACAAAGAAATGGGGACTCTGAAATAGAGCCACTCAACTCCAGGACCTTTTCCACTTTCTCAGTTTCATACTGGATATTTTGCCTGTCTTCTGCAGCATATTCTTTGCCCTTGTTATGCTGTAAGATTTTGTTCTTTATGATAGATATGAAAATGCAAGTAAGTTTCTTGTAGAGAAGGACATGATGATGTCAGATCTGTAACAGTCCTTTTCAGTCCTCATTTGAACATAAATATTTTGTAACAATTTTCTGAAGAACAGATTTCTGATAATATATTTGAAGGACAACAAGATATCAGAGAAGACTGACTAGAAGCTGCAATGTGCCAAGCTACAGAACTAGAGTGAGGGTATCTGAAAATAGATTTATTTCTTTTTAATGTACAGTTTACTTTTGGAAGGTTTTGAGATAAAGTTTAAGATAATGACCTGTGTAGTGATATAAAGTTATTGCAGAATAAATTTGAAAGATAACACCAAACAGTGCATGTTTGCTACTGAACTTTTGAGTGATAAATTCTGGAAGGAAGTTGCTGGGTAAGTGCCTGGAACTATAAAGTGTTAAAACCACAGCTCAGAGAGCATTAGCCAAGTGAATGTTTACTTTTTTTGGTTTGTTCAAGCCTCTCAGTTCAAAACTAAGAAACCAGGAGCTGAAGAGTGGTTGGTTTGTTTCTTTCTTCCATAACTCTAAATATGAAATTGATGTAAAAAAAATGGCATCTGTTTTAAAAAGCTTTCAGTAAGTGGTGACTAGAAGCATTTGATTTAGATCGCTAGATATGGATCAGACGTTCTATGAGGATGTTGAAAATTTCTGGAGCAGGGCAGACAAAAGGGGGTTATATTAGCTCAGTGTTAGGTTTTAGCAGGCCAATTGTGGATGACTGTGAAGGAATATTAATTAAAAAATATATTGGAGGTTTCATTCTCCTCCCCGTATATCCTTCTTTTTTTGCTTGAAGGTACTGATTTATATCTTCTGATCTGAAGGTTACAATCTAGATTATTGAGTTTAAAGGGCAAGAGTGGATATATTCTGGAGTTTGCAGTGACAGTGAGTCCATCATAGGGAGCCACGTTGTAACCACGTGTTCATTTGCAGTTCACACAGTTGCCCCGGTAGGTGTATGTTGGGTAGCCTATATAAAGTCTTACCTTGTGGGAAGTTGACATGGAACTGGGATGAATATTGTTTCATTTACTGTGTTCTCTAATTTACTGTTTAAAATTCAGAAAAGTTACGTGCTATTACTCAGCTCTTGAAATTACGGTTATGTGGTAGTACATACTGGCACTTCTGCAATCAGTAGCGGTATACAATTTGCCTCCAGAATTTTATATACTAGCTACTGAATGGTCCAAAGCCAAGCAAATAGACAAAACCTGAACAACCTTCAGAGCTTGCACTTAGAACTTTGAATTGAAGGGTTCAAAACAATTTTGGCTGCCTGGTTCGTGAGCAAAGGTAGCCCTGTAGAATGGTGATAAGACAACTTTTGGCTATAGAAAGCCTATCTTATAGAAGAGATTAAAAGAACTCAAGTTTGTCCAAGAGTTCAAAGTGACTTAACAATGATTGAAAAAAGCTTCTTCACTGTCAAGGGAATTTCTAAAACAGTTTGTGAATTTTGCAGGCAAAAAAGGAAAAGCTGGAAGTTGATAATGGCAGCATTTGGAACTGAAAGGGAGGGGAGGAAAGGGATGGGTCATTGGGAAGTGCTGACTAATAGTCAGCAAACACTGTAAGGCAGTTCTTGTATTAAGAGCTGGCTTTACTTCCGAAAAGAAAAATAAACCCCATACTATTCAAGCATAAAGTTTGTACTGGGGAGGTCTCTACACTGGACTATTAGAAAGTAGGGACAGGCTGCTGGAAGGAGAGCTTGATTTTAATGGTATTCTCAGCCATTAAAATACTTCTGCTGTGACCTGTATTCTGATCTCTTTTGTGTAGTATGTATTCATATCTTTATTGTATTAGAGAAATCTGTTACTACGAAGCATGATTTTGTATGCTAGACATGTGTTTTATGAGTATGTGTTTTTTAAGAAAAGTATGTCAGCAAGTAAACATAATGATCTTCCCCCTTCTCCCACTGCAGCCACGCCCCCACCCCCCCAACATCTGAATCCTGATTTTCTTAATTAGTAGATGAAGACTGCAGGGATTATAAATCTAGAATTAATTTATACTAAGTTAAGGTAATAATTCTAAGTTAAATAGGATTTGTTGGGAACTTCGGCTCTTACTATAAATGTCCCACTGAAATTTAGTGGAAGTTGGATATCTGTGGTTTTTGTTTTGCTGTCTTTCTGCATCCAAGATTAGGGTTGAACAGTTTCTAAACAAGTACTTCACTATGTTTTTTGATAAAACGTGGTAGTTGCTAATTTTGGCAAAAACTAAATGGTTACATATCTCTAAATGAAATTTGTACTTTAAGAACTGTTAGTAATTTAAGTAATGTGCTTTTAAAGAAAGTCCTGTGCTTAACACATTTTATAATCACTATTTTTGATTCACTTCATACCAAAAGATGCTCAGAAAGCAAATCAAGTTACTGCAAATCAAATATATAAAAGCTGATGTATTGGCATTTATTATGTTGATTTAATAGATTAAGTTAAAACTTAAAACCTCTTTTAAAGAACACATGGGTCTTTACGGTCTTTATTTTTTTTCTTCCTAGAAAGAAGGTAGAACTTGTTCTGCTGATGACAATTTCACTGTCAAACCAAGGTTCTCTGGCTACTTCCCAAATTTTTAATAATAAAACAAAATAGAAAGGAAAATTTCCATTGGATAATTTTTGAAACTTTCAATGAAATTTGAGTTCAAAATTAGTTTTACTTTGCATTATTTAACAATGGTCTTCTGAAACACTTTTAAAACGGATGCTCTTTAAACTCTTTGTGACTGGTGAAGGGAAATGTAGAACCTGGAACTTGAAAATCCTCAGGTTGAAAATATTTTTAGGTCACTTAAAAAAATAAATATAATAGCTATTACATTTAAGTATGCTATACATTTAATTATTATAGCTGTCACTTTAAATGATATAATCTCAGTAGCTTAATTTTTTTGCATGCTTTTGCTCTCTGTTATCTTTGCCCCTCTAGGTTAAATGGATAAATAAAAGTTAACTTTTCAAGACATAGCCTTCAACAGTGTGTTGTATCTGGGTGCTGAGAAATCTGTTGCTTTCCGGTGCATTGCAACTTGGAAACCTGTCTCCAGGGGATTGAAGTGTGGAGGATAAAAAAAGAGTAATCTGCTGCCGAGAAATGGATTGCCTAGAGTTGGCTGAGCAGGTATCTCACCAGTACTGACTCAGGCAGCAACTTGCTGTTGGAAAATTTTCTTCTTTGTTTTACGTGGCAGTCTGTGAAGTCTTCAGGGACAGGAATAATTGCCTCCAGCTTCTGCAGCATGTAGTGTTTGTCTGAACTGTAAAAGCAAAAAGCTGTCCCTGAGACATGGTCGTAAGGAGTCAAAAAGGGATGAAAAATACCTGTAATAAAGGAAGTGGAAGTGAAAAAGCGAAAAGAAAAAAAACAACCAACCCGAAACCACTTAAGTATAGAGAAAAGAAATAGAGGAGTTGGGTTTTCTCCTATGCTGCAGTTTCAAATGAGGGAAAAGATAGTCCTTAAGGCTGTTTGTATGACTAAAACTGAGAACATCCAAACAGCTGATCAATTTAAGGTGTGAAGTGTTAGTTCTGAAGCATATATTAAAAATAGTTGTCAACATTAATGATTTTAATGGCAAGAAAACCAGATTCATTTATTCTTTGTAGCAGAAAACTAGGCATTCGTTTCCAGGAGGTCCTGCTAATGGTTTGTTAGTCAGCTCATCCTGTCAAGGCCATCTGGGAGTGATCATTGTCTGAACACTCAAGCAACCAGTTTGAACTGCCCTCTGAGGCTTCCTACTTAGAGCAATAAGGAAACAACCTAAAGAATCTTTTTATCTTAATATTTTGTTTTCCTTCGTGGTGGTTAGCCTCAGGATAACAGGATAGATTGCTAGGAACCCCCTTTAGATACTAAGGCAGCTGGCTATAGTGGCTTTTATTGCAGCATGCTTAGGCAAGCCTCTCTGACTTGAAAACCTCCAGGCAACAGAAATAGGGTACATAGAAAGGGGCGTAAAATTGCCTGGCTCCTGTTTATGCAAAGAGGCATTTGATTTCCATCTTGCTTCCTTTGTCTCCTTTTAAGAGCTAACTAGGGAGGGAGAAATGAGATAGAGTCTCAGAGATAAAAGGACAAGACAGTGATAAGGATTCTATGGTCCATCACTTCTGAAAATCGTCTGCCCTTCCCTTAATAATGTGAAAGTTAGTGTTTGTCTAGTCTTGCCTTTAGTGTTAGAAAAGATACAATGGTTGCATCTTGAGAAGGTGTTCTCTGTGTTTGCTGAGCCAGGGGCATAGCGGGGTATCTGTAAAATTAAATGAATCCAGTCATTTCACTTGAGATACTAACAGAGACAATTCTTAATCTAGATTTGCCCTCTTATGTGATATATCTTTTATCTCTTTAATTTAAAATTAAGCAGAGAAAGAAAGGTAAATTCAGAGTATGCTGAGTGACTTGCCACGGGAAGCAAGCTTCGTAACTTTGGAAGCAGGGTGGAGAGAAGGGGGAGGTTTTCTTTAAATATAGCCTGTTACCGCTGTGGAACTGAGAGAGCAAGTTTAAAATTAAATAAAACTGGTGATATGGACATGATCACAATATTTAGTCCTTTATGGAGTTTGGGAAAGGACTGAACTGGTACAAGGACTGTAAGAGCACAGGCTTTTCTTCTTAGTCTCTGTAACACTGCTGTTTCTTAGAGTTTTCAAAATAATGGAAAGCACTGGAAATAAAAAAGCCCTTATAATCCTTTTTTTTTTCTGAAACTCAGAGAATAATCTTACTTTATTTGGGAAATCCACAAAGGAATCCATGAAACATATTTTTGAGCATCAATTTAAAATACTTCCAAGCACTGTGATACTAGCCCTGTTTTTCTAAATGACCTTGGAGTGCAGGATGGGAAGAGGGGACAGGAGGAAAATGAATAATAAGTGCAAAAATAAGCATGTTATTGCTTCCATTTTTGCTTTGACAAATGACCGTTGTTTTGAGAGTACATGACAATAAAAGTGATGCTGTCATGGCAAACCTGTCATGCCTTCATCTCTTCCATTAGTCATGCCTTTATGGGTAGGCTACCTACTGCCCACTGTCCATTTTAGCATTATACACTCTGAAGCAAGGACCTTTCTGTGAAGCTTTCCTAAGAAGGCCAGTGCTGTTTTGCAACTTCAAAACAGCAAGATGTTTACAACTGGACCAGAAAGCTTAGTATTGAGTCCCTGGTGTATGTACTGTGCGCTGTCTGCATGCAGGTCAGTGCTAAGGAAGGCTGCCTTTGAATACCTTAATGTTAAATACTGTATTTTGTGTATCTCTAAACACTCTGTTTTGTCTATCAGTGTTCACGGCTTTATGGGCCATGCTTTCAGGAATTTCTGGTAGCTCTTAGCATCTTGCAAGCTGCAACCACTTTAGGAATAAATTCCAGAGGGATTTGTAGAACTTGCCTTACACTTAGCGACTGTGCAAAACCCATTTCTGCACCAATTGGACTTTTGTCAGAGATTTTTAAGGCATTTAAATTCCCCTTACTGCTTTGTTCTGGTCCAGATTCAAACCATTAATTTGCTGAATGAATTTCTGCTGCCTAAGACTGTAATTATGTAAGATCGCATGTATGGTTTTATTTCATACTTCGATTAAGTGGCTGGAGCTGTGGCAGGCTCTCTTCCCACCTGGTCAACAGGATGTTAGTGTCTGCCGTTCTCATATACCTTGTTCTATCTCAAAGTTAATGAAATGGCAGCTGTGGCATGACATGTGATTGCACACTGAACAATTGCATGTTGGTTTTAAGGTATGCTTTTGCAAGCCAGAAGTAGGGTAGAGCTGTCTATTGTCGTATCGCCAGTATGCTCTCTGTCATCTGCCTGTGGTATGGTTTGATGAGGACATCGTCAGTGGCGCAGATGGAGTAGTCTAACACAAACTTTGTTTAGTAAATGCGTAAAGACTTGTCAAGCAGAAGAATGAATATGGAAAATTAAAAAATTCAGCCATATTATGTGTTGCAGCAATATTTAGAAACTTCTATGTTTCCATTTCTTTGAGGCAATTAAGCTATGCCTGGAGACATTACTGTCCTTAAGAAGCACACTGTGTTTGGGAAACAGATTAAGAAGTTATTAGTTTTGCTGCTGTGTGCTTTTATATGTATGTTAGGCTGTAATAATCCTGAAACCTAGGGAAATATTGCAAGTTAATATGGAGAGGACAAGTGGAAACACAATGCTTTCCCACACAATGGGTAGAATATCACCTCTCAGCCGATGAGATTTTCATTGCTGTGTGACCAACAGCTTTTCCTATTGTTGGATTCATTATTTACCAAGACAATTCGAAAGTCCTTAAAGAATTTTGGTCCATTTTAGGTGTGTCCTTGTCTAATAGCGATGCAAATTTAGGGAAGTGTTTATGGAGTACTGAATTGGGGTAGAGGTAATTGCTAACAGAGCTCTATCATTTCAACTTCAGGCTTTTCTCTTTACTGTTGTTGCTTGGAATTGAAATTTTGTGTCAACTCGATGTATTAATGCTATTTGAGGTATAAATCAGTAACTTTGTTACACTATTTGCAAAGAAATGTACTTTGTTTTTAAATCAGTAACACCTAATTACAAATGGCCCATATAGCTAAAGACTTAGTTTCATGTTTTAATCTTTTCCAATTCTTGAAATCCCCTGAACAGGGCAGAAAAAAGGGTGCACAAAGAACGTCACAGCTTCTACCCTCAGGTCAAAGCTGAATCCACTCCATTGTGTGTAATATCCTGAAAACATCAGCAGCCATAACCCAGAAATCTCTGCATGCTACACTCTCAGTTTTTGAGAGTGGCAATCAGAGTAGTTCATGCCGAGGCTGCTTCTTTTCTAAACTTTTCCTTTCATCCCATCTCTTAAACCGAACTCTGGAAAATTCACCTGTGGAGTCCCCTAGCCCATCTGCCGTGTCATACTGATCTTGGCTGTCTTTGTATTGCCAAGTATTTGTATGTATTGCCACCCTTCCTAGGAATCTGCATCCAGCTGTGTTCTTGAATTAGTAGATACTGTTAGTTTCACAGCTGCCCTACAGGCAGACCACCACGTTTGTGATTCTGCAGATTAGGCCTCTGCAGAAGTAGATATTTTGGTTTCTTCTCTCTGCCCGCTAGAATGATAGCTGGGTGGGAATCTTGCAGGTAGCCTGCACTGCCTATGTACAGGACAAGTTTATATAAGATTTGGCAAAGGGGTTAGTTTGAAGTTGATTTTTTTTAAGGCAATTTATGGTAGTTTCAAGAGCAGAAATTCTCAGTTTCTCTTGGCACCACCAGGAGAACTAACTTACAGTATATAACGTCAAGTTCTGATGTACTAAAATGTACTAGTGACAGCTCTAAAGTAATTCAGTAATGGCATTTATGAAGAGACTTACTATGGTCATGATCCATCTAATCTTTGAAGCTTTTAGATGAAAAGAAATAAAAAAGGAAAACCTTTCAGAAAGTCATGAACTGTGTGGATCAAGAAAAACAGCTGATTAGGAAGATAAAGGATAAAATATGAAAGAATAAAATCTGCAGCTCAGTCATTTAAGGTAAAGCAGAATCATAGGTGACATGCTTGTCGATAGAGCAGTTCACATTTGGGATATAATGAAAAGTTGAAATTTCACACCATGTTTAGAAAATAATTTGGTTTAGCTTCATTTGTGCACTTGCTTGTTATCCATCCCCAATACTAAAAGTACACAGTGCCAAGTCAGCAGTTTTGGTAGGTCTGGCATGATGTGGTCAGTGGTCTGTGTTTGTGTTTTGCTTTTAATAAAACAGGATTTCCAGTGAATTCCTAAAACAGTCCCAAAACTCTGAAAACCAAAATCCAAGTTAGTCATCTCAACTTCACTAGAGACTGGAAATTGTTTTTTCACAGACATAAGTCTTGTCTACATTGTAAAACACATGCATCGCTTCAGTAAGAATGCTTTTATACTGAAGAACAACTTGTATTTCTGAATTTTTTTTAGCTGCTGCAGAAATTCCATATGCTGTGTTCATCTGGTACCTAAGATTGAAATATCTGTTCCCTGTCTTTTGCTTTTCTTCCTAATGGCACATTTCTGTTGCACGTTTTAGTAAAATAATCTGGCAATTTCTGACCTTCTTCTGTTAATAATACCTTTTTTGAGAAGTTCCTTTCTTGTAAAAGTTCTCACTATGTAGCAGACATGCACCATATATAAGGTGACTTTATGCTAATAAAGGCAAAAGAGAGGAAAAAAATCATGGTTTTGTAGTGACTGAGAATTCTGTCATATGAATGAAGTCCTCAACATACCTTGAAAAGAGTATCTACCAACAGATACTGTAGTTGCTATAAATACTACGGAGTATCAGAACTCAAGGCCTCTTAGAAAAGCCTTTCTCAAAGGATTCAAGTAATTTTTTTGTGTGTTCTTTGTGTATTAGTTCATTTCTGATATGGCTTTCAGTAATACAGTTCATGTCTTTTCAGTGCAGCAGCTGGAGTACAAATGTGAAGGTATATCCCACTGTGGAAAGGCAGATCAGTTCTCTTGTTTTTAGAAATGGTTTTGGTTTATTAACTATTAGCATCTAAAGGTTATTTTCAATAAAAAGGAACGAATATTGTTTTTTACGTCTCTGGATCTCCTTGCTTCTTTTCCGCTACCCTTTAAAAACCCCCACCAACTAACAAACGAACAAACAAAACAATAACACACATCCCCAAAAACAACCCAACCCCCAAATCCTTTAAAATTAGATTAGAAATATAATCTGACAAATCTTCAGGCATGTGATAGTTCTTCATGCCAATAAAGTTTTCTTTCAATAAGAAATTCTGGTTCTTAGTAACTGCAGAAATGCGCTTTGCGTGCATAAAATGAGAACATTTTTCTTTAAAGTTATTCTTGTCAATATGTAAATAATTTGTGTATTACTGTAAAACTTGGGGATGGGTGGGAAAAGGCAGCTTCATAATGCACAGCACTTTGAAAGTGCTTTTTTGGGGGGGCTTGTAACAGTCACTCTTTTTGATAGCAGGACGGACATAAGTTTGCTGACAAATGTTTGGCATGTTGTGCATGTTTTAGATTTGTTGTTCTTATGCCTGTTACCACAGAGTTAAATTTATGGTACAATCTAAGTTGATTTCCTTAGTTTATACGGCATTATTCCAATTTAACAAGGATTTGCTTCACCTAGATATAAATGAACAATAATAGATGTGATGTGTCAGATAGCTAGACGTTGGATTTGAGAATTTATTCTATGAAGTAAGATGTCTCGCATTCCTTGACTGCCCTAGAGATGTTGATTTTAATTCCAAGAATATTTACTCATGTTGTTCTGTGCACACAGTACAGAGCTGCGATTCTAGTTCATGAGTAGGTAGAATTTAAGTTTAATTGATAGTACTGCACTAAATATAATGGCTAGTCTATAGGTTTTGTTGATTCGATATAATTTGGTAATATTTTTTACAAATGTTGAGGTTGACAGTAGTGCTTTATCAAGATATGGCTCAGGTCATGTAAAATAGAAGGTAATGTATGGATTGGGGCAGTTGTCATGTAATGCAGCTACTATGGAGAAAATCTGTTTAGTGCAGGGAAAGGTAGTGTTGGTGTTGAGAGTTCTTGTTATGTCCATTTAGATCTTTTCTGCGCTACTGTTCAAAACAGAGGGAAAGATATTTACATGGGGAGAATGTCCTGTTCCAATACTTAACCTGATAATGAAAAATCCATAGTGTTTGTAGTAAGTTACTCCTGGTGTACATGCTGCAGATATGAGCAAAACGAAGACCTGTATTCCTTCCTATAGTATTGAGGATTTATTTAGACGTTTCATCCGTGTAAGCGGGGGTTTGCCTGCTTGTATTCATTCCATGGTTTGGAAGTTGTGGAAAAGAACTGATCTGTTGTGATGTGTTTTGGGTGGTTTCTTAGTCTATAACATAGAAAAACTGAGGATATATGGAGTACGTGAGATACCTGTAAGGACTGTGGTTTGGTGGAGGTTGAAGAGAGAGGTTTTGAGGGAATGTAGGAGGGAAATGGATGTGTAGGTCAGGAAGCACAGAGCTGAGTGGGAGAGCATGAAAAGTTTGCGTTATTGAACCAGCCTTGTGATTAATATGATTTTAATGTAATCAGCTTGCTTGCTTTGAGACGTTTCTTCTGTGGCTTGTTGCTCCATGACTACTGGTTGGAGTTTAGTCAGTCAAGTGAGGACCATGCTGATTTTTCTGAAGTGATACTCAGCTAGGGAAAGTTGGAAGCTGCTGCTGCCTAAAATAGCTATCCCTGGTAACAGCTATATGAACATTAACTGTACTTTGCATGGTGTGCTTAAGCAGTCTTGAAGCGTCGATAATGCTGTCCTTGTGCTCAAAATTGGATGTACTTTTAAAATTGCTTCTTCCATAGTCCGTTCATCTATCCCATATTCACATTTGTTTGGAAAAACTGGTGAATGTTGTTTCAATGTGTTCCTACAGTTAACTGCAAAAATGGTTCTGTAATGCACTGAGATAACTTTTTTCCTTCTGTTTCTTACTCTACACTCAAATAGCATATGGAAATAAAAGCTATAAAATATGTGGCCTTAGGTAGACATTTTCTAAGTTTGTAGTGTTACGTGGATTTTTATAGGAGTTAAATGGAAATAAATGAACATGTTATCATGAGTGCAGTGGCATTTTCCTGGTTCTTATTGTTCTCAGAACTGGGTTGAGCAAATATAACAAATCAGAAATAAGGAGGGGGGGTGGGGGAGTAGCACGTGCTGGTACTGTAATTTAAACACATGGTCTGTGAAGCATTACTGTGCAGTGTTTTTACCTCTATGTATTATCTTTACCTGCTTTCGTTGCTTTGTGAAATTGACCAGTGGAAAAGTGAAAAAATGTTCTTCAGTATGAAGGTTTGTGGATAGTCCAGTATGTATAGGGCAGCCTTTACTATGTTGTGCCCTGTTTTATAAATATATAGGCTGAAAAGCAAATGAAGTCTTGCTGCATGTGGCATGTTTCTCAGTGGAGCTGAATATTGGAGAACATGCAACCAAAGATGCAGTGTGCTTAATAGTACCTGTGTCGAGTGAGCTGTACTGAGGGAACTAACATGGCAGTGACACCATTTAATTAACGCTGTAGTAACTGGGGGGTTCCCTGTACGCATGGGAAAACTGGCAGTAGTTGCCACGTGCAGACAAAGTAGAGCTTTGTTTGCTAGTATGTTTTTGTACGGCTAGCATTCCTGCCTATTTTGTGACCCTGCTACAGTGTGTCTGTAACTCTTTGATATGGAATTGTGTACATGTTTAGAGATGGTAAAATATACATAACTTAAAACTTCTTTTAAAAACCACTTTGTACTACCTTCTACCTTATAACAGAAAGTCCCTTCAATGTTTAGAATGTGATAAATAATTCTACCTAAGTACTTATTTTGGTGACTACTGCCCCATTTTATGATCTTCTGAATTTGTATCTATTGATTGTCATTTGTTTGGAATTATGAAGTAGTTACAAAATTCAGTATTTTTGGGGGGAAATACCAACTTTTTAAACATCATGTAATATGTTAAAAACATTTAATAATTCAGTGGAGCACATTTTTATTAATTGGAGTCAGGGGTTTTGTTAGTAAGTTTCTAGGCAACCAATTAGTGGCTTAGGGCAGGGAGAAAATTATATTCTGTTTTGTTTGTCCGGTTTGACCTTGATGAGGTCTTAATTTATGACCAGAGCTCTTGGGTGCTGTGGTCATGCAAATACAAAACCAAAGTTTGGATTCATCGCTTATAATGTCACTGTATTTGACCTAGTTAACTTAGGTTCCCCTCTTCAAGGAGAAAATAGGCCGGACTCACCTTCAATATGTTCCTTAAATTGATCAAATGAATTACATCCTAGTAGTGCTTATGTAGGTTCCTTGCTCATTGGTGGAGAGCAGGGTGACAAGGTGTCAGTGTCCGCAAAGATGCTAGTGTTGAAGTGACAGGTCTGAATTATTTATCCCTTTAGAATGTTTAAAGTAATACAGTTCCAGCTCCTAAACTTGATTATATTTTAAATAAGAGAAGCTGTGAATTGGGAACAGTTACCACACATTTATTATTTAATCCCAACAAAAAGATGGAAAGTTTACAGCCTGATTGATAGTTCAGTACCAATACACATTGATCCACCAAGACACATACAAAACACAATGACAGGCGTGGGTGCAAAGCAGAGAGTTGGCAGTACCTAGTTTTGAACTCAGCTCACCAATAGAATTCATATTGCAGATTTAAATGTGGTTTTGCAGAAGTATGAAAATGGGCATTCCATGTAATGCCTTGGATTCCACTTGATAATAATATGAGTTTTAATTGATACGCGTTTTAAATGAATCAGTACCAAGCTTTGTTGTCAATGCTCAGTGTGTATTAGTAGTTTCATTTTTGTCCACATGTACTTCTTGGAGCAGTGTTGCTTAACGACATCAAGATAATATTGGTGCTTGTTATGAATAGCCTGCATTTGTTATTAATTAGCAAAACATGCTAATCAAATACTCAAAAGGTGAAGTAATCATTCATTAATTAAGCTTTTATATTTCCATTGAATTGAATACCTTTGTGTATGACAGTGCTGAATGTACTTTCCTTTTTTTTTTTTTTTTTTTTTTTTTTTTTTTTTTTTTTTTTTTTTTCCCCCCAAACCTCATAAATCTAAGCTTCCGAATGTTTGGAATCAGGTTCTGCAGAGGGCTAGCTGAGTTACTTGACAGTCTGGCTGTCCTCATCTTTTCACATGAAGTTGAAAGGCAGCTGCACATCACTTTCATATTACTGCTCTAATGTGACTGGTTACTTAAATTACCATGCAGAGATTGTTCAGTGGTGAAGGGAATAGTCCATCAAGTAATCTGAGGATGTGGTCTGTGCACAGAAAGTTTGGGAAGACTAATGATTACTCACTAGTCAGTTCATAGCAACTCCATAGGCACTGAATATGAACTCATCATACCACTGTGCTTGAGATTCCAGACATAACTAGCTTGCTTTTAAAGACTCTGAATTCACATTTAAAAAGTACAAGTAACTAATCAGCAAGAAAAGGAAGAGAATGTTCAGTTCAAGGGTACAACATCTAGTTATGGTATGACAAGCTAGATTACGATATTCGTGTTGAGCCTTGTCTCACCATTGCTCTAGGTCTGATGGCTCCAGCTCTTTGTTGGGGAAGTGTGGCAGCCAGAGTAAGGGTTTGAATCTGACATACTGTGATGCTTGGAAAGAATCCAAACAGTTCTTGCTTGGTTTTGAATATGGGTGTTGTTGGCAGGCTTAATCTTTTGTTAAACTTTCTGTGCTAGCAGGTCATTGTTGTCAATGCGTGACTGTCCTAACTCTTGGGGTTTTTTTGTCTTAGTCACATTGATCAAACAACGACATGGCAAGATCCTAGGAAGGCCATGCTTTCCCAGATGAATGTTACAGCTCCCACCAGTCCTTCTGTGCAGCAGAACATCATGAACTCAGCATCAGGTAAGCAAAATTTGTATTTATGAAAAAGGTCATACAAATGAAGTTACTACTAGCAATTTAGTTGGGGTGAAGGGAGTCCAAATCTCACAATTGTCCTTCTAGCTATTCTGGTTTTAAACATTAAATTTGGTGATGCCTGGTGTGCCAAGCAAGAGGCTGATACTTGAGGTAAGAGAATTTGTATAATATTTGTGATGTCAACAGAAAGTAACCAGTAGTTCTTTGGTTTGTGGTTTTATTTTTTTCAAATGGAAAATTCAAACATTTAAAGAAGCAGAATTTTTGTTAATTTATTCTGACTGAAAATGCTGTTAAACTGATGAAGACCAGTATTTCTGTTAAATGAGTTTCAGTTTACATTAAAGCTATAGTACTTTGGCAGTGTTCTTCTGCCTCCCCTTGCTCACTTACTAGACTTCGTATACTCCCATTCATTTGTTATGAACATCTCGTTTTTTCCTGTCTCCCCTAAATGAACAGCTGGAATGAACATCGAAACACCTGGAAAATCTTGTTTAGAAGCAGAGGAATTTTGATTTTTCTCTTATTTTCCTATCATTTCCAGAGTCCTGTATCATGATGATTATTCCTCTAGCTGACAAAGTCTGATGTCTTTTCATGGAATACAGAATTTTTTTCAGCTAGCCTGGGGGGGGGACATCACTAGACAGCAGTAAAGTGTGCTTGTTCTTGCTATAATTCTGCATATTACGAGCTGTATGTTTTTAGAGCTCTCTTGTTCTGATGATGCAGAGAGCAAGCAGATAAATTTGGTGCCATGCTAGTTTGAACTGCTGCAGTCTTCCCTATGCTTTGTCACCTTCTGTCTGTCGCTGAGGTTCATGTTTTATTTATTTTCTCACAGTGTCATTGTTTTTTGTGTACGTCTGCTATTCCTGTATTTCGTGAAGGTTATTCTCTGGCTGCTTTTTGTTGTCCATTTAGACAGCTTTGTTTCATGCTGCAATTCATATGCTGCAGACAATACCAAAAGATAAGCAGGCGTTACCAAACTGTGCTGTTCATGAATGAGTATTAGAAGGGAAGCTAATCAAAGTTTTTGCTGGCTGGGCCAAGAGGTTGGATTATCCTGAAACAAATGAGAGTCCTGTTCAAGTTCAGGAAGTCACGATTCAGAGCAATTAAGGTTTCAGGCTTCGATGTGAAAATACAATATCTGTGATTATTTTCTTGTGTAAATATATCCCAAGAAACCTGCAGCAATAGAGAAGACATGTTTTTGCAGGGACAGTTCTGAAGAACAGAGAACAGGAGAAAGGAAATAATTCCCTTGGTCTGTCTTGCCTTTTGGCTTATCTCACTTGTGCTAAAACTAGATACTTGCTGTTTGAATATTGATATAAAGTCTGTGTTTTAAGATAACGCCTCAAACCTTCCGTTGTGCCAAGAATTAACAGGAAAAAATATTGATAGTGAAGTAGGATTCACTTTATGTACTTAGAAAGAAATCAAGGGTCCTTAGCAAAAAAAACCCACCAAAACTGGGTAGTTATAAAGGGGTAAAAATCTAGAAGAGAATCTAGCAATCAGTACACAAGGATTATTTTTAGAAGCAAATTAAGAATTAACATGTTATTGACTGGTGTGCGTGAGCAAGTGAATCCTGCATATTCTGTTGCTCATGCAATAAAGAAGAGTTAAGACATTTAAGTGGGTTGTCCTGTGACTTGAGAAAGCACTTTTTGAATACAAGTTCATTGAACATTTATTTTTAATTTCACAGGTGATACCATATTGAATGTGAGCTGAAAATCTTGCAAAGCTTTTTTTTCTCCAGTGCTCTGATTTTGATAAAGTGCATGAAGAAATCAGAACTGCTGTGTATAATGAGTTATGTGTTTACATGGCATTGCTTTTTTTAAGCCTAAATCAGTTGAGGTAGTATGCCTTGGAACTGGCTTTTTGGATGCACCTACTTTCATTTAACAGAAGTCTGTTTTGAATTAAATAATACTGAACCTGCATTTATTGGATATGATTCAGTTTCTGATGTAAGATTTGGAAAATCTTTATGTACTAACTTTAAATTATGACTGTGTATTTGTATTTACTAATATCTGTAATACTAATATTACTCATATCTGGTTCTGTTACTTATTACTAACAAGTTCATGGTAACTTGTGCTTCCTTGGTGGCCTTGTAAAGAATCTTTGAGAGAAGTGGAAAAATCAAGTAACTATGTACCACTTCAGCACAGTGGAACTTAAATCCAAGTGCTAACGTCATAAATATAAGACTACTTAATGTTCTAATTTGGATGTTCATCTTCGAGAACTGGGAAATAAAGTTGAGACCTTTAAGACAGAAGTTTCCTGTTATGAAATATTGCTGGCAGTGAAACATGCCCTAGTGCTTTGAGAGCCTTTCATGAAAGATACTGGGAAAACCAAGTGTAAGTATTGTGGCAGCTGGAGGTCACTGCGTTGCAAAAAAATGTCCAAAATGCCACAAGGGAGAATGCTTTTCTTTCTGTATGATTCATCTGTGTGTAGCGCTTATTAATTGTATTCTTAATCAGAAGTTACTGTCCAGGTTCTAGTATATTTAATTACAGACTGCTACAGGAGCTTGTGAGTAAAGTCGCTGTAATAAAATATTAGAGAGAAGATTGTTAGGAGCTGTCTTGAAAGCCATTAGAAGCTTTAGCTATTTAGCCAGAATCAGAATTCTAGCAATTAGCTAGAATTAACAACAGGAAAACAAACAGAAGTAGGAGATACAGAACAGAACTCAGAAAGCTGCTCTGCATATTGAACATAAACGTGTTGTCTTTTCTGGATAAATAGGGTAAGTGGAGCTCAGGGAAAATGAGAAGAAAGCAAAACTAGAACGTGTCGTAAGGGTGAAGGCAAGTCAAAAGATGTTTAAAATAAAAACAGGGAAGATGTAGTTTAGCATGAGGTTAAGATTTTTATGTTGTTTTTCTTAGGAAATCCCACTTCTTGAGGCAGCTAAGTCTGGATAAGAATCCAGGTATCTTGCTGTAAATTATGTTTCTTTAAGGAAATTAATGGGCATCTGAACCAACTTCATCTGTTCCTGGCATGATTTTCTGAATGAACTATTTTGTGAGTGTTAGTTAGTGGGGGGCATCAGTATGTGGAAAGTGAGGAATTTTTTTCCTGCTTGTTTCGGTTCTTTGATATTTTCTGTCTTAGTCTTGCTGAACATAGCTCATTACATTAAAATGGTTTTGGCCATATGTATGCAGAGAAACGTAGTGCTTTTTTAGATGGTATTTGTTGGTTAATCTCCTGTGAAATAGGATTGCACCTTCACATCAATAATGGAAGAAAATGAGCCTGTTACTTAGAAATATGCAACATGTATATAAAAATTAGTCTTGACTGTTCAGATTTGTGTGTGTATGTGTTACTAACCGTTTTCCCCAGAAAGTTATCACAGGAGAAAGCATGTTCTTCTGTCTTGATTTAAAAAAAAAAAAGTAATATTGGTATGTTGTTCTTCTGAGGAGCCCCTCCTATAAATTTCTTACTGAGATAAAGTTATAAATTTGAAAGTAAACAATGCCTGTTTCCTGTACAATTACAGTTGATGTAGCAAAGATGGGATAATACTTGTACTTATAAACTTCCATTCTTCAGATACTTTTACTGCCTGAATCATGCTTCACAGCACTGCTTACTTTAGCCTCTTCTCCTTGCACATAGACATTAGATAATTACCTTTGGGGCAGATTACCTCTCTTTGTCTTTTTGTTTTCACTCTTACATTGCAGTTTTGAATTGGGCTTCCCAGTTAAAGTTTGCAGAGCCAGTGTAATTCCGTTGCCGCTTAGGGTAGGGCTGTAGTGCCATCTTGAAGGCTGGTAGGAAAATGGACACTGATTCATAACTCTTGAGGTTTTTTTCCCACCCACCCCCGGGTGATGAGAGGGTAGGGAAGAATACGCCAATGACTAAAACAAGTTCTGGCTCTTCTCTTAGATTCTGGCTGACTTCAGTTGCAGATTTCTCTTCTATGCAACCAGTCCTACTACAAATTCTGCTTTGTGTACAGTCAACGCTCCATATGATCTGTTATGAAACTTGAGTTCCTAAGTGTCTGCATGACAGTAATGTTAATTTCTTTCTTCATCTGCAAAGAGTGCCCCTTTTGTAATAGTGCTTTTTTGTAAGTTTTACTGATTTGACAGAATAAAGGTGGACTTTAGGTAAATTTTGTAGACTTTGATATAATTTTAAAAAATTTTGGAATCACAGTGACAGCAGTTAAAGCAAAAAATTTCAACTATTAGAATGATCAGGAAGGTTCTTGGAGATCAGTGTTTGTATTAGGTGAAGATGATTCCTGCTATTGAACATAGGTGTTGCAGTTCCTAGGTTGTCCACGCATATTCTTTTAATACCTAGATACAGGTGCTCTCTAATATGCATGAACCTTTTGTTAAAATACAGTTTTATTTACATTTATTTTACAACTAAATATCAGCAAATGTAGGGACTTGCAAGATTTACTTTGCATCCCAGCATAGCTTGGATCTCTACTACATTTTTGCTTTTGTTACTCTTCCTGTTGCTTTCTGTCTGCCAGCAGCAAGCTCTGCTTTGCGTTCAAGGTCTGTGTTTCATGATGTATGATAAAGTAAAAACTCACCAAAAATGAAGACATGCACCAAACAGAGACATGCACAAAGAATTTTAAAATTACATGTATTTATGTTAAGTTACACTATTACGTAAATATTTAGTTACAGAGGTATGCCTTATCAGTAGTTCTATAAGGATGGCTTACATTTGGAAATTCAAATCTAATTTTTGGATAACCTTGTCTCTAAAAGTACCACAGTAAATGGTGAGTTCCCTAGAAGGGTTGTCTCTCCCTCTGCACATAATTTCATAGAATTGTAAGCTTATGGTTGTGATTGTGTTCAGTTGACCTAGGAGGCACCAAACAGGACTAGTAGGAGACCATGCCACAGGGATATTATATTGTTGGTGCTAAACGTCTACAGAAGTTCAAGGGAAGACTGGAAAAGTATGTGAAAGAGAGATCCTTTGCCACCTAGAGTAGACAGAATCTGGCTCTAGAAATCACCTGAGGTACTTGGAGGCCAAGTGATTATTCATAACCACTATACTTTTGGGGTCTCTGTGTGTATTCAGTGCTTTATTTTGAAGTTTATAGAATGTGACAGTCACTAAACAGACTGCTTGCAGCAGTAAGATCTGTCCATCACCCCAGGCTAGGTGCTTGGGCTAAATGGACTTTTGGTTAGACCCAACATGACTGGTTTTGTACAACATGGGCTGCAGTAACTGGAAATTTTAATGAGAAGGTCTGAAGAGCAGTAATATAGAACTTGCATAAGTTAAATCACTTATAAACTAGTACTGGAAGTTCTGTCCCTATTCAGCCTTTTGAAGGAAAAGGGACATGTAATTGCACAGGAATTTTTCTAGATGCTCTGAGTTGAATGCATCTGATATTCTTCACCATGGTTTTCCATTTTTCCTCTGTTACTTGCCTCTAATACAAAGTTTGTCAGCAGCCAGTTACAAAATCAGACTTGACAGTCTTCTGGTTTCACAACGGCTCACAAAACCGAATAGGAATTACAGAAAGCAGTACTAATCAGCTTTTGCACATTTCAACATGTAGAGATGACAGCAGAAACAGGAGAGCAGTTTACTGGCCAAAGAAGAAAGCAACATCATGATTAATGCCAAAAGTTTTTAGAGAAAAAAGTTCTGTTTCTGCAGCTGTTGATGGCACTTAGCAAGGAAGACTTCCTACTGTGACAACCAGGTGAGCAGACAGATCTTCCCTATCTTGTCCACAGCTGTGCATTTTATTTAGAAAGAGAATCTTGCCCAGGTTTGTCTCTGGTAAGCTAGTACTCATTAGATCACTGAATCTCATAAGCAGTATTGTTCCACCAAGTAGGTGGACTTATCAGCTCCTGACATCCTGCTTCAAAGGCATTTTGTTCTTATTTACTATAAAGGGACATGCTGGACCAGTATATACTTTACTCAGTGTTCAGCAGGACTGCCACCCCAAGGCTAGTTTTGTTTTTCCTAGAGCCAGCTGCATTTTTTGGCTTTGCAGTTCAAAAGAGAATTTCTTGCTGAGTTTCATCTCCAAGGGATATGTGGCTTAGAAGGACTCTGAGGGGAATGGTGGCAAGAAGGTCTGCCCACACGACCAGTGTGTTGGCTTAGCGGTCAGGGAACATTGTTGGTTCTTCACTGGCTTCTACACTGGGATGATGTGAGGCTTGTCACTGTGTCCCTGTGCCCCAGTTTTATAAAACAGCATCTCACTGATTAGCTGGCTGGTCTTTGGGTATGGTTAACAAAGTAGAGGGTTCTTTGCAGTTGGTCTTTCAATTCCTCATTGAAGTGCTGTTGTGCTGTGAATGTATTAGGATTTATGAACATTTTGCAATGTTGTCACTCTTGCCTGCTCTATTCATAAGCTGCTGATAAAAGCTGAAGTACTCTTGTGACTTGTGTGCATCATTTAAAGCCTGTGAGTGTTAAGGGTGGGAAGAAAATGCCTAATGGTTAGAAACTGTTTTTCCTCGCTCGAAAAGCTGTATCTCTAATGGTGGAGTGGTGAGGTTCCTAGAGAAAGGCATAGTTTCCAGAGCCAAAGTGAAAGAGTTTAAATTAGAAATGTAGTTTGCAGTGGATTTGCAAGACCAGAGTAAGAAATTCTTGTCTAGGTCATGCCTTGGGATATTACTGGAATGCAATCAACTGATGGTTTTAAATCTTTTGAGATTAAATAAACAAATTTATCACCCCACCCCACCACCCAGCTTTAGACAATGAATTCTTCAACAGGAGCATGACTTTAGGACGAAATGACAGGCAAAGAGCTAATGTAGTTCAGGCGCTTAGGCATTTATCAGATACACACACATATTTTTATGTGTATATCTGAATCTCATGTGTGAAATTGTGATGTTTGTGCATACCTAATGTAATTTACATTATACAGGATAGTCTGTTAGTCCAACAGCCAGGTCGCTTTTGCTAGTGTATTACTGTATTACACTGAAGAAGAGTGGAAAAAAAGGTTGAGATAGGATGGCTTCCTGCAGCAGGTCCTGTTCTAATTTCTTTTACATTCTTCACATTTGTAATGGATCTTCTGATTTATCACCTTAGGATTGTACTTAAATCTAAAGAAATACAAGCAGGGTATTCCTGTATCTAATTTAGATATTTGTAAAAGTCTGTATCTATGTGGGTATAAGTATTCAAAACCATACGTTTATAAAGCACCTGCCAAATAAGTTGAGATGAGTATAACTTTAAGAGTAGTTTTCAGTCTAAGCAGAATACAGATGAATGTACATGATCATATGGAGATGGGAATGAGTGATTTCTGAACTGTATAATGATGAAAGGTGGTTTCTTGAAAGCTGCTGTTTGGAACATAAGGGTAACACACCTCAAGACTGTTCAGAGATTAGCTATGGGCTCCAGAACACCATCACCTGCCTCCCTTTTAGTGTTTCCTCAGTGCGGGTTTCCCTGCCTGTGCCTTCCTGCTCGTAGAGGCGTAGCACTGCTGTCTGCTCCTGGTGTTTTCTTAGCTCTGCTTTTTCATTGCTTGATTGCCTCCTGTGCTTCAGGTTTGTGTTTTTGCTTGCTTAAGCCTTTAATGCTTTCACAGAAAGTTATGGTGTGAGGTAAACAGAAAATCGGGTTTGACTTTTTTTTTTTTTTAATTGTTTGTTAAAGGTAGAGGAATATTTCAGGTTCTCATCAGTGTTACCTTGTTGCTGCTGCTGGGCCTTAATCAGTAAATGAGCTTTCCCATGAGAGGTAGAATATCTCTATGCTTGTTCTTTTTCCTGGTGCTTATGCTGGTTTCATTCTGGCAGGCTTGACTTATTGCTGGTTTTGTACTGTAATGCTATAGCAAAAGGGAGTGTCAAAAGCATATGAAAGGATGCAAATGAGTTATAAAATTAAACTCCAAATCCTAAATCAAAATGATAGAAGTGTTTTCTGTTCTTTGATTTTCCACCCACCACTTCTTTGCCCTTATCTCAGAAATGTTAGATGAGCTTGAAACTCTTCTGTTTCATGTACTGTTATATATGTAAAATGTTGGAATTTTTTTTAGATCAATTTCAGCTGGAGCAAACAAGAGCCCGCCATCAACTCCTTCCTTCTATATTGCAGGCCCACTCCCCGATGGATGGGAACAAGCTATGACCCAGGATGGAGAAATTTACTACATAAACCATAAGAACAAGACCACATCTTGGCTAGACCCAAGGCTTGACCCACGCTTTGGTAAAAGTTCATCTCACTTCAGAATTTTTGATCTGCTTCAGTTCACTCAGCTTTAATTTTGCAGGCATATTTTGAAAACTTTTTATAGTACGATTAAAATATATTTTAATTATACAGATCTTAATTAAATCATTATTAAAAAAAAAAAAAAAAAAGATTTAAAGGATTAACATATACCCTTTAGGAGTCTGTCACCAAAGTATCTAATTCTAGGGATTGGTGTTTTGCCATATGATCCATACAGTTCCCAAAATTGGTGGCATTCAGAAATTACTTACCTAGAGACAGTTTCAGCCAAGCTCACTCTTCCCTTTAAAATTGCAAAACTTTACCGCAGAAAAATCTTTTAACTCCTAAACAAATATTTGCTTTCCTTTGCGCTATCTTAAAGAGGGCATTGTCAAATAATAATTTATGCTGTTCAAATACACTTGAAACATATACCAGCTTATAATTCCAGCTTGTCACAGTGATGATCATGACAAAACTTTCTGTTTTAAACAATATGGAGAGAAATGACTAGGTCTGCTGTTTCTACTTTAATCATCTTTTTGTGGGGTAAAGACTGTAATATTGGAACTAGTAATAGTAACTTAAATTAGGGATCACAAGGTCTAGATGTAAAAATTCAACAAAATAGAATTGATACCTCATTTTTTGTAATGTTTTTGATCTATATGAAGAGCAGAGCTGCAAACATTTTGATAAAATATTGGCCTGATGACTATGAATAGCAATAGCATGTAATACTAACAGACTCTGAACTAGATTCTCAGATTGTCCAAATGATTGTTCTGATGCATTTAAGGTGGTACTACAACTTTAATTTTTGTATAAAGCCATGATTTGTGTGTGTGAGTGTTATTAGCTGTATTCATTTGCCCTTGATTTGTTTTCCCGATAACTTACTATTTTCAACTCCTTTGGATTTTGGTTATTTTTCCAGAGCCATGGAAAAAACAGTAGGGGTAAAAAAAAAAGAAGAGATCATTGTGGTTTTCAGGCTTTAGTTTTGGACTCGGTGCAACTAAATGAAAACAGTGTGCAGATCACTGAGTAGGTCAGGCTGAGGGGATACAAAGCCTTTGAAGCTTTACAGGGGTTGACCTAACAACAACTGTGGGCCCCTTTTGGGAGAGGCATTAACTCCATGAATGCCATATAAACACAGAGCTGCAAAACTCCTCGCTGTTCTGTTTTGTTTTTCCGAAATGGCTGTTAGAAATTTTAGCTTTTTTGTTGTGTGGGCTTGAGTGCTTACTTTAAACATCCGTTTGCTCTTATGGAGAACACCAGATTGTCACACTTTGTTTATGAACTGCTCACCAGTTTGTAGACAGGTTGAACCACTGTGCAACTTGAGCCTAAAGGTGGGGCGTGTATTGAAGGTTGTCAGCTTTGGCGAATGTCCATGCTGGCTTTAACACCAGCCAGAGTTGCAGACCTGTTTGCCTGTTGTAAGAGCAGTGTGTGGGTAATTTGCAACTTCATAATTACTTAATATGTGAATAAGGCTGAAAAGGAAGCAGTCATTTTGAAAATCAGTGTTGCCTTTTGCAGTTAAAAGAGGCAGGTCAATTATATTTACTTAAGTAATCTTGCAGGGTGTGTATTTTTCTTTTCTTTGTATTACTTTATAGTTTCCAATGATGAGATGGAATTAAAAAGGAGTGTGGAAAAGGCTTTAATTGACAGAGGTTTTGAATGAGATGAATCTTGTTTCTCAGAACTATTTTGCACTCCTGTAAATAGTATGGTCTAACTGTAAGGGCAAAAGCAACTTGTCTTGTGCATACTGAAACTCCATCGAATGTTGATGCTGTGCAGTTAAACTGAAACAAGTTAGAAATGTCCAAAAGACTGCATAAGGGTTTCTTGCTGCATAGCTTCCCTTTTTGGGCCCACTGTGTATGTGTATCCCAGACAGGCTTGAGTACATGCCAAGGCTCTTTATTTTGTGGTCGGACTTTTAATCTGTTCCAGACCTTTTCAGTCAAAGAGCTCAAGTGTAACTGAAAGGGGCAGGAAAGAAAAAAAAAAAAAAAAAAAGAAGGGAAAAAAGTAAAAAAAAAAAAAAAAAAAGCATGTGGGCTCTTCTGATCTAGAGTGACGGCAAATAGAGACAAGCTGCTAGCTGCTGTTGAGCTTGAAGGAGTTTTCCTTGAAATCTGAAGTTGTACACATTGTATTGTGGTTTATGTTTTTATCATTTGAGCCAAGAAAATACAAAATCTTATTCCTGTTGCTTTTTCACTTGTGACCTCCTTCAGTCACTCCAGTAAAGAAGAAAAAGATCTGTTTGACAGAGCTAACTTACTGAGCCTTGCATTTATTTATCATGTGGAGATCCTCAACAAATCTGTTCTGTGACCCTAAATAGCATGTGAATGACTCAGAAGTTTACCTCTCTGTGCTTAATATAGGTTGAAAATCCTGTTGGTTTTTTTTACCCCCCGAGGGTCATCATACTCTTTTCTGTCACTGTTTTTTAATATAAGGGCTTGGATTTCACTGTTTTTTGACTACTAACACTTTCAGAAGCAATCCTAGATGAATTCATCTTTGTCATGTTGAAGCTTTGGATTATTACTGATACTAATGTTGATTGAAAATGAAGAAGAAATTAATTTCTTCCTTGATAGTGCCGCTTTCACCAATCTGAAGAACCACTGAAAACAGTAAAGCTATTGAATGGTATGTACAAACATACTCTTCTGTTCCAGTATTCAGAAACAGAAGGTTTAAAACTCTTTGCCCTTATTGCTTTTGAATTCCCAACTTCCAACTAGACAGCCCTTATGTTTCTGTATGTTCCTCATCACCTCATCAGATGGAAGCTTCACATTCATCTGTATTTTCTCTAGTAGGTGTGCATATACCTTTTCTTTTTTTTTCTTTATTATTTTCTTTTTTTTTTTTAAGTGGTACTGGGAATTTTCCATTAATGTGGCCAGAAAAGAGAGAGAAAGGAGGATCAGTTTGAAAATTGTTTTAGGCAGACACACCTACTGACTTACTTGGTAAGGGGAATTTGGGTATTGCATTCATGCTTTCAAACAGAAAATAAAAGGATGCAGTTTACACGGATTCTTTCTTGGAGCAGACTTTTAAGACTAATGCATCAGATAAGAGTCCCAGTCAGAATACCTGGCTGTGGGGTAGGCTGAGTCTAAAATCTGAGTGCTCCTAGTTGAAGATAAGAACTTTCTTTCAAGACTCAGATCTAACATCTTTGAAGTGGGTTTGAGGTCTTCAGCTACACCACTTAAACGGCACTGAGGTCTTGTGGCTCAGATGTTGATCCTCCAAGTCTATGAATTTGACTTTAGAACAGTTTTGTGTTGGGACAATTCACAAACTTTAAAATCTAGGAAAGAACTGAGTATGAAAGGAGGGTCTTCTCATGCCAGGCAATCATAAAAGATGACATGAGATCAAGGGAATGGGGATGGGGGGGCCAGGGAGTCCTTAAGCCTGTGTCAGCAGGATTCTTGACTAGTGGAGCGTCTGTTACAAACATGCTGTCGTGCCTTCTCTGTGCCTTTGCAGGCCTTGTAGTAAGGGGCTTCAAATTTTCAAATTGTTTTTTCATTTAGAAGGTTATTTCTTTAGGGTAATTGGACTGTCAGGTTGAGCTTGTGTTTTGGACTGTATTGCCTTTTACTAGCTTCTGCTGTTGTCCATTGGTCATTCTTCACAGATCTTGCTGTTATTCTTAAGCCTTCCAGATAAGTTAATGTTTTCTTGACAGTCAAAGAACATCTGGGTAGGAAACAGGTCAGCTATGCTTTCTGAGTGGCTGGAGCTGGTAAAGTAAAACAACATCTGCTTTTTCTATAAAACTAAATTTCCTAGAACCAGTTGAATTTTGGATTCATTCAACTTTATTGCTATAAGTTTCCGAGAATTGGCTTTTGTATCGAATACCATTTAAGGGAATTTAACTGTTATTTAAGTTTGCAGATGATAGGACTTGGTTTTGAAATGCAACTTAAAATAATTGGCTTTTTGAGGATACTCAATTTGTTAAATTCAAAGATGGGATGGTGAACTTCAACTGGGAAAATACTAGAAACTGGCAGTTGTTTTGTGTGTGTCTGTTGGGTTAATGTTAAGTCTTCTGTTCAAAGGTAGTACTCCATTAGAGTAGTCAGACAGTTTTATCTGCAGGAATTGGAGTAAAACAAGTTACTGTTTCAGTTTTTGTATTACTGTATTCCAGACTGAAGTTTTATAGGTTTGTGACTAGTGATCATACCAGTGTTAGTCATGGCCAGTCTTTTTCCTTCTGTTCTTTCAAATGTTGGAGCTGCCGTGGGGGAGTATGAAGCAAATGATGTGACCTCAGGTTGAAATCATTGCCACTAATTTATTTTTATCACTCTCACTTAGAGATTATGGTAATGTTTTTCGAAGTTCTGTATGAATTGGGGAGGTGGGACAGACAAGGAAAGACAGTTTAATATCGTTACAGAAAGTGTCATAGGGGCTCTGTGTATAGTAGCTGCTTGAACTGCAGAAGTAGGAAAAGGAATAAAGGTGATGGTAACTATAGAAATGTAGAGAATGCACATCAGGGTTTTCTGCTCCCTTTTTTTGTAATGTAAGAACACGATACCTTTGAAACAATGAAAAAGGCTTGTTCAGAAATACTGAAGTAAAATGCACCTGTAGATTTCATTGAAATATATATTTATCATTTCCATTTTAAAAAACAAACAAACAAATGAAAACAAAAACCAACCACACAACAAACTTGAATTACACTTAAAAGCTACTTAAAAGCTTAAGCTTCAGTGCATTGGCTGACCTTTAAGTACTGGAAATTAAAAGGAAGTTTTCTATAGTGTTGCTTTCCTGTCCCTTACCTGTCTAGCACTTTGTTTAATATGTGTTTTTTCAAGTTAGTTTGTAGGAGCTCTGCCAGAGGCAGATCTGTGCACAAGATAGAACTAGAACTCTAGACTGGAAAACTTGCTTTTGGCCTTTGTCTGGTCGAAAAAAAGCCCAGACCTTATGTCTGGTCACAATGGTGTTTCAGACTTTTAAAGTTTCAGATCTGCCTTCCATTTTTGCACAAAAGCAGAGCATGAGCCACAGTCTGTTTTGATCTGCAAATGCAATGTCATACCCTCTTTACATGCTCTCCAAAACAAAGTGGATTGGACTCATCTGAAAGGTCTAGTGGTATTAGATATTTCACTTCCCTGTCTCTGTTTTCCAGAACAATTTCAGGAGATCGTTTAGAATGGGGAAAAGGCCTCTGTATTTTGGTATGTGTGTCAGAGAATGTGTACAGATGGAACAGCACTAGTTTTCAGTGAACCAATGACTTGAGTCAAAGTGAACTTGTTGCGAATATTGACAGACATATGAAATTTCACTGGTAAGCATGCTGCCCTTGTGGTAGTGACAATAAATGCTTATTAGTTCATCGCTGCATCAGAAAGTAAAATCTTGTTTTGCTCTAAAGCAGTAAGTAGTTACACCTCTTTACTGAACAGAGTCCACTGAAGAAAGTGGTAAATCTTTCCACAAGTATTGCGTAAGAATGCAGTTATCTACTTTATGTAGAATATACGTATACTAATAAAAAGAGGGGAAAAAAACCCCTGCTTTCATTCAAGATATGTTAGGGCAGTAGGTTTATGTAAGTTGATACCTGTTTTGGGGTTTGTTTTCTTTTTAGAATAATTTAATCCTGTTTGAGAAAGGTGATTTTTTGGTAATGGTGTCTTTATGCCAGTAGAAATAATGCGTACTTCCACTCTTGTGCTAGAACAGCTGTGGCAGTGAAAGAAAACTGTACTCCTAATAGGGACATTCTTTTCACCATACCCTTCCAACACCACAGTTTGCACATCTGTTACTGAGCATACTATGTTAAAATTTGAAGGTGGATCATTTTGAGTGCATCATTCGTTATCTGTAATCTAAATATATATATATATATACACACACTAATTATATACCCTATATCTAATCATATATAATCAAAAATTCAAAGAAGCGTCAGCTTTTTTCCTCCTTGAATTCAATCATGTTGAAACATGATTTCTGTTTCTTCTACACAGAAAACAGTTTTGCTCTTTCTTGACGGGATACTGTTGACTTTTTAATTACAGTAGTTTTTACTGGATTTTGTAACTTCCGTTTAATCATTTCTAATGGACTTATGACAGAGATTGAAAAAAAGATGCAGATGTGCACATGTGTATATACAGGGTTTGTTGCCTTCAAATAAACCAAAAGAAATCTGCATTTAAAAAAAAAAAAAAAAGTTTTCATGTTTTGGCCTAATTAACCCAGGAAGTGTTGTGTGATGATCAGGCAGTGAAACTGTTTGCAACTAATACCCTTACATAGACTCTCAGCTGGTTAACTTTGGTCTAAAATGGGGACTAACATTGATTAAATATTTTTTGCCAGATATTCAGTGAACAGACATGGGGCCTTAATGAGCTCACAGTCCTGCACTTTCTGTAGTCTTCAGCGTTTCACACATACAGTTTAAACTCAGACAACATTTATTGAGGTTTCTTCTCATAATCTGCTGTCAGTTCCATTCTGTACGAAAATTTAAAAATAGTCAGATATTTTTAAAATGTTTTAGACTTCCAAAATTAAAATTGATTTATTTTTAAAGAATGGAAAATGTATTGTTTCATATGCATGCACTGAGCAGAAGTTTCTTGCAGCTATTTACATTACTGCTGAATCTCATTTGTATTTGCTTTTCTGGCTGCCCAGAATATTTCAGTTCTTCTAAAACTGGCATACATTGAGTGAAAGTGCTTTTTTTATGGGGGGGAAAAAAAAGTTAGATCCGTGAAGAACTGCAACAGCATTTTATTCCAATGTAGTTTCCAGTGTGTTAAGAGTCTGTCTGTGGATGCAATCAAGTCTTAGTGGTGATCAGTCAATCCAGTGGTGATCAGTCAATCTAGCTGTTGCACCTCTGCATTTTAGGATGCAGAATGACTTTTAAAAACAATGGCAGCTTTATCAAAGGAAACAAAGAACTGTTTAAATGATTTTATATGGTCTAATCAGCAGGTTGCCATAGTGATAGATGAACAAAAAGGAAAATATTATTTTCATTTGAATACAAGTAATTGATAAATGCAGAGTAATCAATCTGCAGTTTGGATGTGCTTCTGTAATAGATAGTATTTTCATTGGATATATCTTGTTTTAACCAAGAGTCCAGTTCAGGTGTGTGTGAATATTTCTTTTTACCTAATACACTAAGGTTTGTTTGTACACTTATGACAGCAAAATGAGTCCGAAGAGCAGTCTGTTTCAGGTTCCCTCCCCTATAATAAGCTTCAGGATTCTCAGATTAGTTGGAGACTGGAAACAATGGAATATTTTATTGTGATGATTTTTAAGTCGCTTTGTAACAGCAGGATTATGAAACTGCAGTGGGGGTTTCCTTAAAGTAATATAGCAATGCATTATAAAGTATGCAATCCAGAAACATGATTTGTATCCTGATTAAACAACATATTGCTGTACTAAGTCTCTCTAGAAAAGCCACTTGGAACAAGTTTTTATTACTTCCAAGACTCATTCTTTCAAATGCTTCTGGAATTTTTTTCTTTCTTCACAGCTCTTTTCAATTTAATCAAAGAGGATTTTTGCCTTTGTTGCATGCTGCAAACTAGCACCATTTAAAAACCTGGCCATAGCCAAAAATGATGCACAAAAATGGTCAACTTTGCAAAGGAAATTTTTCAGTTCCCGCACTGAAAACATTGATTATTTTTATTAAGAACAGTAGGTTATAGTATGCTCAGATCCTGAGCTGCTTTGTTGTTGTTTGTTCAGATAAATAACATCTTCAAATTCGCAGATTAGAATTCGTTTTAGTTTTGAAGAGTGAAATGATAAATACAAAAGAAAAACCATCAAACATTCAGCTGTGTCTGTTAATCATTAAGGGTGCTCTACAGCAATCTTTGCATGTAATTCTGAATAGGGGAAAGGTACTGTGTTACTGCAAACTGTCAGTGCCCTGGGGTGATTTAAATTGGCATAGGATCTTGGGAGAGAATTAGCCTTTTATGTTTGAGTTGTTAACAATCTGCTGGCCTTTAGCACCGATGACTGGTAATTGTTTCTCTCTCTTGGTTTGTTTTTGTTTTGGTTTTGGGGGTGTTGTTTTTTTACATCAGTCTAAACTTTTTTCAGTAACTGACGAGTATTATCTGCTACAGTACAGAACAGGCGTTTTGCTGCTGAGTTTAGACAGTGGAACATTTAATGTGTAACATTTGAAGACCACTAATTCTCTGTTCTGAAAAGTATATTGCAGCTATTACAGTTGACTTTATTCTCCAGATTGTGAAGTTAAGCCATATTATAGGATGGCAACATCTTTTTTATTGTCTTAAATTGTGTGTGTTTTTTAACTTGTCTGCCCCTCCTCCTCTTCCCTCAAATCCCCCTCTTCTAGAAACAAAGACTCGTTTGTTCCTTTTCTGCCTGTGAGGTCTTCGCAGGCTCTGCTGTGTGGGTGCAGAGCCCCTTATTTAAATGCTTTCCATAACCATGGAAGGTAAGGAACAGGGTGCATTAGAAAAACGATAAGTCCGAATTCAGACAGAAAAATTAATCTCTTTGCCTTTGAATGTACTTAAATAGAACTGTGTTGTCAGGATCATCACAAACCCATGAGGTTCAGAAAAAAATAAATAGTGCTTATCTGAGGTCACATTGATAAGCATTTAGAGTGCAGATTTCAGCAGTCATGTCTTCATTAAGTAATGGAGAATTGAGAATAAAAAGAAAAAAGAAAAAAACAACAAAAAACACAAACCACAAAACAACCCAAAACCAAAACAAACAAAACCCCCAAACAAACAACAAAAAAACTTTAAAACCCTTTGTTTTTTCCTGTCACTTGAAGCAAGATGTGTTTCCCTCTTTTCATTAAATATTGTGTTGGAAATTAAAGAAAATTAAGTTCTTTCCATTTCCCTTGAAGATAGCACATTTGTGTAATTAGCCAAGATGGCTGAAAATCATTCAGTGTTATTACTGTTGGGTTTTTTCCAGTGTTTTTCACTTGGGTATGTTTTTAAGACAGTAAAATTCTCTTAGTAGTGTCTTATTTTAATGTCCAAAATTGTAGTTCGTTTCACAGTTAAAAATAGTTTGCTTATGTGAAAAGCATTTCCATGGTCTGTTCTCAGAACACTTTAAAATCCTGTCGATTTGAAGTCTTTTACACTTGCATCCTTGAAATAATAAAATGCTCAGAAAAATCCTTTTAATGGGTACTTGAATAAGAATTCAGAAACTAGATTTTTAGGCCTGGTTTCTGAAGAATTACTAAATCATATAATTAAATTTCCCCCCAGTATTTATTGATGAAAATTAAGTATACACTGAATTCTAAATATTTTAGGATATTCCTGCTTTACATACAGTTTTAGTTAGAAACATTACTTTCAAAATGGGCATTAAAAGGCATTTTAGTGATCTAATATGAGGGAATAAAATTGAAAACATCCAACAAACATGCTTTGTTTCTTACAGTTTTAATTGCAAAGTCAGTAGATGGGAAGAGCAGCAACTGTGATCAGAGAATAGGAATAATGCAAGCAGCTGTCAGAAAGATGCCTGTACATAAAGCAAAGAATTTGGCATGAGAAGGAAATTATTTCCAAAGCTACATGTTAGTAGAATGGAGACCTAGGGAAGTGGTACTTAGAATCATAGAATGGTTTGGGTTGGAAGGGACCTTAAAGATCATCTAGTCCCAACCCCCCTGCCACAGCAGGGACACCTCCCACCAGACCAGGTTGCTCCCAGCCCCATCCAGCCTGGCCTTGAGCACTGCCAGGGATGGGGCAGCCACAGCTGCTCTGGGCAGCCTGTGCCAGTGCCTCACCACCCTCACGGTAAAGAATTTATTTCTCATATCTCATCTAAACCCACCCTCTTTCCTCTTAAAGCTATCCCCCCTTGTCCTGTCACTACATGTCCTTGTAAAAAGTTTGTAAAAAAGTTGTGTCCTTGTAAAAAGGGATGTCCCTCCTCATCTTTCCTGTAGTCCCCCTTTAGGCACTGTCAGGCTGCTGTAAGGTCTCCCCGGAGCCTTCTCTTCTCCTGGCTGAACATCCCCAACTCTCTCAGCCTGGCTTCACAGGAGAGGTGCTCCAGCCTCTGATCGTCTTTGTGGCCTCCTCCGGACTTGTTGCAACAGGTTCACATCCTTCTTGTGTTGCAGGCCCCAGAGCTGGATGCAGCACTCCGGGTGGGGTCTCTATGAGAGCAGAGTAGAGGGGGAGAATCACCTCTTGCAGCCTGCTGGCCACGCTGCTTTTGGTGCAGCTCAGGGTACGGCTGGCTTTCTGGGCTGCAAGCTCACATTGCTGGGCCATGTTGAGCTTCTCATTCACCAATGCCCGCAAGTTGTCCTCCTCTGGGCTGCTCCCAATCCATTCTCCACCCAGCATGTATATGTGCTTGGGATTGCCCGACTTGTGTACAGAACCTTGCACTTGGCCTTGTTGTACTTCATGAGGTTGCTGAGGGTACACTTGATCCCAATGTCCATGTTGCTGACAAAATGTTAAGCAGTGCCAGTCCCACTACCAGCCCCTGAGGAATGCCACCCCTCACTGGTGTCCCCTTGGACATTGAGCCATTGACCACAACCACAGTTCCTTGAGTGTGACCATCCAGCCAGTTTGTTATCCAAGGAGTGGTTCATCCATCAAATACATATTCCATACTCATATGATGCATGCAGGAAAAACAAATCAATAACGTGTTGAAGAGATGTTAGTGATACTGCACTTAATTGTTTAACTAAGGTTGGAAGCTGTTCAATTTTTGACAGTATTTTAGCTGTGACGTGACTTGGGTGTGAACTGCATGGGGCAGGGAGTCTGAAACTGCGAGTATGTAACTGGAGACTAGACCACGAAGGCCACCCTTTTAACCAAAAGAAAACTGACATTCTTCAGCTTTGGATATTTGACTTCTACAAGGAAGGTAGTTTGCTTTTGACTTAGATGTGCTTCTTTCAGTTGATTGGAATTTTCTAACCTGTGTTCCTCTTGACTTTCCACTGTAATTGACCTTCCATCATGTATGATAGCAGGTTTGATTCCTGGAATTTCTGAAGGGTAGCACAGACTTCTGCCTGAGTTGCAGAATTAGCTAACAGCAAGAGAAGACTGTTGTTTTCTGCTGTCCCTTACTAACCCCTTCGTTGTCTGCTTTTAAGGTGGAAGAATATAAATTATAAAAAAAGCAAAAGGCATGGTCCTGGTTCCAGACTTGGTGGGATTCTGGATAAAAAGAGAGAAAGGAGGAGATACATTCCCCACTCCAGCAGTGTCATGTCTAACTTTTCTAGAGTTGGTAGGTGGGCTGGCTCTCCTTTTGCAGTGCTCTCTCTAGCTTCACCTTCACTCTAATTTGGTTAATGTAGGTAGTTTAATTGCTGACAGTCATCCAGCAGAGATTGCCCAGTGGAGATCCTGGTGCTTGTAATTAACAATTCATTGCTCACATCCTTGCAGGACAGTTGTTGATGCTGTTGAAACTTTTGCCTAACAGTTTCTGCTGTCTTGGGGCTTATGAACCTTCTGTGTCTGTTCGGTGGAGGAACAAGTTCTCCTGCCTTCCTCTTGCTGATCTAGGGAGCACAGCTCATGTCACAAAGCTGGTTGATGGGCTCATCCTGGTCACTTTCCTCTTGATGTTCAGGTTTTGACGATGAAGTGGTGCTGAATGTCTCGTAAGACCAACTGCTTGATGTTAACCTTTATTCCAGCAACGTAATCTTCCTGCTGTTTTTTCCTCTGCTGAGTCAGGATGGGAATTATGGGTTGGAGTTGAACCTCCAGCCCTTTGTATTCACTTTGTTGCTTCTACTTGGTACTGGGATTCAGTTTCTTTTCCTACTTCACCTGTTCAGTTTTATCTTATTTGCAGTCATGTGTATGAAGCTCTCTCACAAGTAACTATGTAAAAGATCATTTCAAATTATTTCAAGCTATTTAACACTTCATTTTATTTTGACTTTGCTCATGAAAATGTGACCCACCTGTCCATTAGACTCTGTGCTGGACCTATGGAATTTATTAAAAAAAAAAAGGTTGAAAGAGTAGACTGGAGAGTTAAGTATGTAACTGGTTTTGACGACTTTTTATTTTTCTTTCCCATGCTCACTCCAGTGAGCATATGGCTTTTTTTCTTCCTATGGTGTTACTTCTCAGTGGAAAGATGAGCTGTGGCAAGGGGAGAAGGGAGCATGACTGTGAAAGGGAGCAAGACTGAAGCAACAGCCATTTTTACTGCTATTATGAGATAAATATATTTAGGCTTTCTTGGAACAGGAGAACACTACTGTACCTTAAGCTGAACACTGAGAAGACAGTGGAGACTGAAGGGCTTTTCAGAGGAAAAGCTGATAATTCTCTTTCTTATGATTATTAGAAGCGTTAGTATTCCAGAAAGCCTCTCTATATGATGAAAACGTTAATTCAAACTAATATAACAGATGGTTTTCTTTGCACCAAATCAGCCTGTCATCCTAGAAGAAGCTCACTCCCTTTTTTCCCTTAGTTCCCATAAACCATAATCCTCATTCCCAGAAAAAAATAAAATCCCTACCACTCTCCTATCACTGCTTTGGCAAATGCATTCTGCAGCTTATTGTGAATGTTAACAGAATCAGGCTGTTCCAGACAACAAGATGGAGAGCTAATACCAAAACTGAAAGCCTGACTTCAACCATAGTCGTCTTGGGCGGGGGAAGAATCAGACCTGGCAAGTAGATGCATCCCAGTCAGGCATTATTTTAATCAATAAAATTGTCTTAGGTCTTGTTTTTATGGGGGAAGGGAAGATAGGTTCAGATTGTGCATTAGGCATACAACAAGATGACACTTTTTCTTCTCTACACCCCAGAAAATATGCGTCACATACTTTTGTGGGGTAAAAGAAAATGAAGAACTAGCAAGATGTTTCTTCCTGTGTTGATGGCAATATTTTTGGCTGTGTAATTCATCTGCCATTTCTGTACCAGCTCTTAACTTTGCTTGTCAAGGTACCCTGAATAGAGTTTGTAACACTCAAAACTTGACGTGACAAGGATGTGAATGATTATTTCATGACCTGTACCACATTGGGAAGAAAGGTGGCCTTTAACCAAGTGAGATGATTTGTTTTGTCATTCTATGTGTTCTCAAGTTTAATGATTCTGAGATTTCGCGTGAATAAGAAAAGGGATTTTATATTATTTGTGTCTAAATTGACAATAGTTTATTAGGAAAAAGAGAGATCCTTCTAATCAAAGGTGAAATATTTTACTACCACTTTTGAATTTTTCACCAATTCACACATTTAACTGTTTTCAGAAGCTTTTAGAACAAGTATGTACTCCTAAACATGAGACTGTTGCATCGATTTCACAGGAATAACACATGTGAGCATACATTTCTCACTGAACGTCAATGTAACTGCATATTTTGTACTGTTATGGCTTTTAATTTTATACAATTTTTAATATATGCCTTCTAAGGATAATACTTTCCCTGCATGTATTTGTTTGAATTTTATTTTTAATGTTTGTTGGTTTGGTTCCTTAGCCATGAATCAGCGAATCAGCCAAAGTGCTCCAGTGAAACAGCCACCCCCTCTAGCTCCTCAGAGTCCCCAAGGTGGTGTGATGGGTGGGAGCAGCTCCAATCAGCAACAGCAGATGAGACTTCAGCAGCTACAGATGGAGAAGGAAAGGCTGAGACTGAAGCATCAAGAACTGCTTCGGCAGGTGAGGCCACAGGTTAGACACCTACTTCCACTATTTCTTTTGTATGTTATGTTTTGTTTTGGCTAAGTTGTCATTTCAGTGACTTTTAAAGACCAGTGAATGTACACAAAGCTTTGAGATCTAAAAAGGTTTGAATTTATTCTGTTACTGATAGCAGCTTGGTAGTGAAAGCAATCAGACTTACCAGACTGAAGGATTTTACTTTCCTCCATCATTCCTCTCTCTAACAAAACTCTCAAAGAACAGACTTCTTTACTTCTAGGGTGACATCATGGACTGTTGATCTGATTGGATATTCCTTTTAAGAATATATTTCATATTTATCGAGTACTGAGTCATGCAAAAAGACAAGAGGTTGGTTCCCACAGCTGCTTTAGTTCTCCCTTTTAAGTGGGGGAAAGTCTTTCACTTTTAGAACCTGTTGCAGTCTGTAGCATTTCAAAACACTTTTAAAGTTTACAGAAGATACGTTGAGGAGACTCCTTGTTGCTAGAATCTTCTCTGTTAAACTGTGGAGTGGAGCATGGAACAACTGAATCGCTCGTGCTGTATTTTGAACCTGTGGTTTTCTTATGCTGAAGAATGTCAAGCTTTCTAATTAGGTTGCAAGCTATTTCGGTATTTTTTTACTATATGAATAGAGCTGTAGCAAATGTTAAAGTGTAGGACTGGACATTGTAATCTCTGGATTTTGAATTCGGGCTTGACTTCCTTTTGACTCTGAGCCTTCTGCTTCGACTTTTCCATCTGAGTGTTTTACTACCATCTGTGCTAGATACTTAGGGTAGTCCTTGGTTTTTTGACACTGCCAGAGAAAGCACTAATCTTTTCTTTGAGGAAAACTTTCTAAAATCTTACCCTGTTCCCTTTTCACTTTGGGTGATGGGCCTTGTACCAGGAGAGTATAATACCTTCATGGTCCTCAAAGAGGCTTTTCTCTTTCTTCGTCACCTGCAGTATTCTGTCCTGGAATCTGACTCCCATTATTCCTTTTGTAGTCAAGGCCTGTTTTGTAGGAATCTTCAGCATCTCTTGGTGTAGGATGGGTCATCTTTACAGCCATTACTTTGTGTAGTACTCTAGGTAAGAATACATTGCAAAGGTGGCATCAGGACTTTCTCTCCGCTTAAGCACCTGGGCTTCTGCTGTTCCTGCTTTGCAATTAATCCACCAACATTTTACCCTGTGCTACCATGCTTCTAGGTAGGCATTCTAATTGTCTTCTTGCCTCAGTTGTCATTGAGAACCTGACTAACATTTGACCAGGTTGAAGCCAGTTCCCTTCATGTTGTTCTCCCTGGTTGGTAAGCTTATCTGTCAAATACACATCCGTGGTAAATCTGTGAGTTTTGTTTCACTGTGTTGTGATATTCATAGTTTCTCCCTTATCCTGTCTCATCTGGCCTGTCTTGGGGGCTTGATACTACAAGATGGTGTTTATAAGACAGCCTGCATAGACAAACGATGCAGCTAAAGTAATTTTTATCCATCTTATTTTTACTCTTAGGCATTGCGGAATATCAATCCCAGCACAGCAAATTCTCCAAAACATCAGGTAGGCTCTTAACTGATGTTTCAGCGTAATTAGAAAAATAAAAGCATTAAATTAGGCTAGCAGGGGAACTTGCTACATGAAGGCATTCTAAAAAAGAAAAACAAAAAAAACCCAAGCCAAGCTCTGTCATACATATTTTTGAACCACTTCTCTGGTCACAACCATAACGTTTTTAAGAGTGCTGCATTACCACAACTTTATATCAATACTTAAAAGCAAATGAGGAATTCACTGCACATTTTTTCTGCACTGAAAACAACCTTCTCGTTTAGCATTCTTGAGGATACTGCTGTTCCAATCCTGACGTCATCAAGATGTTTATTTAAAACAAACCTCCCATTATATCTAAGGTAGTAGCTTGTGACTTTCAATGTTCATATGAATGTTCTTATCAGTTTGTTTAAACAGGTACAATCTTAAAGAAGGATATCTGCAATCAATTAATAAAAAGTCACTTGAAATATTTACAATTTTTAAGCGTGTACAGTGTAACAGAATTACTTAATAATTAGACTAACAAAATAATTGCTATGGGGATATAATATGTAATTATTCCACTTTGACATTTAACAGGCTGCTACACAGATACATTTTCTGTATAGGAAACAGCAATTCTGAAAAGCTTCCCAGGCTCAGACCAAAAGAAAATCGGTCACAATGCAAAGCATAATAAACAGTTTAATGTGGATTTTTTTTTAGGCTCTTAAGAAGTTGAATATGGAGTGAATCTCTGAAAGGGTGGTTTTATGGATATATTCAGAGAGCTTCTCACTTGCTATTGCTAACAGTATTCTTCATCTACTGGTTCTTAGGACAATATTTATATTGGCGTGTGTTGTACCTTGTTTTTCTAAGAAAAAACGCTATATGCACTAGGCAAGAAAAACAGAAAAAAAGAAAGTATCCTGTGTTCAGAAGCTATGAGTAGTGGTGTACTATTGCATTCTGAAGAGTACCACAAAATTTGTACATTGCTAGTTCTGTTGAGACGATCATCTTCAAGATAGGAGCATCAGACCTTAGAAACAGTACTGACACCCCAGAAAAAAATACTTTCTTGTTTGTCAGTATCAGTGCAGCTCTAAAAATGAAGCATTGTAATTGAGATGTAATAATTTGATTAATTTAAAGATCATTAACCACCGAATTATCTTGTTGATCAATATTAGTTCCTATTATGGATGAGGAAAAAAAAATCCTTAAGGATGGCTGGTATACAAGGCAATAAACAGAGAAGCACATTTCTCCGCACCAGTTGGAAGCACCTTATCTTCTGCCACAATTAAGTCATTCAGAAGGGATGTTTTTCTTGCTGAACGCCAAAAGTGTATTCTATGTTTTCTTGTATGCCTGCAGCCCTGTCATGTTTGCTCTTCCACAGTATCTTCTTCCTCTTGCCAAGTCAGAAATATGCAGCAAATGGAGAACTTTGGGATCAGTTTCATACTTAATAAGATCAGATTTTTGGAACTTCTTGAAATTCTGGCTTAAAACACTAAAAAGCTGCAAAACCTCAAAGGGACCTTATTAGTAATTCATTAAATTTATACATATAGGTCATGCTGCTTTGTTTGGGATGGGAACTAATGAAAGGCTTTAGGCAAAAATCAGGATTCCAGTTACATTTTAGCTGGCCTTGTACCAGGCTCATCTGTATACACACCCTCCTGGGATCAGTTTTGTTAGTCTGCACTCACTAATCAGTGTTTGAGTGATCTGGTGGACAGGAACGTAAGCAATCATACCAGCTCAGAAGTTCTGTAATAACAGATTATTCATATTGTGTAATGTAAATGTATTTTTGTGTTTTCATGTGTCACTTCAATAATGTAGTGAGCAGCCACATGTGGAAGAAGGTGCTTATAGAAAACTGCTTCTGGAAATTGTTCTCTTAAGTGCTTCCTGAGGCCTTGTGCTATAGAGGCAAATATTGTCTGTCTTCTCCAGTGATGCTGTTATTGAAGTCCCAGTCTGTGCATCCTATCAAGTCATAGTCAACCTAGTGAATCTGTGAAAAATTTGTAGAAAGAACAAGCATTTCTTTGGTCAACTTTTTCTTTTTGACAGATCCTTTCTTTCCTTTGTGAATAAAATTAATGAAGTTCAGAGGAATTACCTGCTTTCGTGATGATAAAGCTGTGCTTGGAGGAAGAGTAATAGCTTGTCTTGCTAAATTTTAGATGTTCTTTTAAGGCATACTGAAAATAAAATCTTCATAGGTTCAGTGCTCTTGATTCTGGGAAGACTAAGTCTATTCTAGAGAGGGATTGTCAGGGTCTTCTATTTGTAAAGAAGTTACACGATACCAGCGTTCTTGAGCTTATCTCTAATTAAATATCTTTTTTATATGGGTTAAAAAAACCTGAGAAGTGTTCCTTAACTTTTTAACTGGATCTCTGAGCTCTTCTTAATCGCAAAATCAAATAGGTTGGAATGGACTGGTGAAAGTCATCTAGTCCAACATCCTGCATCCAGCTCAACCTTCTCTTCCTTCTTGACATTTTGGTCTGTATAATCTGGATGCAGTGTCTTGGTTGTATTGATATCTTTGGTCAGGTTTTTTTGGTACTGAGTGTACTTTGTGTCCTTGCCAGTTTTTAATCTTTCTGCCATGAACTGTAGCATCAGGTAGTGACACCAACACTTGAAGTGTTATGTATGGGAGGCCTTAGCATTTAAATACTGCCTGGAAAGATGAAACAATTGCTTAGTTTCATCTTTTGTAGCAAGTATTTTTGCTTGAATGAAATGTCCAAGTCAAAGGTGTTTGAAGGAAAAATTGTAACTTCTGTATTTACTCTATATAAACAAGAGCTATTGATACATCCAGGAAATTTGAAAATGCCAAACACTGGTCCAGTTACTTGTGCTCATCATCATCATCAATTATCTGTGAACACCTTAAAGATGCCTACCTGTCTTAGTTAAGAGATTGAGTGACTTGACTTGCACTCCATTCCCAGTAGCTCTCCTTCCGTTTCCCTGCAGTTAGCATCTGGCTATCTACAATGTCTCGCCTAAAGTACATGTCAATCAACTTTTGTATGAATCACAAAATTGACTAGATGTTAGGTAATGGATTTAATGCCTCCTAGTATATGATGGAAAGAGATAGAGGCAAATAATGTTGAAATACTGATGGCTGTATTCTAGGATGTTGTGCAGACTACTTTCCTGTGCTAAGACTGAAAGATTTCTGATTTGTCTTCTGCTAATATTAGGGTATTTGCTAGTTCAGCATACTACACAGCCGTTTAAGTGATAGGTTCCTCTATATATGCTTGCTCATTCCATATCTGCTGCTTGTTTCTAGCACTGAGTGGAGATCCCTGTCTGAGAAGCAGGAATTCCTTGCTATTCTGCTCAGTTGTGCTTTCCAACTTAACCTTTCTGTTATCTCTGTGCTGCTTTCATGGTAGTTCTGCATACCTGGTGTGTGCTCTCTGTTCACTGTCTCCATTCTTCTGTCCTTTATATTTTATGAAGTACCTCTCATATTCTCTGTCCTGTTGCCCTGAACTTATATCTTACCAACTTTTGAGTGACATTCTGGAAATTCCCCTACTCAGTGAAGAATCTACAAAGATATATGCCCAGTTGGTCACTGCTTGCTGAATCACTTGGTTTTATTTCAATTTCTTTTTTTTTTTGCATTTCCTCTTACTGCATAAAATATAAGAACTTACAGTAGTTACTGGGTAAAATACTATTTCAGTTCCCTATGAATTTTATTTTTTTTTTTTTTAGTTTATCTTAGTTGGTGTTTAATACCTTTCATCAACTTAGTTGAGAAGATTTCCAGTGTTCCAAGGAAGTATTAATTTCATAGGACACTATTACTACTTTTCAATAAAAGACTTTTTCAGTCACTTTGCATGTACACCAATACAAAGCTCTGTTACTGTCAGATTTGTGACATTTTCTAGAAAGTAAGGAAGGCATCATTAAAAACAAGTACTGTCTGGAATTCTGTACACTTGAACTTCTGTGATGTTGGTGAAGCTGGAAGTTTACTGGGGACTTCAGGTTTGTTTCGTTGGGGTTTTTTTCTTTTCCTAGTAATATGCCTTTGAATAACAAGATATACTTGTATTCAAATCTTAGTGGAAGCAGTAAGCAATAGTTGGTTTAGTTTCTTAGTGAATCCCAGTGTTGTCCCTTGAACCTCTTGTTTCCCATGCCTCTGTGTGTTATCTGAAGCTGACCTAGATTAACAAGATAAATAACTTGTCTTGGTTTCATCAAGGGTGTTTGTGGTGGGGGTGGGGGGGGTGTTGGATTTTTTGGGGTTTTGTTGGTTTGTTTTTTTTTAACAAAGATAAGGTACTGAAGCCAGTCATTTGGTCTTTGAACGTGTCTTTTTTGCCAAGTGAAGATACAACCACTGGTATACAGAAACATTTTTGAAAATTACACTTAAAAGACGCAGGAAGAAAATAACAAGTCACTTGAGCAGATTCATAGCTCTGTTGTGTCCCTTGGTTTTAATTTGCCTTACTGCTTGATATTTGATAGAGAAAATGGCCTGTGATATGTCTTATTCTGAATAGCTGTTATGAAGAGATCCAGGTTTTGGGGAAGGCTAGCTGCGACAGTGAAGAGTCTTTCCAACAAAGTTTTTGTCCCATTTGAAATTTTTGCTTCCAATTGAACTTTTTTTAATCAATTGTCACAAATAGTACCTGAAACTTCTCATTTTAGTGGAAGTAGATATTCTGTCCCTCCTTTCGTTGTTTTACTCACTTGATAGCTCTCTGTACTAGTACTAAGTTTTGCTTTGTCCCTCATGGTTTTAAGTTTTCTGTTAGATGTTTCCTTGCACAATGAACAGAAACCGTTACTGATTTCTTACTGTCCAAAATCAATAACAAAATACTACTGGAGAGCTGTCATGCAGATAAGGGAGCTGAGCACTATGTACGATACTGTAACTTGAATGTTGCAAGTAGGCAGAAATCAATTTTGTATACATTTCTCTCAGTTTTCATTGAACTGTTGGCTTGTTATTGTTAGCTAGAATATTTTACTTCATTTTGTATGCATGTCATTGAACTGTTGATATGTTATTAGCAGGAATATTTTACTTCATTAGGTAACAAACTTGTTATTCACTGGACTACCTTCAAAAACCTTTGCAATTAATGAACAGACTTCTTTAGTCTGTGGCAGCAAATTCAGCATGTAATAACAAATCTTAGCATATTGCCTCTATATAGGCATCTGTTTGTAGGAAAGTGCTTGTATTTTAGATTGCTAAAGGTCAGTTAAGATAATCTGTCAGGTACCTGTGATTTACTCTGCATCAGTTGCACAGACCTTTTTAAGAGAGCACCATGAGCCTTACATGTAAGGCAGCACATTATGCAGTGCCGTGACTTTAGAAATTAATTCAGGAGAAGACTTAACCAGCTGTCGAGAGGCTTCCTAAGCTGGAGCTGAAGGCTGCAGCTGGGGTGTTGTATGGTATTTTTTAAGCAAAATATTTGCTTCTTCATAAAATGACTTCTGACTGAGAGGTCTGGTAGATGTGCTCCGGCACACTAAACTGCAGGAGGTTTAAGACACGAGTCTTAAAAAAAGGAGTCGTCTGCCAGAGATTGCCTTAATAACAAGGCAGAACATGATGTATCTAATGTCATTTTTTCATAATCTAGTAGCTGAAGCACTGGTATGGCTACACCACAAGACAGATCAGACACATGATCTATCAGAAAAATTATTTTTCAGCTAGGTTGGTTTTCTGACCTGTCTTAGTGTATGGCCATAGAAATGCTAGTTCCAGCTGAAGGGAGGGGTAAGAATACGCAGTCAAAGGCTATCTGTAATCACCAGTATAAAGTCACTTTGGAATTGCCCCCGAATTATGACCCATAGTGATTAAGAGATCAAGGCACATATCTTCCTCTGTCCTGGTTAACAAACTCTGCTTCTTCTAAGCACTATTAGATAAAACAGAAAATTTTGTCAAAGCATTGGAAATTTCAGCATGGAGTCAGATGTCCTGTAGAAATTACTGAGATCTTCCCTGGCCGAATTATTATTTAAGTCTTTGGTATTTATGATGAGCAGTACACTAAGGTACTACTTTAAATACTGCCTAGAAAATGCAAGCATTATGGAAAGGGAATCCTGTGTAGCTTTGAGGGTTTGAGGGGGAAGGGCGTGTTGGCTGCCATCAAAATATACAAAATGTGGAATTCAGCTAGTTTTCCTGCAAAAGCAACACTGCTGTTGTTCAGCTGTCTTGGGAACCAAGTGGTTTCTGCAATAGTATAGCTTCATTCCTCATTGAAAACCATAGGTGTAAGTGAAACTTTATTAGTGTGGCTGTAGTTTGTTTCATACTCTGTTGGTTTAAGTGGGGAATGTTGAGCATTGGTAGCTACAAAGTTACACAGTAGGAAAGATACTTGTATTATATGAGTAACGTAAAAATTCAGAAGCTCTGATTCCACTTGCAGCACCTAAGCTTTACAGATCAACAAAGTAGTTTTACTGCTTGCTTGTGAATGTAGATCTTTATAGATAAGTACTATTGTGTGAGTCTATGAAATACCCCGTCTAAAAGTCTGCAGAGTAAATCAGAACTGCGTTTGTTGTCTCTGTCTGGTTTTTATGTCCCTAGTTGCTTCAGGACACGTTTTGTGTCTGAATAGTATTTGCAGCTCACTGCAGTGGATTTCCTGGAGTCACCAGTGCTGATTGCAGTTGCAAAACTTAAATCATAGAAGTACTTCTAAAGCAATTGGTCAGCAGAAGATATGAGGAGTAACAGCTTTTGCTAGAAGCAAACAAAAATTGGTGTAGGGAGGCCATCCAGGTCTGCATGGCTTTCATGATTGCTGGCTCCTGCTGACACAACCCTGCCCTACTGGTGCTCAGAGACACCTCGGCCGGGCAGGCGCAGCAGGAGCCACGGGCAGATAGATATCAAGGGGAGGGTGAAGCAGTGGCACAGCAAAGGACTGCAAAACCAGGCAAGAAGCCAGACTTAATTTACAAATGTGTATTCCAATTTATGCTGCCTTATCTGTACTTGCAATTCTCTGCGTAGCATTGAGTTCGTCACCAAGTGTATACAATACAATTAATTATTACTCTAGCAGTATCACCTCTTAAATTAATTTTGCTGGTTTTCATGATTGCAACACTGAATGATTTATGTTTCCCCCTTACTCTTCACTAATTGCATAACTCCTCATTGCTGAATTCATTTGTCTTCATCTCATCTGTCCATGTGTTTTCCTTGTTTCTTTTGCACATAGCTGTAACTTTGTGGCCTCAAACAAGAACTTAAATACTTCAGTCTGAAGAAATACTGGTGCTGTAAGTCTGCCTATAGGTGTTGTGCTCTTTTCTTTCCCTTAGCAGTTCTCTCCCATTCTAGTAAAGCTTGCGGATAAAAATTTGATAGTTGAACAGTATTTGGGGTAGAAATGTTACAACTGGCCCTTGTAAAGTAAATTTACCAAAAAATCCCCAATTATAAGAATATACCAGTTCAAGTTGAGTGACATATTATATGTTTAATACAGTAAGAACATGATACGAGTTGCACAAGGGAGTCTTTTGCCTTTCCTCAAAAACACCGTGAAGATAAATATAAAAATGCTCTGAAAAGAGTAACTTCATAAAGTTAATTTGATCATGGTGTGAATGACCTGGAACTTCATGTAAAACTTAATCTGTATGTAATTATGGGGGAAAAAAAAAGAATAAGGCCAGCCAGATAAATTAACACAATGCTGACCTTATTTTTAAAATTACTTTGCTTAAGGAGATGACAGATCATTTTGGTCTTTAGGTAATAACCAAAATTCAGCTTTTGTGTTAACAATAGGAATGCTAAGCTTTTATTTTCCCAGAGGTACTTAGTAAGTTTGACATACTTATAAAAGTAGGATGAGATCAAGTTATAGAAATCTAAGCCAGGAGTTTGTCATGGTTTTATTTTTCCTCCAGACTTTAAATACTTCTAATAAAAGATAAATTTTAAAGCATGAACTAAAAGCCTAGAGTTCAGATTGCTCTGTTTGGAGCTGGGAAAGGCTTGTACAGTCCCATACATTTTTTTTTAAGTGCAGGAAACGCATAACTTTTTTTCTTGAAAATCAATTTTGTAAGGAAGAAGAAATGAAAAGACCATTCTCCAAGCAATACAACTTTAGCTTCTGTTACATGCATTTTTAATGAAAAATAGTCGTAATACACTCTTTAGGGCTTGTAAAAACTTCGCTTATCTCACAGAATGTTTAAAAATTGCTCTATTTGTTTCTCAGTAGCTTGTCTTTTTTGGTAAATCCTTTCTCTTTTAGACTCTCAAATGGACATAAATTTATTACTTGAATGAGTAATGGAATAAAATTCTTTTGAGGGGGAAGTGCTGTAGGTGTGCCTCCTGAATAAGTAGTGGTAATGCTACTTACAAATAGTTAAAAATAGTTGTCGTTTTGTACTTTCAGCAATGTTGTTATTAAAACAAGGATAAAAGTAGCACTATTAAGTAGTAATATTAAAAAGGCTTACTTCACTACATTGTACGTGCCAAAGAAGAGGCAAAATACTGTTCTCTCTCCAGATTTAACATCTCTCTTCATTGCGCCTTCAGTGAAATGTGATTTTTTTTCTTTTTTGGCTAGCTAGTATCTGAACTACATTTGTTTACCATACTATTTAAGTTCATATATTGATGAAACATCAATCTCTGCTACCCTGTAAGGATTTAGAAAATAAAGAAGGTAACTTCCTCATTTTTCCAAATTGCTTATTTGTTTGTACTGACTTTTTTTCTTAAGGCACAGAAGAGAAATTTGTGGGGTTTTTTCTTTCCTGGTTTCAGTAGCTCTTGAAAAGGGGACCTGTATGGATATCTCGTGTCTCTTTCTCTTGTTTTTTTAACTATTGCATCAGGAGTCATTGCTGATTGGAAAGAGCAGGCCTACCACACAATGACATACAATGTCACTTCAGTGCGTTATATACAGAAAGGACTCCGTGTTGGTTTTATTTTGTCATCACTCTTTGGGGCGCTGATGTGTGATTAAGCTTCTTCCTCAAGCTGCTGGCACTTTTGGCCCCTTTTCTTCAGCCTAGTCAGGGACTGTAGCCCAAGGAAATAAAAATGCAATGCACAGATCAGAGCAAGAAGGAAGGGAAAAAGACAGAGCATTCTTGCTGTGGCCAGCTAGTTGTAGGTATGTAAGAGCAGAGCGCTCACTGATGGACAGCTCTGCTGTCAGGGTGGAGAAGAAAGATGTGCTGTATTCCAGGTAAAAGTTTCTAGAAGCAGTGGTGCAAAATAGAAGTTATTTTATTTTTTTTATATTTTTTTTATTTTCCCTTCCTCCTTTTTCATTGGACTAATAGCAAGATAGAATCAGTTAAAAGTAGCTACATCACATGAAGGCAGTTTCTCAGAGAAGGGAAGTCGCAGGTGACATTTGGAGGAATTCTGGTCTCCAGAGGAGGGGTATAAAGGTTATGAGGTGAGCAAGCAGTTCTTGAGCCATGTCTGGGATGGCTGCTCTTAAGACTTTCTACCTTCTCCAGATCACCATTTGGGAAGCATTCCAGGAACAAAAACTTTTTTTTATTTTTTCTTCTTTTTTTTTTTTTTCCCTTAAATGGATTGAGTCCACCTGTATATCAGCCACCTTGTATCAAGGCTGATGTGGCTAATAAAAGTTTGTAAACTTAGCTATGAAGTAAGACCTCATTATATAGTCTTTGCACTTGTTTTATTACATAAGCAAATGATAATCATATGGATAAGCAGCCTATAGAAATGATCAAAGGTGCCTACCATCCTGTGATCTGTAAATGGGGAGTAGTATTATTACGATTTATTAGAGCAGTGGCCAAGTAAGTGATAGTGAGCAGAGAAGTGGATTTACTTGGAGTAGGCAATTGGGTGTGATAAACACAAAAACCAGTGGCATGTTTGTACACTTTCTGCAAAGGTCTGATCAACGGGAGTGAGAAAACCTTCTAGTATAAGACATGAAAACTGGTATTAAAGGAACGTGTTATGTAGAGTAATAGTCCACAGGAATGGGGGTGAAGCATATGTAGATTAGAAAAGGAAAAAACAGGTGGTAGGGAAGCATTCAACATTTGGCACAATCTGCTGGAAAATAACCTTGGGATTTTTTGAAAAGAAATCACTTTGAAGAAGAATTGGAGAAAGATTATGTTGTATCTTAGAAGTCTACAGTAATCCTTAGGCTAATAATTGAGAATGGATGAAGACCTCTCATTTTACAGGTGAGAAATACTGAGTATTGTCAATGCTGACAAGATTGCTTTTGCCTGAGATTAGCTTCCCAGACACAGCCTGGAAATCACATACTACTAATAATGGTAACAAGATAGTCAATAGATTTATTTAGCAGTCTCTAAATGAAGAAAGCACAGGCTTGGTGAACCATTAATGATGTTTTAGGAGGGTTGCTTGAAGAAAATTATTGTATTTTTCACATGCGTAACTCATGAATTACCTGTTTAAAAAGGGAGAGGGAGGACACAGGAAATTACATAAGATTCTGCTTATATCCACCCACCTTTAAATTTGTGTATTTTATGTTAAAACTTATTTTCATTAATTAGTAATTATAAGCTTTATGGATGGATTGATCCAAGCTGGTGCAGTCAGATGCGTAAAATATCTATGTAATCTAGGTTTGTAACTTCAGAAGTCCAATTACTAAGAAGTTGTTAGGGATTGGAAGAGCTTTTAAGATTTACATGTGGGACAAATCATTGATTTGGTCAATCAGAAATTTCAAAATGTATGCCTCAAACATGAGGAGTAAATGGGAACTTGTAGGTAAAGGCTTTAAATTTTGCTGAATGAAACAAGCAAGGTAAAAAGGAAACCAGGGACTAAATCAGAAATTAAAATAAAGGGGAAAAAGATACAGACATATCATAGGGGTCAGACAGTGTTAACAGTTCCTTTCTGATCTTAAGAATAGGCTTAGCAAAAGGATATTGCAGTGAACTAGGAAAGATTTATGTAAATATACAGATACTTATATCCATAAATACATTTATAGTGAAGTCTCCAATACTGGGCTTGACTGGTGGAACTTGCATTATCATTGAAGTTGGTAAAAATTCTCACTTTGTCTTTAGAAACTTCATTTCATTGTAACTGGAAACAGTATAAGCATCAATTACCTGTAATGTCATGTGTTCATGTATCTGAAAAGTGCACTCAGATGCCTAACATGATCTTTCTTTCTCTCCCTCCCCCTGTTCTAGGAATTGGCTCTCCGTAGCCAGCTTCCAACAATGGAACAAGACAGTGGATCTCAAAATCCCGTGTCATCTCCTGGAATGTCACAGGAACTAAGAACAATGACTACAAATAGTTCTGATCCTTTTCTCAACAGGTTTGTAGGAGTAGCTACTAGAGGGGAAAAAAATTGATTTAGAATTCTGTTTGGTACATGTAATAGTTTATTTTGAACATCTGTCTGTGCCAAAAGCCACAGCTGTAAATGAATCTTTCCTTAAATGGCAAGTCTAGTAAAAGTTGAGGATTAAAAGCTGTCTCCTGTGGGAGGAAGTAGTCTGTTCAGACTTGCAGGAAAGTTTTTTATTCAAAGTCATAACATGTTTGCCTCTGCATAATCTGTTGACTAGCAGTCATTTCAAATTACTGACTCAGAAGGATTTGTGAATAGCTTGCTGTGAGATCAAATGAACTGTGAGGCACATTTTAGGACTACACCTTGAGGTTCATTTTAAGGTTTCTCCGTTCACTCCTCCCCTCCACTTCAGGTATTTAATTTAGCAGTATTTTTACTCTTAATGTTAAATCTGCAAATAGTGGCATGTTTCATGTTAAATGCTGTATTATTTCGAAGTGGGTCTTTTAATTAAAAGATCTATAATTTTACAGCACAGACTAGTCTTTTTCACGTAACTCTTTCCTTAACCCCTCTGAGTTGGAGTTTGTTTTGGCGGAAATACTATTCTAATTGCATCTTGCAGATGCTTTGTGCTAATGATTACAACTTGGGAGAAACTGCTGCAGCTTAAGATAATGCTGTATATTTTGCTTAGCGTGCTGGAAAGAAAAGATGAAAATTGTAAAACAGTCAAATCTCCAAGCCACAAAGACATTTATTAATGCAGTAAAACTCTACAAACACTTCAGCAGTATCAAGTAGTTGATCTGAAATTGGAGTAGTTAATTTTGCAGTTCTCCATTGTACTATATTTTGTCAGTATTCTGAACTGATATCAATTCAGTATCCCCTACCGTAAAAAAGGAAAAAAATACGTATTCTGTCAGAGTTCATCACTACGTTTCTGCATTACCTTGTAATATTAGCCTAACTTTAAGATGCTTATTGTAAGTGCTTATGAAGTATAACAACATGCTTGTCCTTCTCTTTAATGGTACATTATTATACTCATGGAAAACTCCATAAAATTTTATCTTGATTCTTTCAATTTAAGTCTTAACTTCTATGGCTTTTGCTACTAATACAGTTTCAAACCTACTCATCAGGTAAGAAATCCACATCATGTTAGAACTGGCCTGAATTTGGAATAGGGCAAGTTTAAATACCTGTTGTAATTTTAGATACTGAAAACTTCCTTGTTCAAATGTTCAAATCCTTGCAAACCTTTGCTGCAACTATAAATCTCATCCCATATTCTTTTAAATAACTTAAAGTTGTTAATACACACGCTTAAGTTCTTCATCCCTGAAGAGGTAGTGTCATTGTACGTAACTTTTCCAGTTAAATGATGTTACATCACCTTAGCTTGTTTGTTTCATTTTCTGCCTTTTCCAGAAGACTTATCCGTCATTTCATATACTCTGTCCTCACTCTAATTCTTAAAATTGGTAAAGTTCAGTGGAGATCATGCAAGAACATAACCTCCATCTTGCCAGTGGAATCTGTTGTCATGCATATAGTTTAGGTTATGTAAAACATAAAAAGTATCTTGCTCTTAAGCTTTTTCTCCTACTGCATGAAGTATTGTCCGTGCTAGTGTTGTGTGTGTGCTACTGTGAAAGCAGGTAAAAACCTTCTATCTCAAGGTACACAGTGCTTTGTATATATTGGAGAAAAACAAGTTTAGGAAAAAAAAAAAAAAAGGCCTTGCACATGGAGAAGAAAGTAGTGGTATTTTGTTATGAAACTCATAAGGAAGTAAGCAGTATTTTCAAGTTTTTGGTAAGCCTTTCAGGAAGACTTACCTTCTACACAGATCCTATTAAAAAACTTCATTTTTTGTTAGAGGGAGGGATTGTCCTCCACTGAATTCATTCTGGATTCTGATGTGAGCCTTAACTGTGCTGGCCTGTCCCAAGGAATAAAAAGGACAAAGAATCTTAAAACTGACCTGCTCTCCAATGAGAAACCTCTATAGGCAGATGATGGCCTTGATGATACTAGCTTGAATTTTTGGGAGGCTGTTGCCATCATACGTTGAGCCCAGGTATATTTGGAAATTTATTCTGAAATTATGTAGAATTGTCACATCTTTGAAACCTGTTTTCTGATGTGAAAGAAATGCATCTTCAGGTTTCAAATGGCCATGGCAGTGGACTGATGCAGTTTATTCATTGTGAGTCTACACACATGAAATACAAAATGATGGATCTTTTCTATTAATTAGAAAGAGGAAAAAAAGCTAGAAAGGGCAAATTGATTGGTTTTGGCAGATTGATAATTGCCAAGGACTATTTACTGTAAAATGCAAAAAGATACTACTTGCCTAGTTGCAAATATGTTTAATGGGGAGGGTTTTTTGTAGCCCTTAACCTCACATAAAATACTGGAAGTCTGTACCTGACCTGAGCTCAGAGTATCTTAATTTGCATTTTGGTCTGAGCATTGTCCCCTTCTAAGTAATTTTAGGTACATCACCACACTTAATTCTGGCATATGGGTTGGGTAAGGGAAGGGGATTTTTAAAAAGGGCTTTTGTGGATATGCATTGCTATCTCTGAATTAGATACAGTAGTCCAATAGTTTTGCCCTAAAGATCTCCTTGATGTCCCTTATGTTTAAGTTCAGACTTAGAGAAATGCTTCTTCCTATCTTTATAGGGTATATATAAAGTTCCTGGTGAGGCAGTCCTCCTGTCTTTAGGTAGGAGGTACCAAAGTTGGCTATCCAGAGTTCAGGTAGCTGGAAATTTTCCACTGCCTACATAATCAGAACATCCAAAAAATCTCAGAAAATAATTGCTACATTGGAGCAATTTGAGAAAATGTACAGTAGTGTTTTCATTTACATAATCAATCTTGTACCTGCTGTCTTCAGTACTTACTGTCATTAGTGGTATGTTTTGTTTTTTGAATGGGACATCCAGCAGTGCAGAATTTATTAGACTATTTCACCTTTTGATCTGTCATTTTGTATATGTTTTTGTCTATTGGATTTATATTGGTAGTGATGGTAATTCTCTGTTTAACTTCTAAACTGGGATTTCTGTTTTTGTATACACATACTTTAAGAAGTATTAGTTGAAGAAGCATCCACTCTATTTTGGGTAATGCAGTTTAGCTGCATGCAGTAATTTTGGGTGCTGTGAGTACTAAATGAACTATCCTTGTTGAAGAAAATGGAAATGTGTGTTAAGGAGTGATTTGAAGAGACAGGCTGAACATTCCGAGTGTGAGAGCACCAGCCAAAAAGCCTTCTCAACCAGAGTGGCATAGTTCAGCATAGTCTCAGTTCTGTTTTTAGTATTTTGTCCCACAAAGTAAACCAGCATTTTTTTCCACAGAAGTTTTAAATAGCTTAATTATTAGGATTGTTATCAAATGTGTGGTGATACTATTTTTAAATCAATCTAAACGCCAAGAAATATTTATGATTTAACTATAAGGAAATGTTGAGTTTCTTTCTTGTATGCAAAGGTGTCTTTGTGAAATCTAATATATATATATATTCATGGCTGATGGCATTCTGCTTGCATCTGATGTTGTCTAGCTGTTTAACCATCATCTGTTTGGTCCTTCATACTTGACAAAAAGGCGTAAGTTGTGTATTTCATGAGCACATTATGAGAAGGATCAGTATGTCTTCAAATGCTAATTTTAACAGTAAGGCAGGCTGATATTACTTAGTATTCAAGCTGGAAAATCAGTAAAGATTCTCAGTGAATGCTACCACAACCTGAAGAAATACAAATTTTGAAAGTATTTTGAGGCTTGGCTGTTAGGAGATGCAAGGGGAGGGAAGTGATGGTGTATTTCTACAGCTGCTTATGCCAGCCACAGTTCTTGCCAGAAACCTGCTCCTGCTTGGGCTCTCCATGGACCGCAGCTTGCCTCAGGGCATGTCTACCTGCTGCACGGGGTGCTCCACAGGCTGCAGGGTGGCTCTCTGCTTCACCACGGTCCTCCATGGGCTGCAGGGAAACAACCTGCACCACCATGATCTTCTCCATGGGCAGCAGGAGAATCACTGCTCTGGCGCCTGGAGCACCTCCTCCCCCTCCTTCTGCACTGACCTTGACGTTTGCAGGGCTGTTTGTCTCACATTTTCTCAGTCCTTTCTCCCAGCTGCTGCACAGTGGGTTTTTACCCTTTCTTAAATACATTATGACAAGGGTACTGCCACTGTCACTGATGGGCTGAGCTTTGGGCAGCAGCGGGACCATTTTAGAGCCAGCTGGGACCACCTGTGTCTGACATGGGGTCAGCTCTTGGTGTCTTCTCACGGAGGCCATCCCTGCAGCCCTGCTGCTACGAAAACTTTGCTATGTAAACTCAAGAGACTGGCCTACTTCCCCCATCCCAGCCCATATTTCCCACTGCAGCTTTCTTGAGCTTGTTCGCTCCAGTAGCGGTAAGATAGCAAATGCATGTCAGGCCCCATGCCATCACTTTTTTGTTAACTGTTCTGTCAACGAGATCGTTCTAAACCAGGGTTTGTTTACAGGATGGCTTCTGTACCAGTATTTGATTTATATTAGGGCGCTCTCTTGCCATGACGTGTGACTGAACTAGTAGTAATGCAACAGTGGGAAGCAATTGAATCACTAAAGGAGTTCCAGCTATAGCTCCTATTTATAACAGCAGGGACCTAAAAATACACTTCAGTGGTTGATAAAACATGGGGACATTAGTAGCTAGATATTTTTTTTTTTTTATCCTTCTAGAAGTGTGAAAGGGTACGCCATTATTATTTTTATAATCATTAGGGACTCTCTCTGATATCCTTCCAATAGTTTTTAGCTGTGGGTGAGTGTGAAAAGTTTAACGCTATGCAGAACACAGGTAGGCAGTTTTTAAAAGCTGCTTAAGTATGCTCTCATCAAGTTAAATTGAATCTAAATAATGCGGTTTTAAGGGCTGCATAAAATAAATCCCAGGTGTCTCTCACAGACAAAGGCTTCAGGTTTTGATTAGAATAGAGCATTTCTTGTGACAGTGATGGTTTTCATAGCCCTTGAATTAGTTAAAAAAAAAAAAAGCATTTATTTTAATTTCTTCGTTACTGTATCCTCATTTTTTTTGCTCTCTTTCTTCTGTTACAGTGGAACATATCACTCCAGAGATGAAAGCACAGATAGCGGACTTAGTATGAGCAGTTACAGTGTACCCAGAACCCCCGATGACTTCCTGAACAGTGTTGATGAGATGGATACAGGTCTGTGTTTGTGTACATCCTTAGTGCATGTTTTCCAAATATACTGTGTCCATTCCCAATGAAAAAAAGCAACTCTGAGACACTGTGATACTTTTCACATTGTTTTTCTACCACCTTCTATTTCTGTAGCACAAATATTATGGTTAGATTTGTGAAAAACATAATCGGCTCTGTTGGGAGGATGGGGGATGGCTCACCATATGCTCAACATATCACTCCTCTTGTTATATGGAATTTGAGTGTCCGTTTGCTTTTTTAAGTAATACTGTTTGTTCAGAGCTAAGTGTAGTACCTCATCCAGTGTTGCTACTACACCAAATATTGCTAATACTAATCTCTAAAACAATATTTGACTTTTTCCTTTAAGTGTACAAATTAAAACATGCTAAATGACATCAAAGATCTGTAGAGATTTGGGTCAGTAGGTGGAAAGATTGAAACAAGGCATGTTCTTTATACAGCTGCACGCAGTCAAGTTGTCTTTTGTTTTTGTGATGTATTTCTATAAATCATTTTGCTTGTATGATGCAAGACATACAGGATTAACCTTTAAACCAGTTATCCTGATAAACTGTGTGTTCGGTACTTCCAGTATATTTAATATCCATCTTGCTTTGTGTTATAACTAGGTGACAGTATCAGCCAAAGTAACATCCCATCCCATCAGAACCGTTTCCCAGACTACCTTGAAGCCATTCCAGGGACAAATGTGGACCTTGGGACACTGGAAGGAGATGGGATGAATATAGAAGGAGAAGAACTGATGCCAAGTCTGCAAGAGGCTTTGAGCTCTGACATCCTTAATGACATGGAATCTGTCTTGGCAGCCACAAAGCTAGATAAAGAGAGTTTTCTTACTTGGTTATAGGGGCCTCAGGGAGACTGAATTCTAAATCTGTGAAGGATCTAAGGAGATTAGGACATCTGTATCTGAAGCTCAGAACAAGCCAGGGTGGCACACTTTGGCTTGTGTTCAGAAAAAGTAGATGAACAAATATTCAACAAGATTCTTTCGTTTTGCTCTTCCTTGTCCATCGCTGCTGTTATATATTGCTGACTTTTTTCCACAGTTGACTCTGGAGAACAGACATCTTCTTGATCTTTTTCTATTGCTGTTGCAACTACTGTTCAAGGGGGGTGGGGAGGGATGATGAGCCTATTTGGATGACGAATGCCATTCCTTTTGTCCTAGTGTGCTCTTGCATATCATTTTATCTAAGTACTCAGATATTATGAGAGTTAATTTCTGCATGTCACTGCTTGTAGTTTGCTCAGCTAGTTGTCTTCTGCTGCCTGTGGCAAGTGGTAAAACATGACATACTGGGGTGACAAGCCAAAAATGATGTATCTGGTCAAAAGAAGTTAATACTGATTTGGAGATATGACTTAAAGGAGGGCTGAAGACTGTTTGGCATTAAGTGTTTCTACTAGTAGCTCTTTTATTAGTCACAAAGTGCTCTTGTTCATATTTTATGTTAGAGTAAATCATGAGTCATTTTACATAGAAGCATATATGAACTTTGATTGTTGCCACATATCCTAGCCTAACTTTTGTTTGTCAAAAATAGTTTGATTATTTTTGTTAGTTGGTTTAACTATAGCTGTAGGATGGGAAGTAATTATAGGTGTTCTTTTTTTTTTAAAGAGTGAAATCTAAGGGTTTTTTTCTGATTTCACATAGTCTTATTTAAATCTGAATTGTCTGCTTTTTTATACTTAAAACATGCATTGTAGCCTGATAAGCTAGTGAGTACATAAACCAGTATGTTTTGCCTGTAACTTTTTTATGTTTTTAAAGGCTAGCTTTGAATGTAATCATTAGAATTCATGACCAGTGGCTTATTTTTCATGTTTATTTGCAAGAATTTGAATTAGAATCTGATTGCAGCAATGTAAAAGTTAGAATCCTAAGTGTTGTATGTACAATTTTTGAATGCATTTTAAAGTAGCAGAAACCATTTTAAAATGACAGATGCATTTAATCTCTCTTCTGATTTTCAGTTTTGATATCTAAGCGAGTTTAGATTTTAAAATCCTTAATGGAAAAAAACTTCATGAAAAGTTTTTTTCAAGTTAACATGGAAAAAGTCTGAACTATTAATATCACTCTAAGTTGCAATGAAAAGGCTAGAACACCAAAAAAAAAAAATCCTCCAGAACAACTCCTACGTGTAAGTTATCAAATTCTGTTTGGTGAAAAATAAGCCCTGGACACTATATGTAGAAGAATGTAAAGATACGTGTTAGATGGTGACATGAGCAGGTAATGAAGTGTATATTAGTAGTAGAGCTTAGCATGGGGTAGAGGTGAATATGAATTATCTTTATTTTAACAGGAAAAGATGTATCACTAAGTTGTCTGCAGGAGTTGACATAGTTTCCAAAGAGTATTTTTAAATGAACAAAATGAGCATGAATCAAACTTTGAGTATAAGCTATGAAGTTTTGTGGGGCTTTTGTTTTTTTCTGATGAAAAATAGTGTCACCAGGTAACACCTCTGTAATTAAGGGCCTGTCACCATTCTCAACGTGAGCCTTTATTTCAAAGGGTGTATAACATGACTATAATGATACTGTAAGCGTGAAACTTGGTTTTGAAAAAAATCTCAGCTAGCAGGGAATTCTCCTGGGGAGAGATTTTTTGGGGTTTTTTTTGTTTTGTGTTTTTTTTAAAAGACATTGGTTGGTTATTCAACTTAGGAACGAATCAGCAAAACAAAGCGAAAAAACCCTGTATTATTATCATTTGGATATTTTTATGCTTCAGAAATAGTTCTGGTTTAGGATAATGTAAAGAATGAAAACTGAACCAAGTCTCATTTTAAAAACTGAAGCAGCAGAGGCAGAGATTTGAAATTAGCCACTGTAAATGTACACTTACTACTTTATGTAAGGATATTAGTGTTTGAATTACACAGAATTGTTTGTGGCTTGTTACGGGATAGAGCCAGGTTTTAAAGTACCAATTTTTAAAACACCATTGGTTTAAAACCAATTTTTAACAATGACAATATTCTGCTACACCAATAATTCAGTGATTAATAGGCCACTTTTATTGTGCAATGACACAGTAGCTCCTAAAACAGTATATTGTGTCCAAGATAGGGATTTTAGTAGCATTTTTACAATTTCATTATCGACTTCTCTCTTCTTCCCTTCAGGAAAAAAAGACACTAAGTTGTTATAACTTGAATGGTCTGACATAAAACCACAACAGCAAGGAAATTCAGAGTTGATTCCATTTCAGTTGTCTTCCACAGTTGTATCCAGGTATAATAGCACATACAATGCACTGAGTGCAAACTCCTGACATGCTGTACCTTGCTACAACAGGGATGAGTACAGACCAGATTTTCTTTCCTTGCTTTTGTGTGTTTGTCACAGCTTTAATGTTTGAATGTTTTCTTCTCATTGTAGAAACACTAAATGGCTTATACTGTATTTGGGTAGCACTGCTTAGGATAGATACTGACAAACTGGGAATCCTTGAACTGTTCTAACATTAATTATGTTTTGTGATACTTATTTTAATTGATTTTAATACATTTCCGTTCTCTCATTTATTAGGAAACATACCATAGAGATGCTGTACTGTTGGCAATCAAAAGTTAATTTGGAATTTTTTTTTTTAATTCTGCAATTGCCTTGTTTGATGAAGTGGTTAAAATTGTTTGAAATGCAAAAGTGTTTTGGGTAGTATTTTATACTGATGTATATATTGAAACAGAAATCATTGTAATAATTGTAATAGCTTTTAGTTATAAATACACTATATGCAGACAGATGGGGCTGTACAGTACTGTGCTGCTCAACACCTGGGCAGGGCTACTGCCTGGGAACAGGTTGCAATGTCAGTAAACCATATGGATCAAATATTGTACCATTCAGTGTTGGCGCTCACCAATGCAAAAGAAGAAGAGGCAATTTCAACATGATTAACACTACATAGCTTTCACACATCTGGTAAATTAGTACTAGAGTGACCTTTTCACTTACAAGCATGTTTTTTATACAAATTAACAGGTGTGCCTGTGTAAAATAATTTGTTTTCTGTATCCTGGAAAAAATACTCTCCACATTTAGAATGTTGTATGTTAGAGAACTCTTAAATGCACCCTTGTCAAAATTATATATATTAGTTACCAATGTTACTTTTAGATACAAGCATGACTGTAAGTTAGGTACTTAAGTACATTCTGTTACATTATTTTTCTTTATGTAATACTTTTTCAGTTGTTTTATTTGGTATAAATATATACTTTGTGCTTAAACATCTTTGTTTGTTTTTAACATTCAGTAGTATGTAAAGATACTGATTTCCCTCAGTAAGATGGATGCATTGAATTGTTGGAATTCCTATTGTAGTATGTCTGTTCTCATCCCGCTCGTCACTGCTTTTGTAGTCATGAACTCCAGTCCTGCAAACATTCTGTGCAAGCTCACCTAAGAGACGGAGTCCCACTGAAGTCAGTGAAGGTTTAACATTAAAATATACATCTCTGCGTGATTGCAATAATGAAGAGACAGTGACTCTCGTGAGCCTCGTACAGTTTGTGTAAAACAATACTTCCATTGCATATGGCACTATAGTGAGAGCTGGTAACAACATCTGTTATCTACTATAAGAAAGCATCCACTTTTTGCAGATATGCTGGCAATGTTCAGGATTTTCCCACGTAGCAGATACATTTTTGGCTAACTCTACGTTTATACAATAATTTGTGGCAGACTATCAATAAAGACACACTATTTTCATTTCCAAGTTTTGACTTATGAATTGTGAAATATGTATTGACATACCTTGAAAGTGTCTGAAGATTTTTAGTTTAAAAAAATCTTCACAGGATTCATTAATTCTGACCTCCTGTAAAACAGTAATTCTGAAAGGTGTCTTTTTAGTGTAATGCAGTTTGTGATGGCTGACATCATGCACTGTTTGCATTTTAACAGTTCCAGAGTTACTACTATTCAGCGCTGAAATGCCTCAACGCTGTGAAATTCAGTGCAGTTGTGTGCTTTCTTAGTTAAAGGTCCAGGGCTGGGTGCTACTATCAGTTTGTCTTTTACTTGTGAGTTCGTAGCTACGTTTATTCACTCGGATCCTTTGAATTTAAACCTAACACCACACCTTGCACCTGGGAGTAGAAAGCCCGTGCCAGGGCATGACAAGGCACCGATTTAACTTGCTGATATCACTCGCATATATGAGGTGGTGACATACTGCAGTAGCTGAAGTATGAGTGACCTTCTGAGGCAGCCCTAAATAGACTGTATTGCAGGAAAGCAGGATATCTGGTCCAGGTGTTCCAGGCTCGCTTGGCAATTCTTTCTGAAATATTTTCAGCACTTACTGAAACAAATACTTTTTATTTTTAATTAACAAGCCAGAAACAGTATGCTTCCAAGGAAGCTTTGGGTCTTCTCTATGCCAATGTACAACTTCCCAGCAAAAAAAGTGTTTTTCACCTAGGATCATTAACAAAATAATTGTTTGAGATCAGGCTATGATCAGTCTAGCACCTCCTGTTTTGGAAGTTCATTTGGAGATAAAGTGGGCCCTCTTTTATTGGCAGTATCAGCATCCATAGTTTATATCTTCCTTCTGAAGAGTAAAGGTGTGCTTCTTGCCCCTTGGCATCACCACTTATTGCTGACAATAGTTACCACCCCCTCTAAGTCTGTGTGTCATCAAGATAGGAGGATGTCTGTACAGCATGAGAAATCTTGGTTGACATGAAATGGTAAACCCAGCACTAACTGAAGAACCAAATCGTGTTTAGAGTATGGGTTAGAGATTTGTACCAACTACCGTATCCAGTATTTAACGTCTCTTAAACAAAAAAGCCAGTATGTTTTTCCTTCAAAGGAAAAAGATCAAGAAAGCATGTTGAATAAGGAATGTGTAAATACAGTACATCTGACAAAGCTGCCTAATAGATTTTTTTAGGGTTTTTTTTTTTTTTTTTTTTGTGGAAAACTCATGATTTGTACTTTTCCTGACATACTCCTCTCTCTAATGCAGAGGTTGTAATAGTGAATGCTGCAGATGTAGGCTGTAACTGGCGGGTATTATTCTCTCTATATGGCAGTGAAGCTGGCCACTCTGACTATAGTATTTTCTATATTACACTGGCTTGTATTAGAACATGAGAGGCAAAGTAATTTTATTGGATTTTCCTGTCTTTTATTAGGAAGTGATTTATTTTTTTTTTTTATTAAAGGGGGGAGGTAGTCAGGAGCAGCCCAAGAGGCTTTTTCTTTGATGTTAATGTGACAACAAAATAGAGCTCCATAAAAATGGTGTCTCACCTGAAATGCCCTTTCTCCTCCCATATATGTTATTTCTGAGCAGCTCTTCCATGTTTTAAATTATTGTATTCACCATCTGTGAGTTTTGCTTGCCTAATACCTAAAGGCTGGGACGGCAGCGCCAGATGCTGCCCACCCCCACGGAGAGCAGGCTTCCTGCTCTCTGGAATTCAGATGTCATCCTGTCTAAGGTCTGTCGTGTAATGCAGAAATCACAGTCTGACTCCAAACGTGCTGCCTAACTACTGTGACAGGATGGTGATTGGCAAGCTTGATTTTTTTGAACCTTTCCTGTTCAGCTTTCCTCTTTCATTGCTGGGATTTCTGCAGCCAGCTGCCAGCACAGGGGCACAGGGTCCCCTGGCCAGTGCCACCACCAGCTGGAGGACTCCTCACCAGCACTTCAACCTGATGTTAATGGTGAGATTTTTTTTTACCAGCTGACAGGTTTATTCAGTCTGTCACTCACAGTTCCATTGTTAGGCGTGCAAACACGTTGGTCTCGGCTCTCTTGACTGACAAGTGACCCTTTTCAGACCTCGCCAAGCGGCACATCCCTTTCATACCCATCATCCACTGCCGAAAAGTGTGACCCAGAGGCCTTTAGGAGGTTCAGCTGTAATTCTAGACTTCCAAGTTTACAGTTGAAACAAGATACTGTTTATGTATGCGTATGGAAAAAGTCCCAGACCCACACTTTAAGAAATGTCATGATTTAGGTGGTGACACCTCACAGCAAATGGCAGCAACCGTGAGTTGCCTTCTGGTTAGACCAGTGGCCCTCAGCCTGTGTGGTCTGTGGTCTGCAAGGGGCTGTGGGTGTCTCTTTAGCCCAAGAGGTTGCTGGCGGGAGCAAAGCCTGTGTGGGAGCCTTACACTTGCTGTACAGGAGAGATTCGGAGTGCTGCTGAGAAGTTTCAGAGCCTACAGAAGGTGATGACGCTGGACTTGTTAAAGCTCCCCTGCTGCTGCAGCCTGTACCCGCCACCACCTTCACCCCTGGCGATTCTAACAGCTGCGTTAAAGCCCTGGGTTTTTAGATTTATATACTCCAGTACGTAAAACTGTGTGACTTCCTTTATGTCTTAATTTTTGTTTTTCACTTAAGACATGATCCTCCTGTTAAAGGTCTTTGCTCCTGTAACAGCCTTTCAGGACCTGATAATCTTTATGTGGATACAGATTCCTCTAAGAATTAATCTGAATCTGATAAGTACCCATTGATCACTGAGCAATAGCAATTTCTCTTTGCAGCTTATTGGCAAGAATGCTAGAAAACCTGTCACCCAAGCAGTAATACCAGTATCCAAGTTCCTCTCATCTGTGTGTCAGCTGTGGCTTGGAAAAAAGCTGGTTTTACGTGAAAATCCAGAATTGTGGTAAGGTTCAGGTTCCTTACAACTGTAATCTCTGCCAGTGAAGTTTACTGTTGTGATACATGGAATTTGCTTTATCATCACCTTGAAAATAAAATGATGAAGTCTGGTGAGTTCCATGAAAACGGGAAGGAAGAGCTGTACTGCTGTATGAGGCCAGAGTTTTTTAGCTGCTTTTAGAAATGTCTTGTTTCTAACGAAGTGAAGACATCTGGTGGACTTGTCTCTTTGTGGCAAGTGGCTTCACATTTGCTTGCATTTTATTTTTAGTGTCACTAACATTTAAAACAGATGACCATGTTATTGAAGCGAGTGCGTCGGTGACAACTGAAACAAAGGAAAAAGATGTTTTTCAAAATGTAATCTAGCTGGGCACGCGCTGCCCTGGATAAAGAGGATGCCCGCCCTGTAGTGGCACATCTGACTCTCTGCTCAGCTTTGTTACCATTTCGCAGGAAAGTTGTATGGCATGATTTTATTTGTGTCCAGGGAGCACTGAAATGTTAATGCTTGCAAAATGCTTTCAAGGTGAAGCATTACTTGAGAGTTTCCTATTAATTCAGTCTCAAACCGTGCTATTTTGGGGGTCTTTTACTGAGTGGCATCACCACACAGGAATGTAATTTTTGCAATGTAGTATAAGGTCTGCATCTGATTCTGCTAGCTTAAACCCACAAATACATGACAGAAAGGTAATATGTTAGTGCATATCAGATGATAGTTTTCATTTGCACGTGGGCGCTCATTAGGAAGGGTGAGCTGTTTCAGGTTAGCCCTCCTCTGCTGCTCACCAGTTCACTTGAATTACTTGTATTTGGTGGACGACAAGAGTGTGCAGTTACCACTGACAGATAAATACTGCACCAGCCTTTCCTTCTCTGAAAGCTTTTGTGCCCAAGTCCTTCTGTTTTTAGCTATTTTTCAGATCCAGAGCTTTATCTGGTCTTCTTTCCACAAAGCTGAAGTAATCTTTTAGGTGTAAAAGTACATTAATTAATTATGAGTGTGAGAGGGAGAAAATCTTGCATTGTTATACATATATACACATAGAGGAATGCTGCTGGCATTTGCATCTGTATCTATATATAGACTCACTAATTTCCTGCCTAAAGATAACTCAGATTCTCACGAGGATTACAGTATTTGTTCTAGGTCCAGAAGAAAAAACCTAAAGTGCCATCCCAGACATAAAAGTCTGCATGGTTGGTGCTTATTTTTAAAATCTTCTGGGTTTTAGGTGTGATGTAGGAGCATTTCAATCAGAAAACCAGAATGAATAATGAGAGGGAATGTGAACACACGTGTTATTCAGCTGTGCTGCCTCTCAAGAAACCAGTCTTGAGTAGCTGTAGCACGCCACATATGAGTTAGTTTAGCTTTTGGGGACATAAAGGCACCTTGCACACACAACAAACCCAAAACCAAAGGGGTGGGATAAGAGAAGATGTGTTGCCAGTCACTTCCCTCCTGTGGGAGTGTGTCTTGCTTTTCAGCTGGGACAGGGGGGAGGGTGGCTTCAGATACCATTTGTCTACACTGAAGTTTACCTTCAGGTTTAATGCATAATCCATGCTATGCATCTTAGTACATGCACATTCTGTAACTGCACAGGCATGTATGTGCATACACAAAGAGATGCGTATGGCTGAGGAGATAGAGAACTGGTATGTTACGGAGCCAAATGTTTCCTCGTGGCAGGTAATGGGCACCCAGTACAGCTAACTGCCATGTTCCACCGGTACATAGCGCATGCTACGCTACTTGCTCAAGTTACTTCTTTTAAATAGAGATTAAGATGGTTTTGGATTACTTCCCCCTCCGCAGGATCCCATGACGGTTGCTGGGGTTTCTTTTGTTTTTGAAGATTTAAGCTGCCTCCGTGGGTGGGCCTAGACTCTGTTAAAATGTATTAACGTGCGGATTTATTCTGCACTTGAGTATAACTATTTCTGTGCTATGACTTTTGTTGCTAGGTATTTCTTTGGTAGAACAGTAGCGCTGGAATATAAGATGACAAGCTGGTGTCCAGGCATTTGAAGCCGATTCAGGGTGCTTTTCAAGTCAGAAGTCTTTGACCTTAGGTTTTGAATCAGCCCTTTGGACTGCGTGCGGTGCTTGTATAGGTCCTAGTCTGCTACTTGAACAAAGTTTTATATCCCATAATAGGCAAACTAAGTGCTCTAACTGCTTCTAGCACTGACTCCAGTGGCCACTCTCTTAGGCTTTTCTTTTTCTTTTTTTTTCTTTTTCTTTTTTTCCATTGTGTCATCTGTAAAAACGTATGATATACTCTCCGTGCTATTCAGATACTCAGATCTCAGCGAGGGTGTTTGCATTTTATGGATTTACATGTGTTAATAAATTTGCATATATTTGTGAATTGTATTTAGAAATACACAAAATTTGGAGGGGCTCTGAGTGTGCTATAAGACAAGATCAGACAGAGGACTGTTTGGAGAAAAAATGGAGGCGAACCAATACAGACAGATACCCAAGTGTGTACTCAGAAATAGTCAGCTACAGGAATTACAGGTTAGGACCTGGTAGCTCAGCAGATATTGTGGCTCAGGAGAACAACACAGAATTGATTTATCTGTCAGGTTTTTGCTGTAATAAAAATGCATATGCTGTCATGAGATGCACAAATGCAAATAAAACAGACACAAGGCTATGCTGGTTCATATTGGTGAGCAGCTGGAGTGCTGGTCAGCCTTTTGGGTGTGAAGCATTTGATGAAAGACATGGACTGAAAATGGCTCAGAGGAAAGTAGTGATGATAAGGAAAATGTGAGAGAGGATGATTACAGTAGTTGGGCCGTTTGCCTAGAGAAAAGCTGATTAAATGGTTGAAGACGATCTTCAAGTAAAAAGCAACTGCTGCTATGAATCTATTATCCACCAAGCACAGGATGTGAAGCCATCGGTTACACTGTGGTGAGATGAACTTTAGGTTAGGAAAACCTGCTCTTTTGGGTGTCTTGCTGGGGTGCCTGAGGTGTCTGTAGTTGCTCTGTCACGGGAGAATTCAAAGAACATGTTAGATGAGCATCTCTCGGAAATGGGGTAGAGCTGAACCAGCCTCGGGGTGGTTGAGCGATCTGGCTGACCTCCGAGGTCCGCTCCCCAGCACCATCTCGAAGAACAGGGACCACTGTTAGAGCTTAAGCGCTAGGTTAGAAAATGCAGGTTCCCAGAGCTTCAGACCAGCTGGCTTCTTCCATCTTTGACTCAGCTGGTAACCACTGTTGTTCCTGTGATTTGTTGTTAGCTAAGGTAAACACCTCAGAAAGGTGCAGTTTTGAGTGGCACTTCATCTGGCAATTCCTTACAGTGGACAATCACACTGTAAAGATGTCTAAAAATAGGGGGTGGTGGTGGTGGTGGAACTTACTTGCTATTTACGTTTGTCCAGTTTGGGTTTCCAAACACTGGTTCTTTCTCTGCTTAAGAAGTCTTTTAGCACCTGCTCTTTTTTTCTATTGAAAATATTTACATGTTTTAATTAAGCTCAACTGCTTTAATAAACTGGACAAAATGCTTCCACCATGGTAAAGGGCACTTTAGTGCTATCTGTCTTCTAACTAAACATACTGCATGCGTTCAATTTGTCTGTGAATTAACCCAGCTAGTCGAGTTTGAGTGGGGCCAAGATACAATAGATTGAGCACAGCTCCCACTTAGTAGGAGAAAAGCCTCCTGCGGAGAAGTAAAATCATCCTGAAAATCATCCAGCCTTTGTGGAAAAGATGTATTTTTGGCTGAAACTCTAAGGGAACTACTGATGAGCTTGAAGCTAAGCCCAGATACCAGCGTTGGCAAAAACAAAAGCATCAAACTGGGTAAGAGGGGAAAAAATCCAGCAGAAGTGTGTGGTCTTTTCTGATGGAACAGTCTTGCACGTTCTCTGGTGCAGAGCAGTGTGGTAAAAATGATGGCCTGCAGACTTCTACATCATTTGTTTACTGGTATATATTTCCCTTAAGGCAGTGGGATATTTCCCACCCCCTTCACCTCAAAACTTTCTCTTTATGATATTTTTTTTTTTTTTCCCCCTACTGAGGAAGGTCTTCCTTGTAGTTGACTTTCTGCTGTTCGCAATTATGCCCTTGACTAAATAAGCTTCACGAGACTTGAAAGAGAATTATTTTTTTTTTTTTTTAATATAGACCTGTTTGGGAGTCTGGAGCAATTTCAGTAGGTTAAGATGAAATGCTCCGTGTTTGGCTCAGGATCATTAAATAATTCATGGCACTTACTGCCAAGCAAGGACTATTTCATATGCTGTTTTCCTGGCTAAATTCCAACCTGGCTAATTCGTGTGCCCACCTAAATTCCTCCTGCATGTTTGAATAAAGGAGATGATAGTCTTCACTTGCCCCTTTAAAACGCTTGTGCCCCATCTGGCTTGTGCAGCCTGCCTTCCACAGGTGCCTGTTTCATGGGTGGGTAGGCGATAACTCCTATTATGTAAAATACTTCGGGCTCTCTCAGGATGAAAGGTGCTGAATGTATGCAAGTCATTTATTATTTTGCTCAGAGCCTGCCAGTTCTGCCTGAGCTGGAGACATGCACGACCTGTTCTGACTTTTCCAAAACAGGTTTTAATGTGCGCTAAACCCATTTGCCAGCACTGCTGCTTTTGTTTCTAAATTTACCCTGTTGCACAGCTGATTAGGGAGAAAGGAAGCAATGTATCTTGAAACTCTCAGGAGACAGCCCCTCCCTCAAGATGTACTTTAGTGACCTAAATGTACAGCGAACAACACGCGAGAGGTGGAGTTTCAAGCCTGGGCATGCCAGTTTAGGTGATACCATCAAAGTGTTTGTCATTTCCTTTAGAAGTTCACTAGCATTATTTTTTCCCCTCACATGTTGTGTGGGTTTTGTTTGTTGGTTTGTTTTTTTTTTAGATGCAGACAAGAGAGCATTGGTACTTCTCTCTGCCCTGCATCGAAGAGGTGGGACTTTCAAGATTTGGGGATCAGCAACGTCAGCGCTGGAGTAGGTGAAGTGTTTTGGTGAGCTTAAACTAGAGCTTTGGAGCTAGGAGTGGGTTTTGTTTGACTCCTTTATCATTTTGGCAAATACTTTGGGAAGTATGGTCTCTCTCTCTTCTATTTTTGGTTAGAGGGATGGGAACACTTTGTTCCTTTCAAGTAGTATTTGAGTCCAGTTAGGAGAGAACTCCTCCGCAGGCTTGTGCCTTCTGCCTTGCACCAAAGACAACACACCACCTTTCTGAGGTTAACTGTGCGATACCCAGCCTGCGTCTTGTGCCAGCAATCAAGATGCCCGATCTACAAAATGCACCGATTCTCTTGATTCCTTGGTAAGGAAAACAAGAGATTAAAATATAGTCATTTTATACAAGCAAGTTTTTCTCGTTTGCTTTGCGTGGAAAGGCGAACAGCAAAACCAGGAATTTGGTGCTTCTGACTGGTGAAGCGGTCACTAGTGAGTGGATGGGTAGGGGTCCCGCGCAGAAGCACAAGCTAGACCCTGAACTGTAACAGAGCAGAGACTCTTGGCAAACCTCCTCCCTTCACGTGCCTCACCTGTGAAATGGGTATTGTTAATTTGCCACTATGAAGGTAACTTGATTTCTCAAGTCATTTCAAGGTTTCTTTCCCTTTGCAAGCTAACAAGTTATTCTTAAAAGGCATCCACCAAAAAAAAAAACCAACCAAAAACAAACAAAAAACCAATACAAAACAACAAAAAAACCTCAAATCAAACCAAAAAAACCCTAGGGTTAAGAACTACCCAAACATTTCCTGAAAATATGAAAACTGGACCCCAGAAAGGCTTCCTTAGGAGTCAAGGTACTCTTGGCCTCCTGTTCTCCAGAGGTATTTCAAGTGCCTTCTCTGAAGCCTAGCTTGTCAACAGCATCCCCTTGGTAGGCTTGGCGATGCTCGCATCTGCCCCGAAACTCTGGCATGCCAGAAACCGCCCCAGCAAGCCTAGTGTGTCTCCTTTCTTACCAGAAGTTGCTGGGACTCTGTGGTGCTTTAGACACTGCACAACTTTTTCTACAAAAAAGCAGAAGCAGAATGCTACTTAGTCAAATCACAGATACAGAAATTAATTATTGCAGGTAGCACAGACCCTGGAAATTTCTCCCTGGGATGCTCTTCAACTGTGTTCACTGTTCAGTATAAACCTGCTAATGCTATACTGTCTAGCAAGATGAGGGAAACAGAAATCTGTAGTCAGACTCAGTATTGGAAAAAATGGTTGCCAAGGTGTAAGTAAGCATGCAGGCATCCCCAGTACAATTACTGCAATGAGAGCACAGGCATTCATCTGTTATTTCCCATGAATTTTACTAATCCTGTAAAGCTACCTTAAAATGTTTTTGCCAAAAGGTAAATTGCTTGATTCACCCATTCAGTAGCTATTAGGAGTCTCTACATCATTTACAAAAAAATAATCATTACGTGACCTTTGCCGTGATTCTTTAGTGGAGGGTGTGATGGCCAGGTGTCAGAAATGTATATAAACCCCATTCCCAGGGTGTCATTCAATTATCAAACCTGACCACAGTTAAAACTTCAGGAACACTGAATTAAGTGCATCCTTCCAGAATGTGGATAGATAAAAGCAAGCACAGAGCCAGCTAATCCAGCACCCTTTTGGATAGCTGTTGCTATGCTGTAAACTGCAAATTAATAATACAATTGTTGATTTAGGTCCCATTTTTTTTCTTCTGTCTGGGGGAAAAAAAAAAAAATACTTTGAAGCACAGCTGAGGGGGCAGTAGGAGGTGCATCCTCTAAAAGTTATTTCTCCATTTAGCTGGAATTTTTCCCCCCAATTTACAGTAGTAGTTCATTTAAAGCTATTACTTTCAAATTGTTCCTTGGTTTTGGTTTTAAATAATGTAATAGAATAGCTGAAGCTGATACCAGCAGAGCCACCCCCCAGCTGACCTTGAGCTGTCCCCCTGCCACTGCAGGCCATGGGGTTTTGTGTGACTGAATGAATCACCCTAATCCTAAACATGCAAATTATTCTTGTCCGCTACAGTTTTAAATAAGCTTGGAGCTCTGCACAACATAATTAAGTGACAGGGAACTCTGAACATTGCTTCCAGCCTCAAGTAAATCACAGATCTGCGTATGGGACCTCCAACAAACTAAATCCAGCTTGTTTAAAATGTTTAAATACTTCCACGTTTTTAACCTTCCCTTTGCAGTGTGAATTCCACCTTGGCGTTCAAAGATCTGGGAAGAACTGCCAAGGGGATCACAATAAATGAACAGTCTACAAATCACAACTGGGTTTTTTTGTGCTTTTTGGCCCTTTCCATTTTCTTCTGGCCTAACTTTAGTACTTTTTTCAAACCGAAGGAGTCTGAAATGGATGCAGCCAGTCCTATCTGAAGCAGTAGTAGTCTTTCCCCTCCTCCTCCCAAACAGAATGGCCTCCTCAACCCACCTTTATGGAAAACTGAGATAAATAAAAACTCTCCCAGGAAAGAAGAAAATACTTGACAACTAATTTTTAAAGAGATGGAGTCTGCACAAGATGCTTCCATAAAAAAGAAAAAGGAAATGTATCCTACTTAGCAGAGTTAGCTAATGCATGCACCAAACCATGGACCCCAAGGTGAGTAAGCTGACCCCAACAGCAATTCAGAAACTTCGGGGCTTTTCAGAGGAATATTGCTAGCAACGACACTAATTTTGAAAAGGTAGTAGATCAAAATGGACCCAGAATGTACAACCTGAATATCTTCTTGCTGATGTTTTGAAAACCAGAAGAGATTCTCATCAAAGATTACATGTATTTATATGCTTGAATTATATTTTTACCAAGTGTGAACTAAATGGCAGAATAATTTTCTTGGGTTTGTTTTAAAATTTGATTATTCAACCAAAAATCTCTTATGCAGATCAGTGTTCAACTTTTGAACTGATGTCTTAAATTGAAGAATTTGCTTTGTCCTCAGTCCTTTGCCTCCTAAAAAATAATCCAGCCATAGTAGTCAATTGGGAATGTCCATTCCTAAATGCTTAATTGCTTCATAAATGCCCAATGTTAAACATTTGTAAAGGCCAGAATCTCAAACAGAAGAAAACATATAGATAAAACAAAAAAAAATCCCCAGCTCAGTATAAATCCGAATTGCGTTTATGATCCTGAAATAACTTTTTAAAGAGTCAGAGCAAAGCAGGGTATTTTTAGCTTAAGATTTCCTGGATCTCAATATATTTTATTTCTGTTAAATTTAACTTTAGCTTCATTATTTTTAGGTTGTGTTTGCTTTGGAACGATCCTAGCATCCTAAGCTATTTTTATTTTGTTCACGGTGCATATTTATCAAGTTAATGTCGTTACTTTAGCTTTTTTTTTGCTTTTTATGTTGATTTCATGCCATCAGTGTTGAAACAGCAAAAGGGCGTCATTTGTAGTCATAAAAAGAAAAACATCAGCCGCCTTCTTCTAGGTCAATCAATATTTTTTTTGTATGATAGATTAACCAGATCCTTGGTAACTGTATTTTGTTCTGCAGTAGTAAATAAAGAAGAAATCTCTCTGGCAGCTTAAACTGGATCTTCAGCTGCTGCATCCCCAGAAGTGGGCTCAGCTTCCTCCTTCCCTCCCCCTATTCACTTGTATATGAAGAAGGAGGGAATGAACTGCTGGAGGCACGAGGAGATCTGCTCCCCTCCCAGCTCCCAGGCAAACCACTGCCTGCCCAGATACAACGGGGAGAAAAAGCCTTTGAAAGCACCTTGGAAGGAGGGCGACATGCATTAAGGAGTAATCTTGCTCCGTGGCAATGAGTCGAGGCTGAGATGCCACGAAGAGTTACTGTGCTTGGTGTTGCTGCAGATGCATGCTGAGGGGAAGCTGCAGAGCCCTTGCTTTCAGGTGATGTATTTGCAGTGGGACCTTCAGCTCTTGCCTATGTGACATGCTCGTTGCAGCTCTCATTGGACACCATGTCACCTACTAAACCCCTGAGTGAAAGAGAAAGGCTCAAGAGGTGATAAGGTCCTCTGTCAGCCTCCAGAGAGGCTGTTGCTGGGTGTGACTCAGTGCATCCCAACAGTCTCATCTGCCTGTGCAAATTTGCAGGAGACCTTGAAAAGTTTCCATAGTTTTTGATATATTTGTAAAAAACATTGCCCCGGTCATCACAGGAGACGTGACAGCTCCATTTAAAACTAAACAAAGAAGATTTGAAGTATGAAAAATCATATTGACTAAAACTTTGGCACTCAGACAGCACTTGGGACTTGAATGGAATTGAAAAATAAATAAATTCAGCACTGTGTAGGCAAAGAAAGCCTTACCTCAGGATTATTTGCTTTATAATTTGTCCCACACGAAGAGCTATGTTAAGATTGCCAAACTAGAAGTCATGGGAATGACAGATTGAAGGCTGCCAGGCAATCCTACCCTGCCTTCTCATATACATTATTTATGCTTATTCATTGTAATATAGTCTTCAAATAAATATGTGTGCAAATTATCTTCCCTGCAGAAGCACATAATGAAAATACCCAGTGAATGAGCAACCAACCTATACTACGTAAAAGGAGCTTGAAGGCAATATTAATTTTTGAAATCTGGTGTTACTTCAGATTTTCTTGTTTCAGTACACGTTAAAACAATTGTTTTTCTATTGTAAAACTTTGAAAACAACTGTTCAAGAGCAACTGAAAAATATCTATAACTTTGCACACTGTGTTTTTGTTTCTGAATTTTGTTTCACTCTTAAACACATTTTTTTTTCCCCTGGGAACATCTCCGCTTCCTGGAGCAAAGCTCTGCCCAGGCAGGTACCCCATCGCCAGCGGTGGCCAACAGCAGAGAGGTTGCAAGCACAGGAAAATGCACATGTATACATATCTGCTTGACATCTAGAGTATAGAATTATTACCAGAGACTGCAGTCTGTGAGTATGGTGTAGAAGCCCTGAATATTCTCCTGCCAGCTGGTAAGCATTTCAGTATTGACTACGTCATGTGGCAGTTACACAGATCTTTGCCTAATTAACTGTTGTGCAAAGAGCCATTGCATCTTGTCTTGAGCCTGGTCCCTGCTAATTTAATTTGATGTCGTCTGATTTTTGTAAAGGAAGAGAGGCTGGGGGATATTTTCTTGTTCACTTTCTTCCTATTTATATTTCATCATTTTCTCCTCAGTCCTCCCTATTTTTGAGATGAAAAGCTGTAGCTTGCTCAAATACTTCCTGTGTGAAATTCATCCAAAACCTGCATGCCCTTGTAGCCCTTCTTGGAGCCTTTCCATTTCTATACTATCATTTTCAATAGAGAAAAGTGCCCAGAGATTTCCAGACATGAGCCCACCCTGGGTTTCTCCAGTGCATAATGGTGGTGTCTCCTCCGTTCTCCAGTCTCTGTAACCTTCAACCCATTCTGGTCAAGCTGATGAAGCTGGAACGTACTGACTATAGCAAAAGACATCACTTAAATGTATTCTAAATGACACTTGCACTACCTAGGAGCAAGGATGGCAATGCTGGAAAAATATTTCCTGGAACTTTCCCTTATTCCTGCTTTTCATTAATGCTTACCACCCTGGCATTTCTGTGCCTAATGTGTTACAAATTTTTTTCTACACCATGCATTGAGATCCAAGCTCTTACCCCTAGGTGGGGTGGGGTGGTATGTAATGGTATGTAATGGTATGTAATGGTATGTAATGGTATGGTATGGTATGGTATGGTATGGTATGGTTGTATGGTATGGTATGGTATGGTATGGTTGTGTGCTGATGGCAGCCAAGGGTGTTGCTGCTGAGCCAGCCCTCACCGGGGCAAGCTCACAACGCAGGACACTCCCCTAGAAACTTGAAAAGCTGCTTTGAAGGAAAAAAAAAGATCATTGCTGTGCATGAATTAAGAAATAAGGGTAAATATGCAATGTTGTTTGGGGTGCAATCATCTCAGTAAACTTTCTAAGTCAATAAGGGGTCTCTAAGCTGAGCTTATCCTTGTCTCCACTTAACTTAGAGTGATTAGAGAGATAATGGGGCTTTGGGGCAGTCAAAGTAAATTTCTAAACTGAGTCAGACCAACAGGGCCCTAGAAGCGTCCATTTGTCACCATTCCCTGTAAAAGAAACTGGTGCTGGCTTGGTTGGATGCAGTTGTCTAAGGCCAGCTGGGAGGAACCTCAACCCTCAGGACCAAGTTGAAAAGACAAGAAAGGTTGTACTGTTTTGCTGGTGAGGTCTCTGCATCCAGCTTCTCTCGCATGGAGAGGAGGCGGCAGCTGGAGAAGGTGTTCAGGATGACACTGAGAACTACACCTTGTTGACTTGGCCAGCAGCAGGGATGAGGGAATAGTCATTTGGGATGATACAGATAAATCTGAAGGTGAGGAGGGTCATTGGTGGCGTGAGGGTGTAGAGGTTACAGAATAATGAGGTTTAATGCAAGAGCTAGAAGGGTTCCAGGGTGCTGTCGCTGGGGCTGAGCTGTCAGGAGGATGCTGGGATGTTCAGATGGTGCTGGGACCAAGAAGCCTGAGGGGCAGTGATCACTGGTGGCAACGTCATTGGGAAGATGCTGAGGTGCAGAACAAGGACATGCTGGCATGACTAAGGCAGAGGTTTAGTTTTACGGTGATTTTTTTTATGGGGTGAGGAGCTGGTGGGAGTGTGAGGGGAGACTGGCAGTTGACTTGGCTGGGGAAGAAAGGGATCATTAGGACATGTGAGTAAGGATACAGTTTATGGCCATTGCTTCTTGCCTTTCTTCAAGCTCCTCTTCCATAACTGCTCTGTGTTATGCTTCAGGGCCTGCAGCAACACATGGTATTAGGGCCTTTTGTCATCTCTCTGCAGCCCAGCCTGGCAACAGCTGCTCTTTCTTCCTCCCCAGGCTGCAAGGAAGGGAGCACAAGCAGCTAGTCTGGCTGTGCACCACATCTCACTTATCTCCTCCACAGCATCAGGGAACAGTGTGCATGACAGATGGCAGAGAAGTCTGCCTTGATCCCATGCTGAGGTGCTCCACCAAGGATAAGCACTAATGTATGTCCTTGGTGGAGAATTGAAGCTTTAGACCTAACCAGGGCACAGCAGTAACAGGCTTTCAGCCAGTGCAGGACGTCCCTGTGAGCAGGAAGAACCTCACGTGCCAGTCGACTTCCAGATTTCTGCTTATAAAGGAGGAAGAAGGTGACCTTAGCTCGGCTCTGGGCTCTGGAAAGGACATGGTAGCTATCACCAAGATGTTTTCTTCCCCCTCCCTTACGTTCTCCTCCCTCCTCCTCCTGACCACACCGATCCTCTTGTCCCACCAGTCAGCCTGCCCCAGCTCCTGGGCACTACTTTGGAGCGCTAGCATTTACCTTTCCAGCTCCTTATGTCATCACAGTTTTATTCTCACTGGTTTGTAATCCAAGTGCCTTTTTACCTTGCTACCTCAGCCCCAGTTCCCTGCTCACATCCAGCTCCAGCCCTGGGGCTCCCAGCGCAGCTGCAGCCTGGGTGCCCAGAGGCAGCAGCACTGGGCACATGCAGCATCCAGCTCTGCTGCCTGCTGGGGACAATCCTGCCAGGAGCTGGAAGCTGGCAGGGGACACAGCTGTGCTGACACAACCCTCTGCAAATTCATCTGCCAAGCTGACAAGTCTCTGCTAAAGTATGTGAGCTGAGACTTCTTAAAAACACATTTATAATTTGGCTACATCTTCTGGCATCGGGGTGACCTCCCCTTTCTTTTGCCAAATTTCAAGCTCTTGCTCAAATAAATGGTTGCCTAATCTTGCCCTGAAAACCACAGAACCATTTTTACTGAAACTGCCCTCCCCTTTTCTCCTCTGAAAAGAAAATGGAGGGGGAAAGAATCAGCCCCAGGCCAAGACTTGGCAGAAGACGTTTCAGCCTGGGTGAGTAACATCTAACAAACTTAGCAACAACTGAAAGCAGGAGCTCGTAACGAGAACTGTCAGGCAGTGGTAATTACAAGCAGTGCTACCAACTCTATCTGCAATGTGCATCACCCAGAAAAGGAGGGAAGTGCATAAATGGTAAAAATAATTTTACATAACCTGAAGAATTGGATGCATGCCTTGGAGTGTCTGTTTCTCATCTTACTTCATCTATCGTTAGCTTCCCTTCGTTGCTTCTTGCAGTTGTGCTCTTCCTCCTCTGCAGTTCCTGCCATCTGGAACAGTGTTCTTGTATTCTTCTATGAACTCTCTAATGTCAGCTTTCAGTTCAATTCATATCTGGGATCCCTTGTCTTTTGCTCTTGTTTTTCTCCTCATTCTGCTAATACTCATCTCTGAAATGGTTTACTCAACTCAGCTGAGAATACTTGGGGTTTGTTTTAAAAAGGATCATAAAATCCTGAAGGATTATGTGATCCTGTATACATTAACATTTATAATACTGACTTTCACTGGGCAATTTATGTAAAGCTATTTCCTGATCATGAACCATTCTTTAAATTAGAATAAGGCAAAAAATCAGTGGGGAAAAGCCATGGACATCTTAGATTAGATGAGCTCAGTCTTAAAAAGACACCTTTAGTAGAACCTAGTCTGTTCCCAAAATCAGAAATATTAATAGATGCTTCATTTCACTCACTGCCTATTTTTTAAACTGCTGATGCTGTGAAAAATCTCCATGGGAAAAGCAAGGAGGAAGTATTAATTTGATTTAGCACAGGAGTGAGTTTCAGATAAAGCCAACAAAAACCCCTGGTAGTCTATAACCCCTATCTGTGGACACCGTTTGCATCTCATTTATTTAATTTTCAGATATAAGCTGAACAATAAGCCAATAAATATGAGTGGCATACTGAGGAGAGTATGCTGCTCGCCAGCCACACAGGAGAAACTAGCCACAGGTCAACTTGCTTGGCCAGCTCTTGCTTGGATTCACGGAGGGTTAAAATTCTGCCCAGTTAGTTGTAGGAAGGATTCAGCTTTTTCACAGCTGTAAATCCAGGAGACAGGTTTGTTATCTGATCTGGTATCTTGCATAACACAGGCTATGGGGCTTCCCTGGATTGATGTTTACTCAAATAGACTATAATCTCCTTAAAAAAGCAACACCCAGGCACAATTTTATGGTAGCTCTAGGTACTTCACACATTGATCCCCCAGTTATGAGCCCCCAGGTTTTGCATGTGTAATGCTTTCAGGTTAACTATGGGTGTAACCTGTGAGCACTTAAAGTTACATAAATAGTTGGCACCTTCTTAATGGTGATATAGCTCTGTGAGGTGGAGTTACCCAGCTGCTAGGTAACACCAGCAGTTTAATCACGGTCATACTAAGGGACATTTCTTTTACCCAACAGGAAAACTTTTTCCTCTCTGGGACCAGAACTGTTTGTTCTACCAGCAGCAGATGTTAAAAAGGAACATTTGTTTTGAAAATAGTATATTACCTTTCAATAGCAGGCTCGTTTACATAATTTGATGTTAAACTAATTTACAACCTACTAATCGATGCAATTACCTGTGTTTTCTATTAAATCTCTTCCCACCAACTTGGAGCAAATGGAGCATGCTGCACTGAAGAGGTGTTTGCCTTTGCACAGCTGTTGAATCCTGCCCCAGAGACGATGTTTACAGACGTCGAGACAGAACAATGAGAATTATGGGAAAATCACATTTTTCTTTATTTATGAGTTTTATGGTTCAAAATTCTCCTTACGTGCTTTACCAGAAAGGTCATTCACTGTCTTCTGGAGAAGGTGCACATAATCGGGGGATTTGGTAGGGGGCACCATGGACCAGAGGGATGTAGCGTGGTAGGATGATGTGATGCCTGTGGGGAGCTGTTGCCTGGGTCTCACCCTGTTTCCTTTCCATGCCTGTTTTCTGTTACCCAGTTATTGGATGGTGCTTGTGAAGAACAAGCTCAGAGGGAGAATGGTTAATGGCTTGTTGTGCCTCCTGCAGAGGATCAAAGCCCAGAGAAGGCCAGGAGGGGACAGGGGGAGAAGCCAGTCCTCGGGGGCAGGGAAGGGGCAGGGAGACAGTGGATGCTGCTGAGCCAGCCAGGTTTAGCTCTCGAGGCTGCATTTCCATCGAAATTCAGCCAGGAATTAAAACACGTTGCTAAATCTCCGAACTGCAGTAGGTAAGTCAGCCTGAGGGCTTGAGCAAGCCACGTGGCAAGAGGTGTAAGAAAGGCAAGGAATAAACTGTACAGCTGTGCTTTCTAAAGCCTTCGTACTCCTAGTATGAAAATCATAGCACAAACTCTTTGGTTTCCTTCATGTCATCGCCACAGCTGGGCGAGCTGGAACAATATCTTCATTGTCTTCAAATGCATACGTGGTCCTCGGTTTCTGTATCCCTTTTCCCATTACTGTGAGGTACTGGGACAGCTGTGGGGTGGTACAAGCTCTCCTTTAATCAGATGTGTTCCCAGGGAGGGCTGGGAATTGCAAGGTCACAGACGCTAGCTTGTGAAACTGCTGAATGAATCTGGCAGGAGCAGGTCTGTTTACACAGCAAGCTGGTACACAAACAGCTGGGCAACGCAGAATGAGGAGAGACAAAACGCAGATGCTCTGCTGCAGCCAGAACCAAGATCAAATATACTTTCTAAACAAGCGCAGTAATAGATCTCCCAGATGTTGAGAACCAGATGTAAGATGATTTATGTACTTACAAATTGAATGTTGCAGAGCTGGACTTTAAGGAGCTTCCCATGTGCAATGAAAGCTAGATCCCACACTAGGCACCCACCTTCCCTGTACGCAACATTTAGGACTCGGATGATCTCAAAGGGATCTAAAATGCCGACATGTAGAGCAAAAGCCACCGAATACTAAACTGTTTTGTTGGAAGCTACTTGGAACGAACCAGCAAGAAGTTCTAGGGACAAGCATAGATTAAAACCTTGCCTTTCAGGGGTTTAATTGCCTTGCTTTACTTAGTCCATAGCTCAGGGGCTTCCCTTGAGCCCAGCTGTCTTTGAAGTTAATTCCTTCCTGGAAGAAAGGTTCAAGCTTATTTTAGAAGAGAGAAGGTGGTTGAGGTGGTCATGATAGGGCATATTGCATAGGATCTAACACGCTTATTCCATATCCCTGATGATTTTGAGTAATTTCTGTGTCCCCCTGTGTCCAGGTCTCCAGTCTCATCATTTGTACAGTGCCCACAAGCAAGCAAGAAGCTGTGCTCTTGTGACTGCAAATCGGTGTCATCAGCTGAAGAAGGTGACCCAGCTCTGCCATCTGGGCCATCATACTGGCCCACCTGACCTAGTAGCCTGCTGCGCAGCTCATACACCCAGGATGTGGAAGACCTGTTGTGAATTCCCTCCTTACTTTGAAGAGTTAAACGAGTACAACCAACATGTCTGGGTTATAGATAACTTGGAATATGCCACAATTTGCCGATCTTCCTATAGATGCTTGGACTATCAAGTAGCCAAGGATTATAGAGTGCTGGGGCTGAAGACGTGAGTGCCTCCTCTGGTGTGGGACAGTGGCGAGTAGGTAGGAGTGGATTTTCCTCCAACAAACCAGGTTAACAAGGAAAACAGTCAGGCGGCTTCTTGCTTTCTTTAGACTCGTGACTAGTTTTTTTGGCTGCATTATTTTGGACATAGGTGCTCAGTTGTCTTATGAACAGCTTAGAAATCTACTGCCAGACCTGGCTCTGAGAGTTCACTTGACCTTCAGAAGGTGTGGGTAGGATGAAGGAGGAGAAGTACACAACAAAGGTTAGCAATAACTAGGACTTGTAGCCTTTGAATCTGAAGGGTACGTTTTTCTCCATTCAAACCTGAGAGGACCTGAGACATGAGCACTCTCATATGCTTCTATTTTAAGCAGGCTGTATGTGATAAGCAAACAGCAAGCATGCTGTTAAATGTGGAATTTAGAATCATAGAATCATTTAGGTTGGAAAAGACCTTTGAGATCATCCAGTCCAACCATTAACCCAGCACTGCCAAATCCACCACTAAACCACATCCCTAAGCACCATGTCTACACATCTTTTAAATACCTCCAGGGACGGTGACTCAACCACTTCCCTGGGCAGCCTGTTCCAGTGCTTGGTAATCCTTTTGGTGATGAGATTTTTCCTAATATCCAATCTAAACCTCCCCTGGCACAACTTGAGGCTACTTCCTCTTGTCCTAGCACTTGTTACCTGGGAGAAGAGACAGACCCCCACCTGCCTACAGCCCCTGTCAGGTAGTTGTAGAGAGCAATAACGTTCCCCCTGAGCATCCTTTCCTCCAGGCTGAACACTCCCAGTTCCCTCAGCTGCTCCTCATCAGACTTGTGCTCCAGACCCTTCACCAGCTCCGTTGCCCTTCCCTGGACACCTTCCAGCACCTTTATGTCCTTCTTGCAGTGAGAGGCTCAGAACTGAACACAGGATTCGAGGTGCAGCCTCACCAGTGCCCAGTACAGGGGGGCGATCAATGCCCTTGTCCTGCTGGCCACTCTGTTTCTGGTACAAGCCGGACGCTGCTGGCCCCTTGGCCACCTGGGCACACGGCTGGCTCATGTTCAGCTGGCTGTCGACCAACACTTCTAGGTCCTTTCCCACCAGGCAGCTTTCCAGCTGCTTTTCCCCAAGCCCATAGCGTCGTGGGGTTGTTGTGACCCAAGTGCAGGACCTGGCACTTCATCTTGTTTAACCTTGGCCCATCGATCCAGCCTGTCCAGACCCCTCTGCAGGGATTCTTCCTACCCAGAAGCAGATCAACACTCCTGTCCAACTTGATGCCACCAGCAAGCTTACTGAGGGTGCACACGATCCCCTTGTCCAGACCATTGATTTGCAGAAAGGGTGCAGGTAGTCTGCCCCGTGCTGGTTCTAGGAGAGCCCTGTTGGCTGCAGCAGAGTGGTCGGGTATCCCAAAAGATACTCTCACTCACCAGTCATTCAAGTGTTAACTTTTTATAGGATGTATTTCAGGAGCATTGCCACTCCTTGTCTCCCACACCAGCATGCAGATCCCCTCTTGGAAAGGAGCCACCTCTGCCTGCTTTCCACCAACTCAGTGGAGGAGGACACTGAGACCCCATGCACACGCATGCTGTGGTGGTGGTGGCGGTCCTGCTGTGAAGCTACTGCGAAAGCACAAGTGACCTGTGGTTTCATTTTCTGCCGGGCTTATCTCAGGCAATGGTAAATGCTTCAGTAAAGAGACAGCGGGTGCATTCGTGGAGTAGCACAAAGGGTGCTCTAGTCTGTAATGTAATCCAAAGAATAGATCCACAACAGATAAGTCACAGGAGACAGAGCTGGCCAAAGCTTTTGGCAGAAGTGTGCCAGTAAAGTGTAGATAATGAGGGGAGGGGGGGTGGTGGTGAGTGCACTTTTATCTAATTCAACAAACTATCTTATCTGGTGCCAGTTCTTAGGTAGCTCCAGCTGCTGCATGTCTTCATATATCTTCTGTGAACAGCATTAAAAGCCGCCCAAGGCCAGCCACCCACAAGGGTTACTGGCCAAAAGCCCCACAGAACAGTTGGGGTATAAGAAACAATTTGAAACAGCACATTAAGGGTTTTTTCCCCTGTGATTTAGCAAAAAACCCATTCCATTACCTAACAGCACATTGATTTCAGGGGTGGCACAGAACTCGCAGAAAATGCTGAGAAGGTTCTGAGCTCTTTCTGAGGCATCTGAAATTTTGTATCACGGATTAGAGATTTTGTTTGGGTTTATGTTACAGTTATATTTATTACAGCTATTACGTTTGTATTTACAGACCTAATGCTTTCTGGAGTGACTTTCCAGCTCCAGAACCACGCCTGGTGTAACAAAAAAGCCCGATTTGGTGACGAGGCGTATGAAAGCTTCCCAAGATACCCGTCAGTAGGAAGAACATAGGTGAGGCTGAGGCACCGCTCGGCCCCCCCCGCCCCCAACCAGTGTCAAAACCGAACTTTTTTTCCCTTATTCGTCCACTCGGTGGTGCTAACACACCACCAGCCCCTTCCTGACATTTTCTCCCTGCTGTGTCAGGCGGAGGATGGCCATGCTCTTCGGGGATGCTCAGGTCATCGCTTTAAAAAGTCACCTCTGCGAACCCAACCGCCAGGAAGCCTAATTAGCTCCCTGCGCCCATGCTTTGCACCCTGGTGCTTAGTTTCCAATGGAACAGTGATAAGAAACACAAAAGACTCGTCATGCCTAATTAGATAGGAAGAGATTAGCAAACTCACGATCTTTTTCTCTAATAATTTGGGATTCCATGTTGTCTTTAGAGGAAAAGCAAATGGAAAACTGTCACTACCAAAACTACTCTTGTTTTTTTTTTTAAAAAAAGTGTTGACCGGTAAGAATTGATGCTGCTAGGCAAAGTTTGTGGGGAAAATCACTTTTTATTTATCAACTGATACAAGAAAGATGGGTGAAAAAAATAAAGTTTAATCTGCAATGCATAACTCTCTTCAGGTTCAGTTACTTTTAAACTACCGTGTGAGATGAGCCTGAGCCTCAGCACCCAGCACGGTGCCTGTCCTGTGTGGAGCAGCACATAGCAAGAAGGACCAGGGTTTGAACAGCCAGGAATGTTTCCTAACTCTAATTCTCAGAGTCAACACTCAAAAAATGGCAAGTGGCTCAGTATGTCTGAAGGGGAGGATTCTCTGAAGGCACAATCAGTGAGAAAAACCTATATAGCATGTGATGTGATGTGATTACACTTCTTATATTCATTCTTGTAATATAACTCTGTGTTATTACAGTTGCAATAGTATCTCTGAACTCTGGTTTTATGAAAAAATTCCAGGCACCCTCAAAACTCACCAGCACACGAGCGGTTAAATCCTTGCAGACAATGCTGTACTTTGTTCCCCCTCTTCATACCAGTTTTTACATTATTAACTTCCTGTAGCCAGATTCAGTGTTGGAGGTTAATGGCCTAATTTATAGCTTATGACCTGCTGATGTGCACAGAGCCCTGAACCCTCTAGATTCTGTGTGAAAAGCCCAAGACCCAGCTCATGCTCTAGGAGTGCAGCTCCGTGCCAGAGACATGACCAGGCTGTCCTCTGCCCCACGTACCACGCTGGATGCCTGTGGGTGACGCTGAGCCAGACAGTGCCCTGTGCTCTCCGTGCCCTCTGCTCTGCTGTGGCTGGACCTCTTCCCATTCACAGGCTGCCCAGGAAACATGAACTTACCTGAATCCTGGCTTCTGTGCTGCAAGTCAACAAGACCCCATAAGTTCTCCCCTTCCAGGGGCAGAGATGGCTGTTTGTGGCTCCCGTTTGGGGCACAGATGGGGGAAGCACAGCCTCGTGGGCTCTTCGGTGGCTGGGTGCAGGAGGTGATGGGGTGAGGGCTTCGGGGGTAAGGGGAAGACGAGTGTCTGGCTGTGTCGCTGCCCTCTCTCCACAGCAGCTTTCCATAGAGGTGAGTGGTCTGTAGCACTTAGGATGACTATAGCTATCCCAAGGAACCCCAGGGATGGACTTTCCCTGCCACATACACTTCTGCTGGAAGAACAGATGTTCACCACAGAAGCACTCTGACTTTGCAGCAGTGGTGTGCCTCTCTCCTCTGAGTCCTTGGCTCCATGGGCTGGGGAGATCTTCAGTCCATGAACTCCCACATCCCTTCCGTCTCAAAGATGATTCCCACAAAAGTTTGAGGGTAATCCTGCCAAATTTCTTGCCCCCAGGAAAGCTCATACCCCGGAAACCTATCTGGAACCTCCATGAGGATTCCACTGAAACCCCTCTGGCAATAAAACCCACAGTCACACTGCATGATGGATGATACTCTGTAAAACACAGCCCTTGGTGGAAACAGCTAGATCATTTTGATTAGCTTGACTACTTGTCTTGTGAAATTTGGCACCACGCCACACTTTGTGTGTTGAAAGTAAAAAGTTTCTGTGTGTCTGAACCCACCCATAGACTGCTCAGCTTTACAAAATCCTGATGTGTGACACACAGTTGTGCTCTTCTGCAGGACCACCCTCCCAATGAGCAGCTTACCACTATGCCCTCTCTTCCTACCCAGCTGCCCAGACAGCAGTCACCTTCTGCATTTAACTTGTTGGACATACAGAATGAGGACAAGATGGCAGAACTGCTACTAACATGTGAGATGCTGCTGCTAGGACCAGTGGGTACCTGGATTTTCATACTTAGAAGTGGCAGTGGGGACAGCAGTGCCCTGAGCTGCAAGGAGGAGCAGCCCAACCAAAAGAAGGTGCTCACTGCTGAGAAGAGGCTTTTTGGGACCAGTACATGTGGCTACCCAGCCAGGGCCTTCTGGGCTGGTGTTCTAATGAGCTCGGGCCTGCCAAATGGGCATCTACAGATAGTTCTTAGTGTCCTATTAGGAACACGTTCCTGTCATAGCTCATTCTGTGTAATTATTCCATAAAACAATGACACTTTCCTGATTATCTTCTAAAACCCACCCCCCTGCCCCCCCAAGCAGTGCATTTGAAAAAATAAAACTAGCTCACGGGTTCTGATCTGCTGCCCCAGAAGGGAACATTTCAGTTTCATTTCTCTGCAGTTCTATCACATCCTGTCATCCATGAAACAAAAGTGAAAATGGACAGAAACAAAATGACAAAGGTATTTGAAGATCTGCTGTGTTTACCCATGATTTCCTGCTGCAGAATTTCTTGTACCTTCTGCTGCTCCTAGGGACAGCTGTAGAGCACCCCAGCCAGACCACCCCTCCTGTTCTTTGATGCATAAACCATGCACTGAAAACCATGTTGATCTGGAACAACTGTTGACTAATTTATCGTTTTCCTTTGTCCACTGATTTTAGTTACGTTAGCCTCCTATGATGTTACAGAAATGTGAGATTCAAAACAGACTTGTTTTTTGTTATCCATCCTAATAGCCTTGCAACAGGCTGGCTAGTGACTTAACACTCCCACCTCCTTAGCCATTAACAGAGAGAAAAAGGCACTTCAGGGTGGTGCATGTAATCAATTCTAAGAATTTACTTAGGATCTACTTCAGGGTTTAATAAAAACACATCCCACAAGCACCTTTTCTTTTCATTTGACTATAAAGACTGACCAGCTAAGATAAATGTATCTATCCTAGAACTCTTCTACATCTTACTAGATGATTCTCTCCCGCTAACTGCATCATTGTAACCTTTGTCATTCTCTTGCCTGACATTCAAATTCTGCACCCTTTTTTGGTGTTTCCTAAGAGTTTTGTTGATCAGCAGCTCTTTTTATTTTCAGAGCTGCTGTAGCACGCCTGCCTTCTATAGCTTTCTGTAGTGCCTGTCATAGTGTTATATTACAGAAGACAAACACGCATTGCTTTGCAGGGGCTTGTCTTTTGTGCTACTATTTATTGAACAGAAGAAATTGGTTTACAATTAATTTTGTAGCTTATCTTTGCCTATGAAAAAGCCACAGTCTTTCTTGATGGGGCTGGGCAAATACACTAATTTGGGAGGCCTGACAACCTGCAAACAATGTGGCCGACAGCTTGTCAGCTGAAGTGTACTTGTGTGTAATAGCTAAAGGGACAAAACAATGTTTGACGAACAGGATATTGTATAAATGTGCTCGTTTTCTGTGTGTAGAAGATTAGCATTGGCTAGAAAGGAACTGACGGGAGGGAGAAAGAGATTTGCAAGGACAGAAACAAAAGAACAGCACTCACAATGTATATGTATTTCAATCTACAAAGTCTGGATGCAGGATTGAGCAGCTTCATATGTACACGCAATGTTTCACTTCAAAACAAACTAATTTTTTAATTACTCCATAGGAGCCAGCAGAAGGGAAATCACTGTGGTAACACTGAATGTGCTAAGGTCTGAAGTATGCTGCATCTTTTATAGTGATTGCTGCATATTGAGAAACTCAGCTTCAGAAGTGGTAACCTCATGAACTGCCTAGGCATGAATGCCACTATTGTTTCCAAGTAAGAAAAACAGACCCACAGAAAACAGAAACTCCTACAGACCTGGGCCGATGCCAAACATTTGTATATTCTTTCAGAGGACGATAACCTGCTTAATTTTGGATATGTTCTCACAGTAGCTTATTTTATGCTTATAACTGAGCGGCCAAGTGAAGGAGACAGCGTGCTGAAGAACTACAGCATGTGTTTGACAAAGCTCAGACACAAACCAGGTTCGCAGTTAGATATCCATTCAAACTGTATTAGGAAGAGCTTCACCACAGGAGAAAAGTTAACTTCCTTTTAAAATAAAACCAAGGAAGTTTAAGGAAGTGACAAGAGGCCAGTATCAAACCCCAGGATGCTGGTACTTCATTCAGACCCTTGCATTTGTACTTCTCAATGTGTCAGTGGTGCTAGAAATGATGCTGTGTGCTTAAGGCTTTGAAACATTTGATATTGAGACATGCAGATTTCTGTGCCTGCCCTTAGACAGTAGTTTAATCTCCACTATTACCATAGCCTGAAGAGAGCACAGCACCTTGAATCTCAGAGCTGGTGGTCTTGCCTATTTTAAATATGTGCTTTACTCTCAGAGCAGGACAAAACCCTTCTCATGTCTATTTATGACGTTCATGTTTTCTAAAGTAATGACTTCATAAAGACCCAGAGACTGAGACTTAATTTTCCAGATGCGGTACAAGCATGTTTTGCTATGTTTTCCTTTTTGTTGAAAACATGGTCTCATTGCTTTTGTGTGTTAGCAAGGGGGTGTTTTGTTTCTTTAATCTCGCATAATGGAAGGACATGAGAATCTTACTTTGTTCTTTGGCCTTAGTGATCTTTAGGACAGTGCTTTTCCAGCTGAAAATGGTCTCCCTTTGCTGAAATCACTTAACACTGTAACAACGGATGCTTTGCTCCTCCAAGGCTGCTGTATACCCTGTCTCAGCAGCACCGTGGGGTGATGAAGTCAGCATCTAGCACCCGCTCCCCAAGCCAGCTGTGCACACTGGCATTCTGAATTTCTGGCCCAAGAATGTTTCTATTTGGATGCAAACGTGTTTTTTTTCCCTGAAAAGCCTTGTTTATAAAGTAAGTACTTGAGTGACCTTTTGGATTACCACAAATAGTAACACTGAACTTCAAATAACAAGCCCAGATTATTGTATTAGAGGTCCATATGGCTTCCATTGCATAAGCAGATGATCTGTTACCTGGGATGGCTGGTACTGGCTGGTACTGAGATAGATGGATTTTAGGTCAGTGCAGCCACTGGTTGATGCTAAATTAAGCTCTGTCAGTATGTTCTTTGTTTTCTGAGTCTGAGGTGGTCTTGAATGAGCACACCATGAATGGAGCAATCTTCCTTCCTCCTCTACCAAAAAAAAAAAAAAAAAAAAAAAAATAATATTCAGCATGACATCCAGTGTGTGTTTTTTAGCCTGATTTTGGCATCTCATTAATGCAATAAATTTTGTATTAGAATGTATCTATCTGTCTACTCTACCCCAATAATTTTTCAATTGAGTGATTTAACAAGCAAATTTGTCAAAATTTGACTGCAAACTCTAGCTGCTGGAAACCCAGTCTTTTAACCTTTTCACTAATTACATTCACTCAATTAGCACTTGTTGCCTCTTCCTCCTCCACAGCCCCCCCCACGCCACTCCGGTTATGTGTATCCAGTGGGTATTGGTATGTGGGTTAACATTCAGTTTGTAGCTGGTAGCCAAAAAATACCAGCTTAACCTCTCATCAAAGGCTCATCACCATTCTTCCTGTTCTCACTACATTTTTTCTTCTAATATACTCTCATGAAAATATTACAAATTTAATGTAAAGTCTAAAGGAAACTTTTTTCTTCTGTAGTGCACGTCAGATTACTTTTCATTTATTTACTCCTATAAGTGTTAAAAAGACAAAGGGTTTTCAGTACAACTATGACTCCTCTTATTTCTCAAAATATTCTTAAGCAACACAGTATTGCACAGCAGAATACAAAAAGGAAAAGCCCGCTTTCTCTCGGGCTGCAGTTTTACCATCATTTGGCAGCAGGATTAACCTAAGCAGCCCCTGCTCCTGTCACTGAACCCTGTGTCTGCTACAACTGTTTGTGCCATCATTGTTCAAGCAGAACATGACGATTTATGGCTTGTTCAGCTTGTACAGAGGGTTTTTTTTTGTTGTTGTGTTGCTGTAAACCACAGATCAGTTCCCCATTAGCTGCATTGGGAACTCAGGCACAAAGCTCAGATTTCTGGTTTTGCTTTGGGAATTAGGGACTTATTTTGCATGTGACAATGTAAGACTTAAGTTCCTCTTTGCATGCAGGTTTTTGGAAGTTAGTGAATTCCCTTGTGCTTATGTACCATTTGAAACAGTGATGTAGATCTTTTGGGAAATTTCACCTTATATCTGTAACTTCTGAACAGATGAATTAATTTCTGAGCTAGCTGGCCTTTTAAACAGAATGCTTCATCACAGTAACGACCCAGTTCCTAGGTAAAGTGCGATGCAATCACATTTAGCATGATTTACAAACCACTTGTGTCTTCTTGAACCTAATAGTCTTAGTAGTAATCCTCCAGTGAAATCCTCTGGAAATCACATACTGCCACATCTGATTCTCTTTCGGATGGAGGAGTATTGACATAAAATATACCTCAAGAACATGAATAGCAACAGCTCGTTCAACTCAAGCAAATTAAACACTTCAGGAAGGATCTAAAATCTGCAGAGAAATAATGAGGAATAAATGAGGGGCATAAGATCTAGAGAAATTTTTACTATGACAGCAAGAAGTAACTTGGAGTCAGACAACCTGCTGTTTCGAAGGACAAGTCCTTTGGAAGAACCAGAAATGTGGAGCTCTGAATTGACACAACATGATGCAGCTGAATAGCAGCCTTTTGATTTCCTTGACACATAGGTGGTCCTCTTCCCATCTAAATGTGGTTTATTTTAGTCCAGTCATCTCTGTTTTGGCATTGTTCACATTCCTATCTCCTGCTGAATGTAATGTTATTATACCATCAGAAGAATAAAATTGTCTTCCTAGAAGCAGAGAATAAAACTTAGAAAAGTAAGCAGATCCTCAGATCTAAAAAGGGAATTGAACACGATGAAGATCTTCCTGCAACTCATTCCAACTCTTTTTTATCCTCCAAATAAATAACAATGAAAGAGAATTTTTGACTGATATAAAAGCCTCAACTTATTCAGTGTGGCTTTGATATGCTATTGAGACTATTTATGGCTTATGGGAGAATTAATATGAGCATTAAATGTGAGAAAACCCACAACTGGTTTAGGAAAACTTTAACATTTGTACTTGTGATCCTTTGTGTAGGAGGATGTGGAAAACAAAACTCTGTCTGGGTGCAAATAGAATAGAAACTTTCCAGACTGTGAATGTATTGACCTTCACTAAGGGAGCAGCAAGATGTACGCTCTGGGTTTTGGGTTTTTCTTTTTCTTGAACATTTGAGGTTATTACAATGAGTCATGGATGCCCTTAATGTCTAGCTATGATATTTGTCCCTTGTGAGCCTTCTACCCACTTTTTTTTCTATATGCCCAAAAGCAATTTAAAAAGTCTCATAAATAATTAAAAAAGAGTAGTCATTATCACTGGTCTAGACCTAGGTGTCCTGTTGCTGTGTTTAGTCAAAACAAAGTGGGCAGTTTGCATCCACCTAGATTATCAAAACATAGTTTATCTGATCTCATGTTTACAGGATGTCAGAACTACTCTGCTCTTGGGATGGCTTAATTTGTAAATTGAATAATTGTGCTACTTTATCCACAGTTAATATTTTCTGTCTTAAGTTGGCTTTTCCTAAGTTTAATATCATTTTTTTCCCTATTTCTCTTTTTGTTTTCCTCCTCTTATGTCCTAAGGAAGTTGATAAGCCACATCTTCCAAAGAAAACTTGGTCAGTAGTTTTTTGTGGAATGCTAATTGCCATCTGAGATCAGTTTAACAAATGAAACCTACCTCTTTACTGCTGGAAAGGGGGTTGATGCTTGTAACGAAGCTAACACTCTGAAGTTCAAAATAAGTAAATCATGTTCCATGGAGACATTTGATACCTTTGGGAAGCTCAAAAATGTGGGCACTAGCCAGTGATATAACTGTTCTTCTTTTTTAATACGGGTTTTATAGGTGGGTTTGGATTTGTGGGAGAGTGGGTACAGGAGTCTCCTTCCACCTCTCCGTTCGCTAGCTGAGTTGCATGGCTCCCCGATGAAGCCTTGTGAGGCCTTGGGGCAATGTTCCATTTCTCACTGCTAAAGCAGCTTGGAATTCAGGGAGTTCCTGTTACTTGTATGTATCAACAGCCAGGCAGGCTATAGATACAGCTGAAGTAATACTTTTAGTGTTCTATGGAGTACTTCACCTAACTGAACGCTTGTCCCCAAGACAAAAAAGCAGCTACAGGTTAATACTCTTGGCCAGGATTAAAGACCAGAACAGTGGTACTGAAACTTCAGATTATCTTGTATCTTATCCTAGGTAGCACTGACATGATGAATTTGCCACTTTGAGCTGGTTTTGTCTCCAGAAAAAAGCTGAGATAAAAATCATGATGAATATTTTTGCATGTCAGGTTGTTAAGGTTGTTTGTGTGTAACTGGTAAGGTTGAAATCCTAGTGAGATATTCTGACAGTCAGTTATGGTGGTAAGAAACCAGGTAACAGCATTTTTTTTCTGTAATTTATGGTAGAGAAGAGCAGTAGCAATGGGAAGCCTTTTTTCCCTCTCTCCCCTTCATAGATGTTTAGGGGTGCCTTACAGAGGCACCATTAAAGCCAGATGTTTTAACGCTGTAAAAGACAGTAAACTGAGGAAGGCATCAGAGAAGGATGACAGCATGGGGAGACCAGCATTCATCAGGCCTCTTGGAGAAGGCTTCTGGACATGCAGTTACATCAGGTACTTCAAAGGCTGTCTGGGCTACTTGATCAGTATTTATAATGCACTCATTCACCAGGGTTGCTGCATTCCACTTCCAGAAATTTACTGTATCACCTTTGCTGTTTCAGTCAACACTACCATTATGTTTATTTTCATAAACACTGCTAATGGGGCAGCCACACTTTGACCTCTATGATTAGATGGGGCTCCTTGAGAAAGCAGTTTCCTTTGGCTGAGGACACCTTTATCTGAATGCAGCCTTCTTCCCACCCCTCCAGAGCTGAGTCTGCAGAGTGCCTTGTTTCAGTTTATCAACTGTTTTTTAGATCAGGACTATAATCTTGAAAGATTGCTGCAGCAGGTGAAAGGGACGGAATAAGGATCAGTCCCGCTGTGATGTGCCACAGAACCCAAGAACCAAAGCTGAAGCCTGTATTTAGCTTGGGTAGGACTTATGCACCACTGCTGTCCTCTCTGCCTCTGGAGAGGCCCAGGTTGAAGCAAGACTCAGGACGCTGATGGTAATGCACTGTTCCTCAGGCATTTCAGTCCCAAGAAGAAACCTTTAGTTCTGTTCTGATGTTCTTTGGAGAAAGGAGTATCTGTCATTGCAGCTAAGTAAGTGGGGAAAGTTCCCTCTATCTTTTTCTCTGAAAAGAAAATGGTTGGGAATGGAGAATTGAGGGAGCTGTTACTATACTTGAAGAGACAAAGCAAGCAGCAAGAGCCTGGCAGCTCAGAGCAGCGACATTTCTTTTTCTGCTTTTACAAGCATTTTAGCTTGTTTTTTTGATCCTCCCCCTCCCTTCCTCCTCACTGCGATATGAGGCTTGCCAAACAGAAAGGGAGAGCCTGAAACTGCTTGCCTTGAGGCCTGGGAGTGGAGGAAACAGCAGTTTATATTGCCATATTGGAAGGAGGCCGAAGGGCACAGAGGGGCAAAGGGCAGATACGTGACCGGGGGTGGAGCGGCACAAGGGAGCAATGCAGGCTGCAAGAGAGTTGAGGAGGAACACTGGGTTAATCAGCCCTGGGAGAATGTATGTAAAAAAGTCAAGAATATGTTACAACAGATTCAGTGTAAGTTCATTTAGGCAGTTCTGCTTGAAGTCCTCACACTGAAGTTTGCCCTCTGAAAGTATATCTTTCAGCAGTTGCAATTAAAGCCACACATATGTACATATACAGAACTCAGTTCCTTCTGTGACATTAAACAGTTCCTTATGTCCAATAAAACTCTCCACACCCCGTCACTCTTCAGATATGGTATATGGAGAGCTGAATCAATTTTTGAACCTTGAGCCCCGTCTTGTCCACATCAGCAGTTTCCTTAAAATGACCTATCAGTGATCTGATAAACATTTTAAACTGTTAAGATTTTAACCTTTTTTTCTGTGTGCCACTGCTGAAACAGCAAATGTTTCTATGTCTGTAATTACGAAAAGTTAAATGGTGTTATAGTAAAAGCTATACTATACTAGTTGTCAGCACAGCTAGATGTTTGAAATTTGACAGTGTTCTACATGACATCATCACATATGACAGGAAATTTGAAAAAGTTTTAGAAAAGGTATGAATGAGTCTGGCAAATTCATCTTACTGGAATGCTGTTACAGAAAATTACCCACTAGTGTCATAAGGCTCTGCTCAGTTATGCTTCCTTTATTCTTACTCTTCAGTTCTCAGTTGTGCAAACAACCTACTGCTGTTCTGTCATCACAAAACGGGGCTTTTTTGGATCTCATATCTGCTGTTTCTTTATAGGAAATGCCCAGACCACGACTACGCTAGGAGATTTTGAGTGTTGGTCAGTGTTCTGGTACCCGCTGTGGAAGTTTTTCAGCTTTCTATATGCAGAGATACTGCCTTGAACTCTTCCAGTGGAAATTTATATTCTCTTTTTGTCTTCCTCATGTTCTTCCCCTGTGGCTTCCAATGACTGAAGGCCTTCACCGGTCATGTTTCCCCTCTTTGAAGTCTGCAGAGCTGCCTGTATGAGCAAGTGGGGCCATGCAACAGCGTTTTACCCTGCTGTCAAGGAGCAAACGTCAATCCGCGGGGGGTGCCGCAAACCCCGGCGGCCGGAGCGGGCCGTGCCTGCAGCCGAGCGTGAGCCGGAGCCCAAGGCAGCCGCCGGGGCTAGTGCGCGGCCCCGCGGGCACGGCGGCGGGGCTGGGCCGCTGCCCGAGGCGCTGCCCCTCCGGGCCGGGCCCGGCCCTTCCCAGCGGCGGGGGGTCACAGGCCGCCCACCGCCCCGCACGGCGCCGGGGCTGGAAATCCCCGCCCTGGACCACGCCGGGCCGGGTCGGGCCGCGGGGAAGCACGTTGCCCCGGCGGGTTTCCCCGGCTGCCAGGAAAGTACCTAACGTCCCGGCTGACGCCGGCGGGGCCGCGGCCTTCCTTCCCCCGCAGCGCAGCCACCCGAACAAGCGGCAGGGCGGCGAGGCCGAACGGAGAAGCCGCCCGGCCGGAGCCCCCGGCGCCGAGGGGCGCGGACAGCCCAGGGGCGCGCTCCTCCCGCCGGCGGCCGCCACACGACGGCGCTCGTCACGGACGCGGCGGGCAGGGAGAGACGGGCTGGGGGAGGCACCGCCAGCCCCGTCAGGCAGCGCATGCGCCCGGCGGCCGCCGGGGCTTTCCCGGCTCGGCGCCTCCACTCGGAGTTTCCTGGGCAGGGGCGGTGCCGGCCGGGGGCGCCGCTCCCCCCCCGCGCCCTCGCCACACACCGTTTGTATATAGGCTGGGGCGCGGAGCCGGCCCGCCCGCTGCCGGGGTGCGACCCCAGTCCGTGAGTATGGGGGTGCGCGCCGGGCTGTGGCCTGGTGCTGCGTCGCGACCGCGTCGGGCCTCTGCGCCCGGCTGAGGGGGCGGCGGGCGGGGGCGCGGGCACGTCGTGTCGTGTCGTGTCGCGTCGCGTCGGGGCGGCTGCGCCTGTCACCGGCTTTGCGGCGCTGGCCGGCGGCCGCTGGGCTCGGCCGGCGGCGGGGGGAGGGCTGGGGCGGGCTGAGGGGCCTGCTCCGCCCCAGGCCGGGGTCTCAGGGGTAGCCCTGCCGGGTGGCCGCTGGGGGCTCCCAGCCGGTCGCGGCGGGGGCGTGAGGCGGAGGGGCGGCGGGCCAGGCTCCGCCATGCCGGGGAGGGTGGCGGGGGCGGCGGAGCACGAACCCCGCCGGGTGGGTTTCGGTGCTCAAGATGTGTAAACTTAGTGAGGGGTGCTCGGAAGGCAGACTTGCTTTGCCTCGTTTGTAACGTAAGAGTGGAGGAATATTAAATTGAGTTTTGAGGTTGCTGTACTTCAGACGTTGCAGCTCTGTGCTTAAGTAACCCCTGAGCGTTGCTGCAAGGTAACAGAAGAAAAAAACAAACCACCAGAGCAGTTGGGTGTCTTTGGAAGTCGAGGGTACGTGGGGCTGAGGTGGAGGATAACGTTAGGAGAAGAGTGTTCAGCAGAAAATGACCTCAGGATTTTGGGTTTAAGTGATCATAAATGTTGTAGGGTTACTAAGGTCTAGTTTGTTCTGGTATTTCTGGCATTTACTGTGAGGTGTCAGACTTACTGCAGTACGGAAACTGGCTTAACTTGGGCTAGCATTGTGTGTGGTGTTCGCTTAGTCCCACCGTCTGAGTTAGAGGAGTGCATTGGGGTAAGGTATTTGTAACTTGTGTCCTCAGTGATTAAGAAACTACTAGTAGTAGTGGCATGACCATATTAAGAACGAACCTGCTAAGAGCTGTTGAGTTGTGTAGGAAATGCTCTGCTGGTTTCCAGTAGGTGATTTTTCGACGGCTGTGTCATCATGACAAGTATATGTGGTTCTTTTTTAGGACCTGACTGCTATATATGAATAAATGTAAAGTTACATATTTGAAAGTTTTTAACTTTTTGCTGTTATGTGAATTCGTTTGAATTTCAGTTGTGCTGATGCCCTATGTTTCAAGTATCATTGGATTTACCTAAATAAGAAATTGCAGTACTCTTAAATTAAGTCAATGTAAGAAAACTGGATCTTCATTGTTTGAGAATCTGAAAGCTTAAACTGATTTAAATGGATGCAATTTCTTTATTACAAGATCTTGCCTTTAGTTTAGTTATTTAGTTGATCACAAGCTGTCAGATTCATCTATCAGCCAAAGAAGTTCTGCCTGTAGATTAAACAGTTTTGCATATGTATCAGTAACAAGGAAATGAAGTGTGTAAATCCCTTCAGTAGGACGTTATGTAAAAGTGACTCCCTTAAACCTCCTAGCTAACATTACAAAAGAGCTTACACTGAGATTTTAGTGTTTCAGTTTGTGTAGTTTCTGTTTGTATAGACATTACATGCACATCATTTTGTGTATTTTGAAACATTCCTCTCTTTCTTACAGGTTTTGTTCCACTCAAAAGAATTAAGTGATTGAAACTATAGATACTTACAATTTCTTCTTGTGAACAGTCAGTATCAATATGGAGGCGTAGGCACTTTAGAGGGACTTCAGTCTTAACTCTGGGAGGTAGTTCTGTGCACAAATAAAGAAACTAAGGCTTAAAATTTTTTTTTTTTTTTAATTTGAGGATTCTGTTTGCTTCTGTATGCCATAAAGATGGCACACAGGAAAAACTTAATTCAACAGTATAAAGTATTAGAATGTCCCGACACAAGGCAATTCATTTATGTTAAATTTGTTAACTCTATACTGGTAACCAAGGCACCAGGTTAAAACTGAAATTCCCTGTTAAGTCTGTGCTGACAATGTTATAGACAGAAAAGCCTGGGGCTATTCCAGGCTTGTTAATTAAGACAGCTCACCCTGTCAGTGGCAGTGTATAGGATTTATTTTTCTCATAGCTGTATAGTCAATATATGTGAAGTTGAATATAAATTAACTTTACAACAACAATATTTACATCAACTTCTTTATTCCAACAATATGCAGAAGGTGAGCTGAGTTTTTTGGACATCTAGTAGTAGCGAATACAGCAGATCAGTTCCGTAATGTCAGTTCAGAGGTGCTTTTTTTGGTATGCCTTTTGGAGCTGATAAACCGTTATTTTCAGCCTCTTAATGAGGTTTACAAACTAAAATCTTAACCTGAGTATAAGCTGCATATTTATCAGCTGTCTAGGGTGAAATAGTTCTTAAATTACTTAACATATGTTCTGGTTAGAAATGACTTTTTTTTTAGTTGCCCCATGTTTTAGTTTCTTTATTAACGAAGGATTTTGATAAACCTATTTGAGGTTTTTTTCCCCCTCTGGATCCCCCCTCAACTAGCCTGACAAATTAATACTGTGCCCCCAGATACACTGTACCAGGAAAGCATGTGATGCCTGTATGATTCAAGGGAAGGTCCTTTTTGCCATGCTTTCGTCAACTGTCAAAGTGGGATGAGGCAGCTTTTACACTGAAAGCAGCTGCGGAAACTGAAGTACATGAACTTCCCAAATATTTAAAGGCTGTTCAATCATGAAGCTAATTGTATTCACATATGCGTTCAAAGTTGCACACTGAAGTATTTAATTTTCAGGTTCTTGCTTTTGTACAGGCAGGGGTTATTCCAAATTGCCTTTAATGCACACAACTACCTCCCAGAGGAAGACTTGTCCCATTCTTCCAAAAATAGTCCATTATGAACATAATGGAAAATAGCCCTTTCTTGGCTAGCATCACGAAGCAGAGTGCTTTGTGCGGTGAACTGAAGTACGATCTATCCTGTGAACTCTACAGAATGTCAACGTTTTCTACTTTCCCTGTTAACGTGCCAGTGTCAGAACGGAGTCTTGCCCGGGCTGGGTTTTATTACACTGGTGTGCAAGATAAAGTTAAGTGCTTCAGTTGTGGCTTAACATTGGACAACTGGCAACCAGGAGATAATGCTATGGAAAAACATAAGCAGCTGTATCCTAGCTGCAGTTTTGTTCAAAACATGCTTTCAGTTAACAACCTTGGACTGTCTTCTCGTTCTGCCTTTTCACCTCTGGTCACAAGCAGTCTGTCACCATCTCTACATTCCATAACACTTTCTCCAAATTTAGAACAAGTTGGATATTTCAGTGGATCTTTTTCCAGTTTTCCTCAAGACCCAATAACTACGAGGGCAGTTGAAGACCTTTCATTCTTGAGACCTAAACTTCACAATCCTTCTATGAGTACAGAAGATGCTAGACTATGCACTTTTCACTCATGGCCACTGACTTTTCTCTCGCCCTCTGATCTGGCAAAGGCTGGACTGTATTACTTGGGGACAGCAGACAAAGTTGCCTGTTTCACCTGTGGTGGTCAGCTGAGTAACTGGGAACCAAAAGATAATGCAATGTCAGAGCATCGGAGACACTTTCCTGACTGCCCTTTTGTGGAAAACCTTACCCGAGACCAGCCAAGTTTCAATGTTTCAAACGTGAGCATGCAAACGCATGAAGCACGTGTTAAAACATTCATAAACTGGCCAGCTAGAATTCCAGTTCAGCCTGAACAGCTTGCAGATGCTGGCTTTTACTATGTAGGTAAGAAAAACTGATTGAATCTCTGGTTTTGTTCATATTGCTATGTCAGCATTTACTACTAAAATTGTGCAAATGTTTGCTAGATTATTTTGCCCTGTATTTTTTTTAAAGGCCGCAATGATGATGTCAAGTGTTTTTGCTGTGATGGTGGGTTAAGGTGCTGGGAATCTGGAGATGATCCATGGGTTGAGCATGCAAAGTGGTTTCCAAGGTAATCTGCAAAATCTTTTTTATAATTTGTTCACATCCTTAAATACTTCTAATTTTGGTAGCTAAGTACTGTACTTCTATTTAACTTTACCATATGATATACAAATTCATTCATTTGTATGTATTTCATGTACCTCTATTGAAAATCTCTGAAGTACTAAGGTGGCCTTGATTAAAATGCTTCTTCATTAAGCATGATATTTAATGCTTTCCGCTTCATAATTAAAAGCTGCGTGCATCCCGAAATCATGATTAGCAAGTGAGGCTACGTTGTTTATGAGCATATTTATCTAAGAGAAGCAGTTAGAAAGCAGACTGAGGAGAGAAAAGCTGCTGAGAAAGTAAAGGAACATTTGACTCCCTCAGTCTAGTTTTGTGCCCATGCTGAATGCTCTTGAACCAGTTTTAGAGTTCATGCAGTTTGTTTGTTAGATGTAGAAAGGCTTGTGAAGAAGCTTTCAGTGGCTGTGCACTGTGTCCCTCTTGGAAAAATGCCAGAAATAACTTTTTTTTCATGTCACCCTTAATTAAATGGGAATTGCATACCTAATTCCTATCTGTGCCTGTGGAAATCTCTGCCTACATTAATGACAGAAAGAGCTGCACTTTATTTCAGGAAAGCTAACAATAATTCTTCACATCACAGATGTCCAGGTAGTCTGTCATGGGCAATTTACCAGCTACTGTTGGACTACATGATGTACATAAGAGTCAAATGACATGTTTGTTTCCTTCTGTGGTGTCCCTGTCAGTAGATGTATTTTAGAGAGATAACTCTGAGTTACTGAAGCAGATCTGGCTTTGATCGTGGTGTTAAATTTTAACTTCTTTTGAATGATTTGAGGGGGAGATAAGAATGGTGAGATGGAAACGGTTTATCACTGCACTTGCAGTGATGCTAACGGTATCATTTCTCATGACTGCCATTTTGATTAGGGGTGATAGCAGAATGTAAAGCTGCTGCATTTATATACGTAAGCCTACTGACTGATGAACATCATGGAGACGCTTTATCAAAGTCATCAGACACAAGACTGCATTGAGCTTCCACTTATGAGAACTCTTTGCCTTCTGAGCAACATTTAAGTTACACTATGTTATAGTAAACTGTTTCATTCTTCTGTATCTTTTTCTTTGGCAAGTAGAAAGTATAATTTGGTACACTTCTGTCAATGTTTCAGGTGTGAGTATCTGCTTCGTGTAAAAGGAGGAGAGTTTGTAAGTCAAATTCAGGCCAGGTTTCCCCATCTTCTGGAACAGGTAAACTTTACTGTTGTGTAACTTTGATTTTCCCCTGTTGAAGAGCACTGTGTTCCCTTTGGGAATTTGGTCCATCCTTCTGCATATATTTCTACTAGGTTTCTAAGATGATAAATGCTCTTCACGAGCACAAAAATGAAACTGGTGCTGAACCATGGGGACTTGGATTAGTAGAGTTTAACCTGTACGGATTACTTGTGGAAAGTGTTGTGAGGCAGTGAGCTCCTTCCTGTCAGGAGAAGGAAATTCTCATTATGTAAGTTTCAGTGAGTAATGCAGATCAGTACGTGTTGTTTCAGAAATCAGTGATGAACAGCCTGAAATATTTCTATCCATAACTCTTACAGAAAGAGTAAGCCGAACTTCTCGTCATGGAATTGGTCATCACTAACTAATGACATAGCTGCACAAATTTGTAGACTTGTGTAACTGCATGTAAAATACTTCCCAGGTCCTGTTCAGATGGTTGATGAGGGAAGAATGTATTAGAAAGGTATGTTAGAGGAAAAGCAATACTTTGATACTAATGTAGTTCTGTTGTGTTCCACAGCTCTTGTCAACCTCTGATACGCCTGTAGATGAAAACATTGATCCCCCAAGTATGTATATAAAAGCATGTTTTTAAACTTCCTCAGCATTTTGCAATCTTAATGATTAGCTATTCAAAGCTAACCAGCTTAACAATTCTTAAATTTTCTTGGAAACAACAATACTATCTAACTATCTAACATTTTCTAACTAATGATAAAAGCTAGGTAGCTTTGATACTATATGG